>NC_081407.1:567464335-567782744 GCF_030272615.1 Cryptomeria japonica | reverse complement strand
ACCTTGTCATGATTGCCCTTAATGGTCTACCTCTCTCATGGGAGTCATTTATCCAAACCATAAGTGGTCGGTCTGAGTTACCTTTTCTTGATTGCCTTAAGAATGATTGCATTCAAGAAGAGTCTCGCCTCATATCAAGAAGTCAATCCAAGAGCCCCCATATAGATGACCATCACATGCTTGCAGCTCAATGCAAGAAAAGGGGAAATTGGAAGCAACCTTATCCTAAAAGAAATAGGGAATCTAGATCTTTTAGTTCCCAACACCCTTGGAAGAAACCAAGAGATACTTCGCGTGTGTGATGTTTTAGATGTGACAAATTCGGTCACTATGCTAAGGAATGTCAGTTTAACCCTAACCAAAGTGAAGCAAACCTAAATGAAGTCTCAGAACAAAATGATGACTTCTTATTCATCTCCGCTCTATCTAGCAGTGTTCCCTCAGATAGCAATACATGGTTGATTGACAGTGGTGCCTCCAGACACATCATAGGTTACTGTGATCATCTTTCAGGCCTAGTAGAAAAGGATACCAGCCTTCACGTGGTAATTGGTGATGACGCACGTTATTCGGTAAGAGGTTCTGGCTCTACTTCTCTAAAATTAGATTATGGTATTTCCTTGCATCTCAGTGATATATTGTTTGTTCCTGGAATTAAAAGAAACCTAATTTCCATTTCTGCTCTAGAAGATAAAGGTTATCAAATTGCATTTTCTGAAGGAAAAGTTCTTGCTTGGTCTAAGAAAGATAGTTTTAAATTTGCTCGTATAATTGGACATAGATATGATAGTCTTTATAAGCTCTCTACTAACCCTATTCAAGCACTCATTAATGAGGCTCCGGAATCCTGTGAGTTATGGCATAGAAGACTTGGACATCTACATTATCAAGCCCTTCCATCTCTTGAAAGGATAGTTAAAGGTATGCCTAAACTCAGTCAAATTCATGATAACACTTGTAAAGGTTGTGCTACTGGTAAGAATGTTAAAAGTCCATTTCATAAAAGTGAAAATAGAGCTAAAGATAAACTAGAACTTGTTCACTCTGATTTATGTGGTCCTATGTCTGTAGCATCTCCTAGTGGATTCCTTTATTATGTTATCTTCATAGATGATTTCTCTAGGAAAACTTGGATCTACTTCTTGAAATCTAAAGAATTTGATGAAGTCTTAAGTAAATTTAAGGAGTTTAAAGCATTAACTGAAAACTTCTCTGGTAAAAGAATCAAATGTTTAAGATCTGACAATGGAGGTGAGTACACCTCCGGTAGCTTTCATGATTTTTGTGTTGAGTCAGGAATTAAGAGAGAGTTTTGTGTTCCATACAATCCTCAACAAAATGGTGTTGCTGAAAGAAAGAATAGGACCATTATGGAGGCTGCAAAGGCTATGATCCACGATCAAGACTTGCAGACCTTCCTATGGGCTGAGGCTTCTAGAACAACAGTATACATCCTGAACAGATGTCCTCATTGTGCTCTAAAGAACATGACCCCAGAAGAAGCCTTCACAAGATCCAAACCAGACATTAGTCACCTCAGAATCTTTGGAAGTCCCGTCTATGTTCATGTGCCCAAGGAAAAACGATCAAAATTGGAACCCTCCGGAAAGAAAGGCATGCTAGTTGGATACAGTGAATCCTCCAAGGCATTCAGGATTTACATCCCAGGTCAAAGGTACGTTGAGGTAAGTAGGGATGTTAAATTTGAAGAAGACATTGCTTTTAAGAAATTGAAAGGTTCTTGTGTTATTGATGAATCTAATGATAATCAAAATATAGACGTTGATACTAACCCTGAGATTCAGAGGGAGCAAGTTGAACCTCCACCTCAAGACAATCATGATGATCCTCCAGAACCCATGAATCCCACTGATATTCCTAGTGACATTGTCGTTACCAAAAAGAGGCCCCTCTGGGTAAGAAACACCATTCAAGAAGCTGAGAGATTTGCTGCTCCAAGTGGCACCTTCCGTGAAACTAAGAGACCTCAGGTATTTTCCAACTACGTTTCTTTAATGTGTAATCTCATTGAAACTGAACCTTGCAATGTTGAAGAAGCCTTAAGTCATCATGCCTGGAAGCTTGCTATGGATGAAGAATATCAGTCAATCATCAAGAATGATGTGTGGGACCTTGTGCCCAGACCCAAAGGTAAATCTGTTGTTTCATCTAAATGGTTATTTAAAATTAAACATAATGCTGATGGTAGTATTGAAAAATATAAGGCTAGATTTGTAGCGCGTGGCTTTTCCCAAAAGGAAGGCATAGACTATGAAGAAACATTTGCTCCTGTTGCTAGATATACTTCCATTAGAACAATAATTGCTATTGCTGCCTCTAAGGGTTGGAAGCTACATCAGATAGATGTTAAGACTGCCTTTCTCAATGGTGTCATTGAGGAAGAAGTCTATATTGAGCAACCTGAGGGATATGAGATTCAGGATAAATTAACCCATGTGTGCAGGTTAAAGAAAGCGTTGTATGGTCTTAAACAAGCTCCTCGTGCTTGGTATGAAAGAATTGATAAATACTTGCTAAGTCTAGGTTTTTGTAAAAATGATGCTGACCCTAACATTTACTTTAAAGTAGGCAATGATGAAATGCTAATTCTAGTTCTTTATGTGGATGACTTATTTCTTACTGGTAAAGATGAACTTATTATTAAATGCAAGAAAGAACCAGCTTCAAAATTTGAAATGAAAGATTTAGGTCTAATGCATTATTTCCTAGGTCTAGAAGTATGGCAAAGATCTAACGAAATCTTTCTAAGTCAAGGGAAGTATACTATTGACATTTTGAAAAGATTTAGAATGATGGATTGTAAACCAATGTCTACTCCTATGGAATCTAACTTAAAGAAGTTAAGTGTTTCTGCAGCTAACTCTGAATTTGCAGATCCATCCGAGTACCGACAGTTGATTGGATCACTGATGTATCTAGTTAACACTAGACCAGACATATGTTTTGCTGTAAATGCTCTCAGCCAGTTCATGAGCTTGCCCAAGCATGTTCACCTTGTTGCAGCCAAGCATATCCTAAGATACTTGAGGGGCACAGTTGGTTTTGGGCTGAAGTATCCACTTAACACTCCAATAACCTTGGAAGGTTATTCTGATGCAGACTGGGCTGGAAGCGTCAAAGACAGGAAAAGCACCTCTGGTATTTGCTTTAGCTTGGGTTCTGCAGTGATCTCTTAGGCTTGCAGAAAACAATCCTCAGTGGCATTGAGTACTGCTGAAGCTGAGTATATTGCAGCAAGTGTAGCATCCAGAGAAGCAGTATGGCTTCATAAGCTTCTTGCTGGGTTGTTTGGTCAGCCATGGGATCCTACAATTATTCACTGTGATAATCAGAGTTGTATTAAAATGTCTATCAATCCAGTGTTTCATGACAGGTCAAAACATGTGGAAACCCATTATCATTTTATTCGAGACATGGTGCAAAGAAGAGCTATCCAGCTGAAGTATGTCAGCACTGATGAGCAGGTTGCAGATATCCTCACTAAGCCTCTATCCAAAGTGAAGTTTGTGTACTTCAGGGATAGACTTGGTATTGTGGAAAATGAAACTCCGATTGAGAGGGAGTCTCAATTTCAGTGATACTTTGTATTGTATAAAACCATCCTCTGCGGGCAATGTAAGATGGTGTTGTAAATGTTAACCACCCTCTGCAGGCAATGTAAAGTGGTATTGTAAACTTTAACCATCCTCTGCGGGCAATGTAAGATGGTATTGTAAATATTAAACTACCCTCTGCGGGCAATGTAAGGTGGTATTGTAAACTTCTCAGGGAGAAGTATAATATTAACCATCCTCTGCGGGCAATGTAAGATGGTATTGTAAAAGGAAGTGTAAATTGTTAAACCATCCTCTGCGGGCAATGTAAGATGGTATTGTAACCTTTGACCATCCTCTGCGGGCAATGTAAGATGGTAGTAAAGGATCCTCTCCACCCTCTGTGAGCAATGCAAGGTGGATCCAGTCTATGCTTGTGTGCAAGCTGGAAGATTATAATTATGATTCTATTCCCTAATTAAGAGGGAGTGTTGTTTGTAATTAGGGCTGGCGGATTCCAATTGCCTTGGGCAACATTGGAATCCGCCCCCCCCCCCCTTTATAGGGCCAGGCCCAATACCTCTCGGCCCTCACCTAAAGAGACGTCCACGCTTCACTCAACTCACACGCCTCCTTGATAGGGTTGGCTCCTTGTTATTTTTGGTACTTTCAAATTGAATAACATTTCTACCCTAAAAATCACAAAAAACTGCTTAAACCCAGCCAAAAAATTGCCAGAAATCAACATACAGTCATTTTTGTTGAGCCCTAAAGTTTATATTTGTTTTTTCCACCTTCATTTCCAACGCCGCCTTCATTCCCGACACATGAGGGCACATTTTTGGATATGAACTAAACTGAAAAAAATCGCAAGTGGACATCTGAAGCTAGTAAATCGCAACTGGACATCTATTTCTTCAATTAACAATAACAAGCAAGAAAATAATTATTGAATTAAAAATATGAATCGCATTGAATTTTTGTTACCTACAAATGACTTAGTATCCCAAGATTGCTAACTACAAGTTCAGATATCGAAATACTATCAAGTTAAACTTTAAAGGCACCTCGAACTAAACTTCAAATTCTCTTGGACTTATAAAATTAAAAAATCGCATTGAATTTTTTGAAGAATGGCCACAAAACAGCCAATTATATAATACGATTATAAATTATAATAATATATAATTTAAAAATTACAAATTTAAAACTTGTATATTTATATATAATATATATTATAATATTATTAAAATATGAATATGCTTGTTTTTAATTAATTAATAACGTGTATATTAAAGCTTCAATACATATATTAATTTTAATTAATATATTTAATTATAATATATATTTTTTAAATATATATTTATGATTTCTATATGTTTTCAAATGTTCGAAAAATTTGTCGAGTTATTGCCGTTTTTTTCGCAAGTTTTTTGGTCGGTCCTAAGTTTTTAAATTTTGGGGGGCCAGCCGAGTCATTGCCAAGTCCGAGTTTTTCAACTATGATATCTATTATATTATTTATATTATGTAATAATATATATAATAATCAAAGAATATATAATTTAACCAAATCAAATTAATAATTGTCGAATGAAAATTTTCGATTGTAGAAGGCAGTGAACCCGACCCCGGACCAAGTGCAGACCCGGACCTACATCCAAGTTCCCAGGGCTTATCCCGATAACAGAGCTTATAGTATCTTCTCAATCCCCAAAATCCTATCTTATTAGGGACCATCTTAACACCTTTAGGTGACATCATATTTCCTTCTACTTCTTCACTTTAAAGACACCTTTAGATTGTTTTGCAATGTACATAGATTTTATTATCTCCTAATCTATTAGCAGGAGAAATGTAAACTTACCATCATCAGTGATCTTGTTTAGCTCTTTGTAATGTGAGCACATTTTCCATGGATCATCCTTTTGTTAAGAATAATCATAAGGGATATATAGGCACATTTTTTGGGATGAAAAATGCTTCTTGGTAATAATTCAATATCATGACTATGGTCTCCGATTAAAGGTACAACCTTGGATTCTCAAAATCGCTGTTGAGGGTGTTCAGTGATTTCATGAATTTTTGGGTGATCTTGAGTTTTACATCTCTTATTCTATAAAATGTAATTGAGCCCTATATTAAAAGAATCTTTCTTCAGCAAATTAAATAAAATGTTTCTGTTTGGACCAAACTTCGACCACTAAATTAAGATATATATTTTATGTCTAACAGTAAATTTTAAAATACTAACCCTGCCTAATTTCTTATAAGCTTTCCAAAAATGTAATTTGAAAAAAAAAAACCACCCCCCCCCCCAAAAAAAGAAAAATCCAAGTTCATACCAGTTTGGAAGTTATGGTGGAAACAAAAATGTTTGGCCCAAATAGCAGCTCTAATACCACTTGGTATGATATTTCTTGGAAATAAATGCAAACATAAGAAATATAGCAGACCACTTCAAGGAAGTGATCTCTAATAATCAAATAATAACATATGAATTCAATATAGATGATATGATGATATGGGAGAGAGTTATTTTCCTTAATTGTAGGCTTAAATATGTAGGGACATACCCCTTATCTCAATTAGGAGGAAATAGTGCCTTAACTAATATTAATGTTAAGGTTATGCATGCCACAAGTGCTTAATTTATTAGAATTAGGATTATATGATATTAGGATCATAACAATAAAATTGGACAAATGGCAAAGGCTTCATGACTGATGCTTGTTCCTCTTTCTCATTCACTTGGCAGTATTTTGCAAAGACGCATGTTATATATACTTGTCCTCTAATGTGCTCTGCAAGGGATGCAAAAGGCAGGTTTGTTCCACTCTTTGCAATCTATCAACTTTTCCCTTTGGGGACCTGTTGACATGTATTTTGTACACAATCATACACAGAATAAAATACCCAAAGGCATCTTATCCTCTCTTGAATAAAGTCGCTAACTGCTGAAGATATCGCAAGAAGGATCAGTTAGGATGACTCCAATGTTCTTTTTAGTAGGGTCTCTACGTGTGGATAAGCTCCAGTGGTATGATGTGATTTGCTGGAATCACAAGGGGACTTACATTTGATGATTGAACTTCTGATCTGCTTTGCTGGAACACAGGCTCTTACTAGCTTAGATTTGAAAAAATGGAAAAAGGATGAGGCCGAAGAGAGGATCTAATCCTAATACTAAGAATGTAGGAGCAATGATTGATCTTTGATGAAACTCTAACTAGGTCTTGTTTTGACATCGCAGGACCATCTCCACAAGGCTAGTGCGATCTTCGAAGGGAAGCTTTATGATGTTCAAATCATCACTGCAGGCATAGACACCATCAGGTTGATGCATATCAATGAAGAAGCGACAATTGAAGTTACGCTTAAGCTGAATGATTCCAGTTGACTACACAAGGCAAGTCTGCAATCAACAAACTGCTAGTAGTATGGATATACGAATTTCACCATCAATCAAGCACATTTCTTCCACTCATCTAATCATAAAATCAAACATGAGAAGTATAAAGACCATGCAAATTGTCGAATCGACCCATAAATTTCACCATTTCTTCAATGAAGTTACAAGTCTTTTACAACAACATCTTGGCAACAATCTTTGCCTTCTCTCTCTACTCTACTCTAATTGCTATTCTAATCACCTTCTAACTACTCTCTATTCACTAACTAACTCTAACTCTCTAAAATTAGCCTTTACAAAATGAAATGCCAGGGCTTATATAGTGCCCTCAATACAATTCGATGGCTTAGATCAATTCGAGATCAATGGCCAAGATTACACAATGAAAACCCTAATTAGGGTTTGTTACAACCATTACATAACATTTAATGCTTGACCAATGAAATAATTGTATTGCTTGGACACATGTCCTCTCTGGAAAATTCCACCAATGAATAGCCGCGGTAGGTACATCGAAGTTTGTGCCACCTTCCATGAGTTAGGTACATTGAATCTTGGACATGCTGAGGTGGACCACACTGACTGGAGGAGTGATGACTGGGATGCCACCTCATCTGACACTTGTAGCTTGCTAGATATTCAATTTGATGTCGTTGAGAAGCTATCTTTAATTAACTCTTATTCTAACTCCTTTTGTCCTTGATGTGCAGGATGATGATGTACCTCGCCTTGGAATGCTGGATTGGAAGAGGTCGCCCTTGATGACGTTAGTCCAAAAAAGGTCGTCCTTGCCGATGCTAGACTGGATGAGGTTGCCCCTGTCTTTGCTTGATCGTCCCGGTGGAGACCGCCCTTGATCTGGCTTGATTTTCCTTAATGATATCTCCATTTGATGCCTACACAACATTTCAAAATTAGTAACATGATTTTGCAATGAATAACTAGATTAGAGATTAAATTTAGGAAACTTCATGATAAGTCCTTGAGTTATCATTTCCTAAAAAACGATTGAGCTATCACAATTCAAAATTTCAAAATTCAAACTTTAAGGCTATGACGATCAAAATTTAAAATTAAAACAAGGGATCTTGCCATACCTTACTTGAGAGCTAACTCAAAAAATGCAAAACAAAGGAATTCGCTTAGGTAAAAATCGGAATTTGGTGACTTCAACGTGATCTCTCTCAAGCTAGCAACTTCGCCACCTTTGGGGGAGGGTCTTCAACGTCTTGATGGCAAATTCGCTCCACTTCAAACTAAGTTCGCACTCCCCTTGAATGGAAATTTCGCACCTTTCCTCAATGAAATTCGCACTTCCTCCTTGTCTTCTCCAAATCGCATGCAAAGGAAGTTTGAATGATGATTTGAAAATGAAATAACTCACCCCTCCTTTATAGGCGCTCACCCTCTCATTTACCTCTAGGCCGACTTTGTAAAAATAAGGCAATTAAAACAAATCTCTAATAAAAATCAAGGCCGACTTTTATAAAATATAATCCAAGCGCACCAATTTTATTAAAATTAATAATTAATTAAAATGCCTTCGTGATTAATTTTTTTTTTGAAAAAGGCAAAATTAATTAATAAATGTTTCATGCGCTATTTTTAAATGCTAATTTTAATTAAAAATATCAAGGTTTATCGAAATTTAGCATTTAATGCAATTTAAAAAGTGATGTTGGCGCCTAGACATGGGAAGAAAAATGAACATTAACTTCATCGCTCTGGTCCCTGGGAGAGGGACAGGAGCGATTATGCATTTAGGTCCTCCATCTTTCATTTTTCACGTTTGAAACTTCATCCCCTACGTCCAAAATGAGGTTCTCGCTATGTATTTTGATTGTGACTTATTTCATCTTTGGAAAGAATGCCTTTTAGACCATTTTCACCCTGGTCCCTTGGTGAGGGACAGGAGCGAACTTGTATTTACTCCTTGGTCTTTGCCTTCTAAGTTGCCAATTTATATCACAAGGCAAGTAACAACTTTATTCTTTCATTCCACGCATAGTTTACTTGTCTTTTACAAGGCAAATTTGATATTTGAGTGTTTATCGCCCTAGTCCCTTGGTGAGGGACAGGAGCGAACTTTGAATCCTAGCTCAAATTTGTCATCTTTTAACCTCAACTCCTCGTTTATTGCCTTCCAAACGATATCCTTGATCTTATGTATCCTTGCCTTGTCAAGATTTTGAAGGAAAATGAATGATCTTGTGAAAATCGCCCTGGTCCTTGACTGAAGGACAGGAGCGATATAATCTCCTTAGCTCAATTGATCACCTTTTGACGTTAGAATTCTTTGCATATCATCTCCTTAAGATACCTTTGATACTTTGCAACCGCGCATAACCTTGACTTGGCATGACTTTTGAAGGAATTGGCCAATATGGTAAATATCGCCCTGGTCCCTGACTGAGGGACAGGAGCGAATTTGGGCATCCTGGGCTCATCCTTGTTCTTGCCAACTTGCAATCACTTTCACTATGAAAAATGAGGTCCTTTGATCTCTTTTGGCCACTTGAAACTTGATAAACCTTCAAAACTTAGGCCTTCATGAAGATTTCGCTCTGGTCCCTGGGAGAGGGACGGGAGCTATACTGAATTTCGCCCTGGTCCTTGACTGAAGGACAGGAGCGAACTTGGGCTTTTAGTGCAAAATCTTCATCATATTAACTTGCAATTGATCAAGTCTGGATGCTCCATCATGCTCATTTTGCCCTTCACCATGCCTTTGATGTCTCAATTCGTCCAAACAAGGTCAGGAATGGCTCAAATAAGTATTATCGCCCTGGTCCCTCGGTGAGGGACAGGAGCGCTTCGCCTTGGTCCTCCTGGGAGGGACAGAAGCGAAATTCGCTCTGGATCCTCAGTGAAGGACAGGAGCGAAATTTGACTTTTCGAACTCTCTATCAGGATAACTTTTATGGAATATAACATTTAAGTATAAGGCAGCCTTATACTTTAAGTTATATTCCATATATACTTTCAGGATGTTTGAGAGTGGTTTCAGACCTCCAGGAGTTATATTGCAAAATCTAGTTTTTGGAGGTTTTTTCAGTTTCCAGACTTAGTCAAATTTCAGGATCAGGACATTCCAGACTTAGCCAAATTTCAGGATCAGGACTTTCAGACTTAGCCAAATTTCAGGATCAAGACATCACTCAAGCCGGACTTGCTATCCTATTGATCACCTGGGCGACACTCAAAATGCAAAGGCTAACTAGCAAAACCCTAAAAGACCTAGAAAACAAACCCTAAAAAGCAAAAAAAACATGGGTCCCCATTGGCAATGGGGCGATGTGTGAAAACGTCACAACAGGACCCCATCAAAATTCAAGGACCATGCTACTACAGATTGAAACCAGTAGACATGCACCACATCAACCATAGTTTATCACATTAAGACAACAATAATTTCACATGACCATGCCTAAGATTAAGATTATTGTATTAGATATCAAATATAAGTTTTCAGCAAGCTTCAAATGTTGAGAAAAAACAAAGAAATTTATTTGCTATGGCTCTAAATCTAATAAGCATGCAGATGGCATATAAGTTACATAATCCACCAGTTCATGGGGAAGAATATATTTGATAGCAGTTAAGTTGCATTGTATTCGATCCCGTGAATTTATGGAATCGTCTTCATTCAAGATTTACTAGTAAAGAACATTTAAAACCAATATTTATAGGAGAATTTGACAAAGCTAGTTAAATATAATTTCTGTAGCACTCTTTCATACCTGGCTTGATAAAATCCGATAGCCCAAAGTCTGCAGCTTTTAGAACTGAGTCTTCTTCCGGAGATTTGAAAAGAAAGTTCTGAAAATAATCAAGAGATGGACAAACATCCAAATTTAATGCAGAATACAAACAGAGAGGGAAGAAACATCCATCTTTACTGCAATTTATAGGGATTTAGTTTATCTTGTATATACCTCAGGTTTCATATCCCGATGGACAATGCCATGTAAATGACACTCAGCAGCGACTTTGAGCAACTGGTGTACAATTTTTGCTGCGTCAACTTCACAGTAGCACTTATCCTTCCTGAATTGAAATTCCAAACTCCATTCAATCGGTTGATGCATGCTAAATAATTTTTTAAAACTTCAAACCAACAGAATGAAATATTTTATGCAAATATAAAGGATCTTGGTATGATACAAAATATAAGAATCTATCCCAGTTCATGTTTATAGTGAAACTCTTATTCCTCTAGTATGCACACAAGTAGGCATCTTCAAATTGGTGACAACTGTCAAATTGCAAGACATTGAATTCCACCTATAGGTATGGATAGCTTAGCCCCAAGTTGAAGCGTAGTTATTGTAATTGTCAGTGAATTTACATAAGTTATTTGTTAATATGTTTTCTACAGAACCTAACCAACTGTAGCTGGTTGACTGTCATTTGATATGAAATGCTTGAAAATACACACTATAGAAAATAATAGTTTATTGTTGTTTGGATGTTTAATATGTTAATGGATCCAGATTCAACTTTGCATTTTAATGTGGCAGTCCAACTTGCTAGCAGACAATTCTAATTGCCACTATGCATAGGTTTCTTATATCACATTAAGTGCATCACTCCTTGAAATTCACTTCGATCTAAGAATATGTCCTCTTTCCTTATTTTTCCTTGTTTATGAGTTAGGGCTGAGAGGATTAAGAATGTCACAAAATCCCCCAAAAGTAGCCTAGCACACTTTGAACTAGCTAGGCCTATTCTAATTGCTGTTGGCCAGAAGTTGGAAGCTCGACATGAATCCATTAACTAATCCCAACAACATTTGACCGACTAAACACATTTAAGTAGCACCTTCTTATGATGATGAAATGATTATGATTACACCTAAGTATCCTTTTTAATTCATGCTATTTAGTATTGATACTAACTTTTTGTACATTATTGCCACTGAAACAAATAATAAAGCAAGAAATTCAACAATCTGTCATTTTCAAAACATCTTTTTAGGATGAAAGATTCGAGAGAACAATTCTCTGTTGTCAACAAACTAATAGATAAAACTGATATGGTTGGTCTATTCATCAATATTTTGCCACCATCATTTAAAGCATCGTGAAGTCTTTGCATCTGTTGCCAAAGAGTCAGACTCACCTTTCAAAAAATTAGCCACAATTTAGATGTGTTGCAAAAAGAGTAGAGACAAATGAAATGGCTGAGTCTTTTTTGGACTGCTTAAAGGTAACAAAGAGAAATCTTGACTACTAATTCACTATATAAACCATAGCAGTAAAAATCGTTTGGGGAAAAAATCGGCAAACCAAAAGTATAAAGTTTTTTGGAAAAATCAGGAAAAAATCAGTAAACAATGGGAAAAAATCAGATTTAAAAATAAAATTAAAAATTGTAGAAAAAAAGACAAACTATTTAATTTTTTAAATTTAAGGGCATTTCCATAGCATAGAGATATAGAGAGCACATAAAATAGAGTTTAACCTATGAATTGTAGAAAATAATTATTTTTTGTTTATATTCATATTGCTGATTTCATAGGCAAATATTCAGTTAACTTTTTTAGAGGGTAGTCACCAAATACACCAAATAGTTCTCTAAGTCTGAGATCAAATATTAGCTAAGTCTATGAAGTAACTGAGATCAAAACTTAATAGACAGCAATCCAGCTACTTTTAGGAATTTAGTAAAAGTGGAAGCCATTTTGAAGTGATCCAATACTTTTGTTGTGATTGAGGCAAGGAGTTTTGTAGGATTAATTCAATATTTTAGAAAGCTTATCAAATCATATTCCACAATTGCAATGCTTTATATCATTGCAGAAAAAATCGTTTGGGGGAAAAAATCAAGATGTTTTGAAAAAATGGGTCAAAAATGGAATTTTAAAAATATCATAATAAATTGTAGAAAAATAGACACAAACTACTTTTTTAAAAACTTAAGGGCAATTCCATAGCATAGAGATATAGAGAGAAAATAAAATAGAGTTTAACCCATGAATTGTAGAAAATAGATTTTTGTTGTTTATTCATATTGCAGCTTACATAGGCAAATATTCAGTTAACTTTTTAAAAGGGCAGTCACCAAATACACCAAATAATTGTCTATGTCTGAGATCAAAGATGAGCTAAGTCTATGAAGTGGCTGAGATCAAAATTTATCAGAAAACAATCCAGGCTATTGTTAGGAATTTTGTAAAAGTGGAAGCCATTTTGAAGTGATTCAAGACTTTCATTGTGATTG
Source organism: Cryptomeria japonica (assembly GCF_030272615.1). Taxonomy (NCBI): domain Eukaryota; kingdom Viridiplantae; phylum Streptophyta; class Pinopsida; order Cupressales; family Cupressaceae; genus Cryptomeria; species Cryptomeria japonica. The sequence continues at coordinate 567,769,556 of NC_081407.1, read as the reverse complement.
AGGCAAGGAGTTTTCTAGGGGTAGTTCAATATTTGAGAAAGCTTATCAAATCATATTCCACAATTGCAATGTTTTATATTCCTTGATGACAATTGGTAAGTCTTTTATATGGGGTAGAATTCAACAAAAGGCACTTGTTTAGTTGAAGTAAAAGATTAGCAAGCCACTGGTTTTGGCAATACCTAGCTTGCAACTACTATTTTAGGTGGAGACAAATGGTAATGATTATGTGTTGGAGGCTGACTTATTACAAGAATGTAAGCTTGTTTGTTGTCATTCAAACTTATTTCATGGAGCACTTTGGATATATAGCTCACATAATGAATTGTATGTCTTTGTTTGAAAAAAAATTAACTATATCAATTATAAATTAAAAATCATATATCTATATCTATATATATTATATATGTTTTCAGACATTTAGTGTCATGGTAGAAGCATTCTATTGGTGAGGCAGCCACCAAGGTTCAAACCCCTATTGTGCCATTGAGCTCACAAGACTTCCACCCTCAATGGGCCATTGAGCTCGCAGGTTTGAACAAGTTAAGTGTGGGGAATGATGACCCCCCAAAAATGGCCTCGTGGGAAGAGATCCTCTATAGGTGGTCTCTCTAGGCTCAGACCATGCTAAAAACCCAAGTTTCCTCCATCAAAATAATATATATATATTATATTAAAAATTAAATTAAATTAAATTATATAACTATTAATATATATTCAAAGTCTATAATAGTTTAAATTTTAAAACTACTTTATAGTATTAATTATAAACTATAGGGGTTCACTCCTTCCCCGTCAAAGTGCCATCTATAATAGTGCCTAATAGTATTAATTTTGAAGTTAGTGTACAATATTAATTATATACTTGTTTGCATTAGAATCCATGGGGTGGGGTGTGTAGAGAGATTGAGTCTTATTGAAGCCGCGAATTCGAGTAGATTTGCTAGCTGCTTTGACACTACCTCATATGCCCCCCATGATTTAGGATGATTGAGGCCCTTTCAAATTCGATGATGACCTCCTCCCACTCCTCTATTTAGGGTTTTTCAGAGATCAGAAAGAAAACTAAGGGACAAAATAACAAACTATTTCCACATTGATTCCACACTGACTCCGATTCCATCTCGAATTGGCTCTATTTCTGAGCAATTCAGTGATTTCACGAGTTCTTTCGTTTCGAGGGTTTTTCCAACAATTTTTCACCTTTTTTCCATTTTTGGGGGTTTTTAACATTATTTTAATGTGATTTAAATGCAAACAATTGTTGAAAATTGGGTCAACAATTGGTTAATGATTTTTCGTGAATTGGGATTTTTTCGGTGAATAAATCGGCTAGCTCCAAGATTCGGAAATAATCGGGTATAATCGTGATTTTTTTGTAGAGTATTGCTTCTTTGAATTATAAACACACAGTGAAGTGCTATTATCATTGATTCATTAGGTTTGGGCATATCAAAAAGGTATCCCAGAAACAACAATATGATCCATCCCATAATAAGTTGTGGGCTCAAGCTCATGTGACAGCTAAGGAGGAGGACTTTGGAGAGGAAAAGTATACATTTATGACATCTTGTTGAGATAATTATGATGCAACTAGTTGCTAGTTCTTTGATTGTAGATTATCTTAACATTTCACCTATGCTAAAGACTAGTATGTCAAGGTTACTAATGATTCTAGTTCTAAAAATTTTGTTTGTTTGGGTGATCATAGAACACATGGTATAGAAGAGATAGAAGATTCAAATTGTTCTACGTGATACAATAAAATTCATTATTAGGAATGTCATATTTGTTACAAATATAAACAAAAATCTTGTCTATCAGTAAACTTATACAAAATCCTAAAATCACTGTGAACTTTTGTGGAAATAAGTGTATTGTGACTAGAATTTTGACTAACATTTAACAAATGGGAATAGTTTCCCTATGCATTGTGCAAGCCTTCCCAATTTCATCCATAAAACTAACAACTAGGCCAAAAATATTGAAATGTCCCATAGGCCTATAATGGATGACTAGCTTCACTTGCAACATAAGACTAGTAGGTGTTGTTGCAATAGATATGGTAAGAATCAAGTTGTGTTTATTTATCAAAAAGTATAACCAAACATCATCAAGAACTAAAAGAAGAGGTGGGTATGGATTGAGAAAACTACTTAGATGGCGGTCGGTTCTCTTCAAAGAGCAAATCCTTCGATGTTTATTTTTTGAAATTACAAATCATATAGCAGATACGCCTTCAACACCTTACCACTTTCCATGAAAAAGCATTTGTGATTCTAAGCTCTAATTTCTTTCACAATATCAGGTATGTGAACCCACGCACAAATATAAATATCCTAAATCGAGCAGCAAAATATTTTTTCTCACTTCAAAGTTTTCTTCTCAAGGAGCTTATATGTGTGTGCAAAGTCCATGTATATGTGCATAAATGTATATAACATTTTGTATAATAATTGTCCGTACATAGAAGTTGATTGATGCAAAATTCAAAGAACACAACTAACAGTTTCTGCCCATAATTTATTGTACAAACCTCTGAATCTGACTACGTAAACAATGCCCTACTTCTTCCACTTAGCCAAAATGCTTTATTAATTGGATGACAATTGTGATATTAGTGTGACTAAACAAAAGCTAACCATATGATAACTAGACAATGTGAAACCAACTTTAATTTTGGAATATGCATGTTAACCAAAGTGAAAAAAACACTTAATTCAACTTATGTTGTAATCTTTGACTATTTGTAATGGTAGAATTTGCATACCCATGTCTATTCCCATTTAGTTTTGAGTCCATTTTGATGGAATGTGCTAGTACAATTACATAACGATAAATGGCCCCCTTTTGTGCTATATATGGCTCCTTCCCAATCCCTATCATTTCCAATTTACCCTCATCTTCACACATTTGCATACACTTGACTTTATCCTAGTCCATTTATACTTATTTCCATGAATTTGCCTTATCATCAGCCCACATTTCCATATATGTAATCCTTGTCTCAAGATTTCATATATCCTGTCTTGGGTCACTCTTGCAGCAAGCAAGGTCTAACTTTCTCAACATAAAACAATCCCATAATTTGTAATTCAAATTTTTAAAATTCAAATTGCTAACTCCACCCTTTCCTACCAGTCATTGGGAGCCGACTTCGTACATGTTTGTGTGACTATTCATTATGCCTTGATATTTAAATGAAATGATAATTTGATGTTGTGATTAATTAAGGAGAGCAATACTCCTTATATAAAAAATTACAAGATGATATTTCCATAACAAAAATGATCAAGAATGGAAACATGAATGACATAAAGGAAACTAACTAAAGACAGAAGACATAAACGGAAGTTTCTAAATACTAACTAATTGACTAAGATGACCATTATATCAATACAATATTATTTTAATACTACTAACTACCCTACAGAAGATGTGACATAATCTGCAGGTTGTTTGGCCACGAATGCATAGAAGGCTGCCCCCTTCTCCTCAAAATGCTCTGCGACATGAGCCTGCTGCTGAGACCCTCCCTGGTTCTGCAAGACTTCATGATATGACCCAATTTACCATAATCCCTTGAGCATGATGTTGGGTAACAAAGCCATTCCTCCCTTTATCCTGAGACACCGAGATGAGCTTCTCAAAACTCGCACAAAAAATCCATTAGGATTAAGGATATTTTTTGGAAAAAAACCAGAAAACCCAGAAAACAGCAAAATCCTTCATGATTTTTTGTGGAAAACATCAAAAAAAACCCTCCAGCAAATAAAGAACCCACAATTTTTTTGTGAAAAAATCATACAAAAAGCAAATAGAGAAACTGCAATTTGTGAAGAGAAAATCGTGCAAAACCCTTCATGATCTTTTTTGTTGAGAAAAATCAAAAAACCCATCCACACTTGTTTAGGAGAAAATCATACAAAACCCACTCAATCTATTCAAAAACTTTACTTGTGGCCATCAAGAGTAGTAAACAAAAATAAAACTCCCTAATTTTTGTGGAAAAAATTCAGCAAAACCCTTCCATGATTTTTTGTTGAAAAAAAACAGAAAACCCACAAATTTTTTTACTAAAGAAATTCGCCAAAAAAGAACCTAAGCTCTAATACCATGAAATGATAATTCGATGTTGTGACCAAATTTTTCCCATTTACCAGGAGACACATACCCTTATCCCTAGTACTTGTCTCCATATCAAAAACATGTCCCCATCTTAAAGACCTATATAAAGATGTCTCAAAACATTAGGAAACTTCAAATAAAGTTTCTTGTGTCTCTTATGCATCTCCTATAAGCATCCCTTGAAAATGACTAAAGTTGGAAACTTCCAATATCGTTTTCTTGGATATATCACATAAATTACATTGGATTTTCTTGTAAGTGCTGATATGTGGTTGACAAAAGTTAAAAGAACTAAACAAATACAACTTCTATTTTTACATTGAATTTTACAAGATCTTTAATGGTAGAAAATTTCCTTTTTGAATACAAAGAGGTAAGAATATGAAGTGAAACAATTATGAATTTATGAGGCTTAAGATGTGTACATGCATTGATATTTTATCAATTGATTGAAAATATAGTCATCCCCAAGGTCCCCGCACTATCTTTTAAAATAATAGGATTAACCTCCTAGTTTCTTAATCATCTCTATGTGATGATTATCAAATACCCAAATAATTAATCTATTTCAATAGTTTAAAATGTTAGTTTTATTTTAAATTTTATGGTGCTTATCCTATGTAATGTCCCCTTTTTAATTCCTTTAGTTTCAAGCCCTAGCACACATAATATAAACTTGCACAATTGATTATTAATAAGAATTCCTGATTTTTAAATTGTTGATTTAATAATCATTGTCAAAATTAATTCTAATAAATTGCTTTGGATACTCAGAAATCAACCCAGACTTATATCAGGTATTGTTTTGTGTAGTATTGTGATTTTTCTTCAAGTCTACAGTAGTTTAATGTCTTCCGTATATATTTTTTGATCTGCCTAAGTCAAGTCTTTTTGTCCACAAACTCAACATGGAAAATAAAAAAGGGTTTTGTCCTTTAATTTCTGCCATGAGGGGTATTGTCCTCAGTTTAAAAGAGCCGCAATCCCATGCTCCAAAGGAGTAAGAATCAGATAATAAGATATGTATTCTTCATATCGTTTCCCTTCTCCTTGTCTGGTGTCTCTTATATATCTTCAATAATCATGATTTTTCACATGATCCTTGACCTTTGATAAAATTAAACTTTAATATTATATTATATTTTATATTTTTAATATTTTAATTTCTTATTATTATAATACCCTTTGAAAAAGGGGACATTACAGTCTTATATCCGTGAGTTCTTTCCTTTGTGTTTCTAAACGCATCTGAAACTCCTTTTTTTTTCCAAATGCCCTTGCATAATTTTAGACTTATCATTTTTCCATTCCACATTGGAACATTGCCAACTTTCTTGATCCAATTTAGAAAGGTTTAGTTTAATGTTTTCCTTTGAATCTTCAATGTCTTGCTAAGATTGCTTGTCCTCAAGCACTCACAAACTAAGAATTCTTTTAGAATTTCTTTTTCACTTGACTGAATCTTTTTGAAGATACTGGGACCCCAAAATCAATCTTAGAAATGTTATGAATCTCTCTAGTAATATAGTGTTCTTCATTAACTACCTATAGGTTGCTAAATCTTGTTGAACAACTTTGTCTTTCTTGTCTTCAAACAATTTTGCTTTATGATTCATATTGTCTTGCAAAGCTTCTTTTATTTTATGTAATAGAACTCTTATATCCATGAGTTATTTCCTTTGTGTTTCTAAACACATCTGAAACTCCTTATTTTTTCCAAATGCCCTCGCATTATTTTAGACTTATCATTTTTCCATTCCACATTGGAACATTGCCAACTTTCTTGATCCATTTTAGAAAGGTTTTGTTTAATGTTTTCCTTTGAATCTTCAATGCCTTTATCCACTTTGATCATCAAGAGATCACGTAGACTCCACAAGCTAAAATAGTTTGGAACTTGAAAAAAGAATCTGCTTAGGCTATTGTTATGTTGCAAACATATGCACCATTGGAAATGGGGACCCCCACTTTTTTTGCTTAGCTTAGGTGTTTTTGTTAGGTCGTCTTAGCCTAGTAGTGGTTGTATCGTTAGCCTTTGCTAGTGAGAGAAGGTATATTCTGTGAATGTCAAGGTTGAGGGATGTTGCTGTGTTGCAAAGTTGCTAAGATGTTGATGTTGTCATGTTGTAAAAGTTGTCAAGTTGGAAAGGTCTTGTCAGAGCATTAAGGGTTGTGGGGGATAGATGAAAAAGCATATAGTGGAAGCTTGCTTGTAGTTCCGTCAGTAACAACAAGCACATCACCTTAAGATCGTGAGTTGCAAGATCATATTGTGTAAGGGGTAGGTGGAGGAACAGGTGTGAGAATTTGTCTAAGAAAAATTCAACCCCATTGTTTCATGTATAGATTTGTGTGAAGCCACCCTTCATTTTCACCCAAGAAGGGTAACTCAGGTGAAAATTCCATTAAGTAAAATTCAACCCCAGTTGAGCATGTATAAGGCTGTGCATTCCAACCCTTCACTGCTACCAAACTTTGTGCAAGCCTACCCTTAGTATGCACTCATGTATTTGGTTTTCTGCACTTCACAACAGCAACTTGTGCAGGGCTAGGCTTCAAATTCGCTCAACTTTCATACTTGCCTCATCTCAGTATGCGCTCCTTAATCCACTCTCCATCTAGTTCAAGGCAACAAGGGAAGTGTGCTCATACCTAGCAACTTTTGTGCAAGGTGATACCTCTTATGCGCTTTGTAGGAGAGACTTTGAAATGCACTTTATATGCATGCAAACCCCTAAATCCTGCCCTTAATGTATTGAGTGTGACCATCATCTAAGTCCGTGCTTGCAATCATTGCTTGAGATTGGTGTTTTTTGCCCTTCTCCAATACATGGCTCGACTCAAATCCCAACCTTGCCTTCTTCAACACATGAGCATCATCAAGCATTAAATGGCAATCAAGCCATGGGGTATGTCAAACTGCCCATTGCTTCATAATATTTATGCATAACATGACTACAAATCCGCCCTATGCTCTATACATGAAGACATTCAAAATCCAACATTGTAAGATGGATCATTGCATGAGGTCTTGTGAAATTCGCCCCATGTTGTATTCATGATGAGCACTCAACCCCAACATTGTTATGCACAAGAAGAGTGGAACCCCAACCTTGAAACTAGTGCAAGCATGACCTCTAAACCCCTAGAGTAAGGCTGAGTTCCATATGCGCCCGATGGAAGGGGGGTCTTTCTAGCAACTTTGTGTAAACCTATATAACAAATGCACTTTGACTTGTGCATATAAACCCCCAAAACCCGCTCAAGCAAGATTTTGTACATAAGGACCCTCGATATGCACCCAATATTGAAGAAGAATGATGTTGATCAGGTTGTGCAAACACAACTCTCATTTGCACTCAAGAATAAATAATATAAACATGCTCTTTAAGTCTTCCCTCACAATGCAAACACAAGTCAAAACAATATCAAAGTTGTGCATGCACAGATGTAAAACCCGCCCAGCTATGATTTATGCAAAACTACATCAAAGGTGTGCCCTAGTTGTGAATAATAGCACCTAAAATGCACCCAGTAAGGATGGGGATTATACCTCAAAACAATGAATATCAGACCTCAAAGGTTTGAAACCAGGCCTGAAATATGGGGAAGGAGGTAATTTAATGGAAGGTCGGTATAAAGGGAGTAAAAACTCAGACCTAAAGTAAAAAAATCAGACCTAGAATGCTAAAGCTCAAACCTGAATCACACTTACAGAGCAGAGCAATGATAAGTCTGATTTGTAATGCTGTTTGAGAGGGAACTTACATTGTATTTATTGACACCTAAGTAATCACATGTAATTCAGCTGACCTAAAGGAAAGGGCAAATCAAATGTTGCCTAAAGGTCGACCTAAACTTGTGCAAGTCTCCCTAGCTATTGTGCCTAGGTATTCTGCACTTGACCTATAAAATCCCACTCTCATGTGTGCAAATCTTTGTTTGAAACCTGCTCGGAAGGAGGACTTAAGTCGGCTATAAGGCAGAGAATTCAAAGAATTAAAGGGCCTTATTCAGCTGGAATGTGACGAAGGTTAATGTAAGGTGTTGGAAGCATATAAAAGAAGAAGCAAATCATTTCAAATTACAATCTAATCCTAAGCATGCTAGTAAGGTGCAGACAATAGGAAACTCCCAGCACACTAGGACAAATGAGATTGGAATTCAGAATTAAAATAAAATCAGAATTAGAATTGATTTGAAAGGGCGTTGTTCTCAAGTTTAGTGTCTTAATCTAATTCTGTTTGTTTTTGATAATTAAGGATGGACACGTGGTGCATATTGATGCGGCTTAGATCAAGGGTCAACATTGCAACATCAAAGAAATCAATATCAAGACAAGGTTGCCCACATCACTAGGACATTACAAGGATAAAAGGACCTGCAACTTCAAGATATATGTATCAAGACAACATTGCCCTACATCAAGTGAAGGAGGCGAGTCAACATCATGAGGAGCTTATCGACACTAAAGAAGGTTAGCATCAAGGTCTTCAAGATGATACAAGAAGGGTGCTTCATAACATCAAGATTCAAAGCATAGCAATGAGGATGAGGAAGTTTGACAATCTTGAATTTCCTTCAGAAATCCAAGAATAAGGGTCAAGTAATCCTAGTTGAGGAACATGGAGATACCCTACATCAAGATAGGCAATTCAACACTAAGTAGGGATCAATGCAAAATCCAAGGTAAAATACTACATAAGTCTGAGGTTCCCAAGCAAAAAGATGAACTTGCGCAAGAGGATCAAGCGTAGGCATAAGGGAGATCAAGGTCAAGTACATCTTACAAAGGAGAATCAAGCAAGGACATCACAAAGATAACATCAAACATCAAACATCATGAAAGTTGAATACATCGCAAGGATAGTATTCCCAAGTATGAAGATGAAATGCAAATGTGATCAAGTTAGATAGTTTCAAAAGACTTAAGAAAAGTTAGAAAGTCGAATTGATCATTGAGATGATGCAATTTGGGAATTGTTGATGTGTTTTTTATGCACAAAACATTTCAGAATAAAGTACCAAGGTAATTTACCCTCTCTTGAACAAAATCACCTCAGATGCTAAGAATGAGATCAACTAAAATGATTCCAAGGTTTCTACATGTCAGGTCTTGACGAGTGGGTAAGTTCAGTGGTTGATGTGAATTGCTGTGTTTCACTTTGGGGACTTACGCAAATGTTTGGATTATCATGAATGATGCGGAATAGGTGTGCTGACAACTTAAGATTTATCAATAAGGCTCTGGATTTACTTCTTACTAAAAAAGGGGAAAAAAGAATAGGGTTCAGGAAATCTATTCTAAAACTAGGAATGTAGGAAATGGTGAATGGATTTAGTGGAATCAAACCAGGCAAGGTCTCACAATCAGGTATTGACACAAGCTTATTGCAATCATCTAAGGTATACTTAATGATTTTCAAACTATTACCATCAAACGTAGATACCATCCAAGTTGATGCTTGTCAACGGACGCATAATAGATGTAGCATATACCAACAATTCTACAAAAACTCTCTCTTACAAATGAGAGACAAAGGAGCATATATAGAGTCTCTTACAAAAATGGATGGCCCAGATTGATCTAAGAAACCCTAGAATTGCCCTAATTAGGGTTACATCAAAAATGGCGCCACCAGCATATGGCCCAATGAAAAGATACCTAGTCATCATATAGGGAATCTTCTAGAAGATTCCTTCCTGCATCTTTCTTTCTCCTAGCATACTCCAAGAATCTAGCCAATACTGAATCTAACTCCTCCATGGAAATGCTAGGCAAGGTATCCTGTTGTAAATCAATCACATCCAATGAATCCGAGCAAGCATTCAAAGTGTTCTCCCATTCAGGCATGAGCTTCTACGAATTATGAACATGAATCAACAAAGAGACCAAGTCATCAATCTGACTCTTCTTTAAAGAGTCCAACTGGCAAAAATACATAAATTTCATCTTGTCTCTTAATTCGGCTAAGTGTAAACCACTAGCATCACTAACATCAACACCCAATAATTCCTCAATCGAGGCAAGGATTTTCATCTGAATGTCTTGAATTAATCCTTCCATCTCCATACAACTCGACTGGGCATTCTCATAAGCTGATTTCTTCAAGGCTAGTGCACAATACCAGCCATGGAAATCATATCTGTCTCCATCATGCACAATGTTCTCACTGACCAAGGTGGAATTAGGAACCTTCTTCATTGCCAGGAGGCGTGGAATAGTCTTGTCTTGAATAGGCCGGAATTCTTCCCAAACTCCCTCCAAATACTGGATTCTGAATGCAAGCGTTGTTGTCTTATCATATGTTTGAACAAACTGAGTAAGGAAATCATCTGCCTGCTTTCTTGTGCTCTCAATCCACTTTTCCACCTCTGAGTGTGTACCTCTCGCTACCTCGTAGTGTGAATGTATTCCATGGTCAACTGCGATAGGGGAAATAAGGGTGGGATCTCCACGCCTTGTCCCTGCAATATACTCTTTGAGTCTAATATTTTCTTCTCTGTACCTTTCATTCTCCGCAATCGCTGTGTCTAACTTTGCATTCATTGCTTGGAGGTTGTCACCAATCTCCTGGAATTCCTGCCCTGCGGATGGACGACCAAGGGCGACTGAAGTGATCTGGAAATCCATGGGAGTAGCAGTGTCCGTTGTCACGCCGGATCTAGGAACAACAATCTGCGCAATCCGCATTCCTGTCTCATCTCTAGCTATGTGCGACAAAATCTCTGCTCTCTTGGGCTCCTTCTTCCTAGCACTCCTAGCTAGGTAGTCATCAATATCATCAATAAGTTGTACCTCTATCATTTGTTTACTTTTCTCCATGCTTCTCCTCAGCCATTCAGGAATAGCGGCCATTTCCATACCATCATCGAGACATACTTCTCGATCCAGTCCTTTCAATGCCGAGATAACATCCTCATTATCATCAGGATTATCCTTAGTCCAATCATATACTTCATTTCCCAAGCTAACTTCCAAAAGGACAGTAGGGGATTCCGGCCGATCATTATTCTCATCAAGAGGTGCAGATGTTGCTGTGGCATAGAACTCCTGAATATTCTCTGGTAGTATCACTGTGTTGGAACATTGTTGAGTCTCCTTATTATGTTCTGTTACTTCAATCACTTTGATTGATGAGACACTGGGAGGGGGTGAAGGAATGATAAGTGGAGTGATAGTCTTCTGTTTCTTCTTCACCTCCTCAATCTTCTTCCCTCTAGCCTTGACTTCTCCAAGCATGTTCTTCCTTCTCTTGGGAGCTTGACTCTCTTCGTCTACATGAATCCTGACATCACTGATAGTCCTCTGATCATCCTCGGAAGTAGACTCTTCTGGCTTCATCCTTTTGTCAACCAACTTATTCATCTGCATATCTACCCATGTGCGGGAGAAATTCAAGACCTCTCTCATCAATACATTCAGGTCAATCTCTTCTGACTTTGACCAATTTGGCAATAGGATTGCCTTCTTCATTTCATTCTCATAATGTGGGTGTGTATGATCTCTATCATCTAATACCTGATCAGGAATGAGGAAAAGTCCACACTTCCTCATGAAATCCACTGACATTCTGAACCACATTATTCTCTTCACTGCTTGCTTGTCCATCAAGTTAGCCCAATAATCCTCTATGTCAATCTTATGAGTGAACTTCTCTCCTCTAATCCTTCCGACCTTCTTGTCTGGATCAAATCTTTCTCTCTTCTTGCATGTTGCAAATCTGTAGAATGCAATCTCCTCACCTGCAGTGCTTGCAGCTATGGCAGATTGGCAGACCTCTGACGTCTTCCCAACTGAAATAGGGAATGTCATTCCTGTCCTGTGCTTCTCTCTCTGGATAACATCGAACTCTAGAAAGTTGTCTCACCACTTCCAACAATATCATTCTGTCGGTTGGATACCTAGGAAATCTGTAGGGTTCAGATTGAAACCTATGAATCCTGAGGTATGTGAAAGTTGGGGAACTGTATATACCACGATCCATATTTTTCTATTAACTCTGTTGCCTCCTTGGACAATCTTCTGTGGATTCCGCCCTGCAGCATCCGTGTGATGTACATAGTGAATGCATCATTCACTCTTTTATAGTCTTCAAATTTGTGCATGCTCAACTGGGGGTAGCATTCATAACTCTTAAATTGTCCTTGCCCATTCCCGACTTCACCCTTGCATATTAATCCTCTGTATGAAACAAATCGTGCAAGCAGGTACACCAGGTAGGAAGTCATGGCGAATGACTTGGACCACTCTACATTCCTCAGCTGGATATCCAGATTGTCGCTTATGATCTTGGACCAATTCACCAGTGTTCCTCTAAGACAATCCTGGATGAAGTAGAACATCCATCCATGAAATATTGCTCCCTGCGGCATTCCCATCACTCTATTGAGTAGGAATATTAAATCACTATATTCCTCCTTAAAATCTATGCACATAAGTGTCTTGGGAGCCTTGGAATGATGATTCCTAGGTTCAATCATCCACTCTTTATTAATTAAACTCTTGCATACACCCATCTTCTTCGTGTATCTGTCTGCATAATCCTCCTTGGTCACATCCTTCATGTCTGTTCCACATGGAATTCCGAACACCTTGGCAATGGCATCCTCAGCAAGGTAGGCAATGAAAACGTCCTTGGGACTCTTAATCATTCTTGTGAGCGGATCATAACATCGTGCACACTCCAGGATCAACTCACTGCACTGTATGGATTGTGGAAACCCAACGGCATGGAAAATGCCACTCTTCATAATATTCGCATATGCTGGAGAAGGAACCTAATCTCTGGATCTGAACATCCGACGCTGCATCTGGTCGAAGTCCAGGAAATGCATGTTGGTATCAGTGATCTCCTTCCATCTGGATGAAATCTTAAACTCTGGATAAAATCCAATCTCCAACGTCTTCAGCAGCTCTTTCCTTTCCTTGTATCCTGATTTTGACATCGCACCTGTACGAAGCTGGAAGTTAGTCCTAGGATAAAAATAAATACTTGTAATAAAATTCCTGATTTTCTAGAGATTTAGCTAATTTAGAGCATGGAGTCAGGAAAATAATCCATACACTTGGTAAATTTTAGCAATTACGTTCAAAGTGTGACAATACTAAGGCATGGAAGTCTTCCATAAAATTCATTTATACCTCCTTATGCTTAGAAAATATGCAAGTAAAGAATGCAAAGGGGTATACCGGATTGACGATGACTAAGGAAAAGTGTGAAAGGTTGTGTTTTCACACAATGAATGTCTGAAGACACCTTCCGCAGTCAACAATGGAGGTCAAAATTCTGAAGACAACCTGAAAAATCAGACTTTCAAAAACATGTAATAAATATGAGCGAAATGCTAGGAAAATATTGGAATAAAGTGCGAAACTAACTTAAATATTACCTTAGGAGCGAGAAAACAACTCCAAAAGGTCTGTGAATATCTTGGCACTTTAAAATCATCGATGCACGTGTTTAAAAACACGTTAACGTTCAAATGGTCTAACACTTAGCAAAACTTAGGATCATTATAAATATCATCTTTTGCAACTTGATCCTAACACTTCAAAAACCCTAGACGGTACTAGGCATGATCAAAACTCTGAGACTCGGGCACGGGAAACGCAAAATTGCCCACTAAGCAGCCAAAACCCTAACCTAACAACGCAGGAAGCTGGCAAAGAGGGGGTCCCTGTTAGCAATGGGGCGATGTGTGAAAAGGCCACAATAGGAATATGTCCCATTTTCATCACATTGAGCAACTGGATAATGTTGAGTATCAAGAGATATTGTTCAATCGCAAACACATCTTTGTGATGATCTACCCAGTACAAGCTGAGATGGCATCCTATTCATCATTCAACCAATAAAATTATTCCACATCAATTCATACAAGTTCATTGTATCTAATCCATCCCGTGAAGGAGCAAGTGACACATGGCACTGCATTGAAGATTGTTCAACATACCTAACCTCATCTCTCATTTGTCGGAATTAAAGGAAGGACATGTGTCCACAATAATGTGAAATTATCATTGGCCAAAAGAAGTTAGTTGTAACTAACCCTAATTAGGGTTTTGTTATCTTAACCTCGGCAGTTGATCTTGAATCAATCTAAGCCATTGAATTCTAAAGAGACCTCTATATAAGGCTCAATTCTTTCATTTGTAAAGGTTAATAGTTAATAATTAGTGAATAAAAAGTAGCAGTAGAGTAGGAGGAAAGGAGATTGTTGCCAAGGCTTGTTGGAATAAACATACTTTTTTCATTAAAGTGATGGTGGACTCTGTGTGCTATTTCAACATTCTACATGATCTTTACTTCTCATAGTTTAGATGATTTAGATGAATGGAAGATTTTATTGTTGATGAATGGTGAAGCCTAATGTTCATACCACTTGGAGTTTGCTTATTACAAATTAGAGTGTGTGGTTAGACTAAACTTGATTTAAAACTTAACTTCAATTGCTATATGCTCATTGTTCGTAATGTTGGTGTGCATAAGTGATATGAAAATCATTTGCTTATCCTTATAAGATTGCACCATCTTTGTGTAGTTGTTTCCTCGTGGCAAAGCAAAAATTGGTTTGGTTGCACCAAGTCAACAGTCATCTCTTACATTCTTAGGATAAGATTAGATCTCTTAAACCTTTATCCTTTTGTCTTTATTTTCCAAATAAGTTAATTTAGTTTCCACGTTCCAGCTGTGTTCAAAGCGTAAGTCAAACTTAGACAGCCTTTGGGCAGCCTTGACACGCTCCAGCAGACCTAAGGCAAATTCGGCAGCCCAGAAGATCTTCGCCCAACCTAGTAGACAAATCGCTGACTGATAAGCACAATTCAATGAAGTTTGTTGTTGTAGACAGTTCGCATAAGGCAGAGGGATGAATCTGCTTTAGTTCGCTGCCTGGTTATTTTCGCATTGTATTCACTGCCCTAGAGTGCAGCTCCAGATTTGTTGATCACGGATGTTGATCAATGAAGGAAATTGCAGATCACATACAATAGAAGTTCGCTAACCTTGCAGAGGTAATTCGTTGAGTGTGAATGTATATATTGATGCTTGCATTGCCTTAAATATATATGAGCTTTTACCTCTTATTTGACTTAGGTCGGCCTTTATAGTAAATTTATAAGGCATCTAAAGTTGGCGCCCAGAATAGGGTCTTGTTGATGTGTCTTTTATGCACATGCGAACACAGAATAAAATACCCAAAGGTACCTTATCCTCTCTTGAACAAAGTTTCCCCAAATGCTGAAGATTTCGCCTAAGGATCAATCGAGGCAACTCCAAGGTTGTGGTATGTAGGTTCTCTACATGTGGATAAGCACCAGTGTTCGTTGTGTTTGTTGTTTCATCAAGGGGCCTTACGTACTTTCTATGAAAGCGGGTTCTTGCAACTACTTAACCAATGAGGAACTGGATTTTCCTAATACTAACCAATGTTTCAAAAAAAGACAAAAGATAAGGGATTAGCGAGGGCTATGCTAAACTAAGCCTATGAATGACTAAATGGAGGGCAATCTTAGTGAAACTCTATCGATCTCAATATTGCCATAGAACAACAACTCTATTGGGATCAGGGCAATCTTCTAAGGGAATTTAAAGATTTTCAACTCATTCAGGAACATAGATACTATCAATAGGATACATATTAATATTCAAGTAATGATTGAACCCTAAACAATTTCAATATCTCCAGTTGACCACACAAGGCACACTTACAATCAGTAAGAGGCTAGTAGTTTGGACTATGAGCTTCACTAAAAGATCAAGCGCAACATTTATCATTCAATCTAACTCTAACATCTAAATACTATCTTCAATAAGAGTAATTCAAGAAGATAAACAACCATGTAAGAAGCCACAAAGATTGCAATAAAACACCATAACTTCAATGTTTCATTAATCTCATAGCAAAATATAACAACAATTGTTCAACTTTCTCTCTTCACCAAATTTGTATTCTCTATGAATAACTACTCTTCTTCTCTGCTACTAATAAACTTATTCTTCTTAACCCCTACAAATGAATTGAGTGAGAGCTTATATAGCATTCTCAAATACAATGAATGGCCCAGATTTAAAGAAGATCAAAGGCTGAGATTTTGACACCTAAACCCTAATTAGAATTTGTTACAAAAATAACCCTATTTAGATAAGCATTATCATAACATAGCCAATAGAAATTGGCACGAATAACGAGGAAGCATCATCCAATAGGGATTGAATTGCCACATCATTTCATAACAACTTTTCATCTAGAATTTTGTTCCCTTTTCCTCATTCCTTTCTGGCATATTCAATGAATCTCGACGTAATCCCTTCAATCTCTGCAATGGGAATCTCAGGTAGGTTCTTCATTCGCTCTTCCAAGTGAAGGACCTCATCAAAGGCCGCAAGAAGAGTCATCTCCCATCCGTGCTCCAACTCTTTTGTTATCTCAATCAGGAACATAGTAGTATACATCTGATCTCGCTACTCTTTTGTGATGATGTTGTCTTCTCTACAAAAGATGACCTTGATCCTGTCCTCCAATTCTTGGATATCCACATCTATTTCAATCTCTATCCTTCTATCAAGGATTGCACATAGTACATCAAGCACCTTATCCTGAATAGGATGGATAGTGTCCTCAACTCAACTGCAGCTATTATTGATGTCCTTGAATAGAACCTCCTTCATTCGGAGCAAGGTTGACCATTGTAGGAGATTATGGGTTCCACCATCAATTATCCTTTCTTGTGCTAAAACCTATCTTGATGTCTTCCTTACCACTTGCAATATTGGGATGGTAACATCTCTAGTGTGAGTGAATGCATCAACAATTACCACTAGATTAGGAATGATCTCAAGGACTTGGATGGCCCTATGGACTGTTTTATTCATTCTTCTGACAAAATCCTTGGCTACCATGTAGGATCTATCAATCCATGTATCCATGAGTCAGGCTGAGTTCTTCATCTTTTATGCCTGATTTATTGACTCAAGAGGGAGTGCCTACAAGGGTGAGACTACTGGATCATGTCGCCCTAATGGCTCATTAAGCTGGCTAAAATAATTCCTCCAAGCATTAATCTCCCTTTCCAACTTTTTATTATTTTCTATATCCTCTTTTAGCTTCTCATTGACTGCCCTCACTAAATCAGTCGCATCTTCCATGGCTTGCTCGGAGGTAAGTGGACCAAGATCAAATGTCTCCAAATCATATTCTTTTGCCATGATCTCATCATCATACTTGTCCACCGCTGGTGTAGCTATCTGTATCTTTTTGGAGCCTGTATCATCTCTGATCACCTTAGATATCTTTGTAGCTTTCTTCTTTTCAATCCCCTCTTGAGACTTGCTTAGAAGACTTTCCAAATCGAATACTTCCTCTTCCTCAACTACAACTTCCCTTGTAAGCCTCTCTCTAAGCCAATCTGGAATGGAAGATTTTCTTTCTTTTACCTGCACTTCCTCAAGCAATGGTCGCTCGCCTCTAAAAGGAGATGTCGCTTCATCATCATTTCTTTCTTCTTGCTAATCATTATCACAAACTTGGAGAGGAAGAGACCGACTTGATGATTGCTGAGGTGTCCTTCCTTTGTCTTGTTTATCATTTTGTACTGTGGACTCCATGGACTCATCTATCTCATACACATTCTCTCTTTGATCCTCTCCTTGACTTATCTCCTTTTCATGTCTAGAAGAAGTACTAGAGTGATGATCAGGATTCACCTTTTGTTTCTTCTTGGACGATTCTCTCTTTTCAAGTCCCTCCTTTTGCTTCGACCCCTTAGAATGAGAAGTGTTCTCACTGACACTCACCTCTCCTTCTTCCGTTCTTGTTTCTAAGCTGAATGTCATAGCTATGTTTTGTTCTTTCAACTTTTGATGCTAGACATCCACCCATCTGCGAGTACAACTCAAGACTGCATCCATCAATGCTCTCAAGTCCGCAACCTCTTGTTCATCCCAATCGATCTTCACTTCTTTGTCTTCTTTCTCATAGGAAGATTGAAGATATTTGCCACTGTCTTGTGCTTGATCTGCTACTCTATAAACTTTGCATCTCTTGATAAGATTTAAGGGCAATCGAGAGTGCATCCTCTTCTTTATTTCCAAATCGTCTTGAGCATTTATCCAAAAATCCTCTACTTGGGACACATGCTTGTGTTTCTTCCCGACTGTTTCTTCCATATGACCACTAGGATCAAAATTATCTCTCGAAGCAAAAGATGAGAGTGAGTAGAGAGATAACTCCTTTTCTGCATCTTCACCTGCTTGAGAATTAGGACAAACTTCAATTGAATTTCCAAGTGAAATAGGTATAGGGATACCATTCCCATGCTTATGTCTTGATGCCTTAGCACAAGCTGCCAATTGTCTAGTCACTTCAAGTAGTAGTACTCTATCCGTAGGATACCTTGGCAACATATGGACATCCATGAATTCTGATGTAGGTGAATTTAGGAAATTGAATGAACCACACACCATGTTTCTTCACGGGCTCTTGTGCTTCTGGAGACAATCGTTGGTGAATTTCTCCTTGTAGTGTCCTGGTGATATGCATTGTGAAAGTATCATTGACTAGCTTGTAGTAATTCTTAGGTGGATGATGCAATTGGGCATAAGAATCACATACTCTTATCTCTTCGGGCCCTTTCCCAACAACTCCTCTGTGTGGTAATCCCGCATACTCAAAAAATTTGGCTAGAGAATATATAACATATGAGCTCATGTGGAATGACTTAGTAGGGACTAACCTCCTCAACTGCACATCTAGGTTGGGACTGATAATCCTGGCCCAATTGAACATCCCTTTCCCTTGAACAATCACTTGTATAAAGAATAACATCCACTTGTCGAAAAAGAATGCTTGAGAGGCACCTATAATTCGATTAAGCATGGTTATCAAGTCTCTAAATTCTTCTTGGAAATCAATTCTGTGAGGGGTATTAGGTATCTTATTTAGGCGAGGCCTACTCTTGAGCAACCAATTCTTATTGACGAAATTTAGACAAGTATCAAGATCATCTTCATAGATAGACTTGGCTCCTTCTAGGCTCTTGTAGATCATATCCCTCTACTCTCGAAGATGAAAAGCTTCACTTATAGCTCCTTCTGAGAGATAGGCGAGGATAGTCCCATCTTTGGCCACAATTGTCCTTGAATGAGAATCATAGTGCCTGGCACATTCGATCATTAGCTCATGACATCTGACTGAGGGAGGGAAACCTGCCGCCTTGATGATTCCACTCTCAATTATCTTCTTGGCTATGGGTGATGGCTTGCCGATGTAGGGTTCTTCTCGAAACTTCTTCACATTGAAGTTTCCTAAGTTGGTGTCTCCAATATTGCTCCACTTGGACGTGATCCTCATCTCCAAGTCGTCACTCCTTTGATCTTCCTTAATGAGAGCTTGCCGAGTAGAGGATCCGCTTGCCCTGGGGTTTGCCATTTATCACCTATATAGATACCTTAAGTTAGGGTTTTAAAGGGATAGGTCACAAAGATGATTATATCAAGACTCTAAAAGGAACAATTGAACTTCAATTTGAAAATAAATGAATAAGCATTGAAATTTACAAATTGAAATTACAAATGAATCAATCTAAATAAGAAGACATATCTTTACAAAAATAATCTTTATTGAACTAAATCAGATCTTCATTCAAATTTAGACATTGAACATACCTCAATCTTGATCTTTGAGCTTTGAAAGGAATGAACCTGAAAAGAGGGGTAAATAATGTCTTGCTATTGAATTTACCTCCTTCCTAAATGCTGTTCAAAGAAGTTCGCTCTCCTAAAAGCTTCAGGTCTGCACCTTAAGTAAATCAAATTCACCCTCGAAGGATTGCTGATCTTCTAGTTCTTCCTTGAGACGATCGGGCCTGAGATTAAAAGTGTTGAATCTGCCTGGACCTGCCTTTATATGATATGTCTTTTGCCTTCTCAATCACCAATCCACTCAATAAAATCTGCCTTCAAAATTTGTCTTGATGAGTTCAACTACTGCTGTTCACTCTCCCTTTTGATTTTGCCCTTTGGAGATTCAAAACTGAAATTTGCTTCCTAATTGCTGGAATTCTCTTCTTCAAATCTGCTCCTCAAATTCACTCTAAGGAAGAAATTGTTTGATTGAATGATTAATGCTTTTCGGGTCCACTCTCCTTTATAGGTGCCTTCACCCTTCTCCTAAAAAGGCCGACTTTGCTATATAAAAAAAAATTATTATTACACCTTCTTGAGCTGGCCGACTTTGTATTAAAATTTAAAAAAATGCTTTGGCGCCAAAGGGTGAATATTTGAAATTTTGAATTTAGTAAGTGTTTAATTTAGGCAAACTTGCCTCCTTAATTGCTCATGTTAACTTGTCTTCAATTTTGTTCAAAATGATATTCTGTCAATGTTTTAGGCGAAGTATGGAACCTATCCAAGAAGTTCGCTTGAGTACCCTTGGAAGGACAGGACCTATTGAGAGAATTTCGCTTTGGACCCTTTGGAAGGGCCAGGAGCGAATTTGCTCTTTGGGCTCAAACTCTCCCTATTTCCTTCTACTTTGCTCTTAGGCCTGGCTTCTTGGTCTTCCCTCCATCTCTATCAAGCTCATCTGCCTTCAAAGTGATGTTTATTCAACGCTTTTGGTGGAAAGTAGGCTATCCTAAGGATTTCGCTCTAGACCCTTTGGAAGGGTCAGGAGCTTGGATGAATTTCGCCCTGGACCCTTTGAGAGGGTCAGGAGCGAATTTGCTCTTTTAGACTCAAAACCTTCACTTTTTCACTTCGCAATTGCTTCCAAGGCATGATAACATCCTCGTTAAGGCTCCAAGGCATAAAATTAGTCCAAATTTGAAGCAAAAGGGAGGATCCTATGAAAATTCGCTCTGGACCCTTTGGAAGGGTCAGGAGCGATTTTTGTCTTTTAGCCTCAAAACCATCGTTGCCTTTACTTCAATTCACTTCTTAAGGCAAGTATACATCAATCCTCCCTCAATTGCGCCATAGGAACAAAGATCTTGGTCTCAAACAAGGAGCAAAATAGAGGTTTAAGAAATTTCGCTTTGGACCCTTTGGAAGGATCAGGAGCGAAATTTGCCTTTTGACACCATTCATCTTCCATTGATCCTTTCTTTCCCTTGAATTTAACTTATTACACCTCCTCTTATCACTATCAAGTCAATTTTCTATTAGGAAAAGGCTCCCTTAGTGCACTAGGTGAAATTGAGAGTCCATCTAAGGATTTCGCTTTGGACCCTTTGGAAGGGTCAGGAGCGAAATTTGCATTTCTAGACTCTATCCACACTCAACTTGCCTAGGACTTGTCCTTTCCACCCTTATCTTATCATACTCAAGCCAACTTGCTCTTAAAGTGATGTCTACTCAATGCTTTTGGTGAGGAATTAAGTTTTTCCAGGGATTTCGCTCTAGACCCTTTGGAAGGGTCAGGAGCTCAAGTAAATTTCGCTCTAGACCCTTTGGAAGGGTCAGGAACGAAATTTGCATTTGAGGCTTAATTCACATCCCTTTTCACTTGGCTTTATCTTAAACTTGATTTTTGAATCCTTTCCTTGCCATGCATGACCATCATTCAAAGCTTCCAATGAGGAATTAGGTCATTTAGGGAATTTCGCTCTAAACCCTTTGGAGGGGTCAGGAGCTTGGATA
Organism: Cryptomeria japonica; assembly: GCF_030272615.1. Taxonomy (NCBI): domain Eukaryota; kingdom Viridiplantae; phylum Streptophyta; class Pinopsida; order Cupressales; family Cupressaceae; genus Cryptomeria; species Cryptomeria japonica. Next base: position 567,747,786 of record NC_081407.1, on the reverse strand, counting down.
AATTTCGCTCTAGACCCTTTGAGAGGATCAGGAGCGAAATTTGCAATTATGATCAAATTCCTTACTTTTCATCACTTCACTTTGTTGTACACATCAATTCTCTCTTCATAACGTCATGAGGACAAGGTATATGATGCAAATTAGGACCAGGAAGGGAGATATAAGGAAATTCGCTTTGGACCCTTTGGAAGGGCTAGGAGCGAAATTGATGTTTTAGCCTTATATATCATTCCAACATTCAAACTTTACCCTCATTCATATTATTCTTACCTTAGGACATGCTACCAAATCACCTAAAGGAGGTGCCCAACTCAAAACATTGGATTACAAGTACATCTAAACAATTTCGCTCAGGCACCCTTGGAAGGATAGGACCTAAAGAGGAATTTTGCTCTAGACCCTTTAGAAGGGTCGAGCGAAATTCACATTTCCACTCAATTTATCCTCCATTTTACTTATGTTTTGACCTTGGTCCATGCTAGGAAGGCATCCAAAGGGTTTACTTTGCTCAAATTTTGGATCAAAAGGCAACTATTGACAAGTTAGCTTGTGTACCCTTGGAAGGACAGGACCTTTCTAGGAATTTCACTCTGGACCCTTTGGAAGGGTCAGGAGCGAAATTCATGTTTTAGGCTGAAATTCTTCATAGAACTTCATCTCACCTACTTGCAACTCACTTCCAAAGGCATGAATAGATCATTCTTCATTCAATTGAAGCCTGGAAGCAAGGGTTATAACCCAAGTTAGGACCAAGAAAGGCTCTTAGGAGAATTCGCTCTAGACCCTTTGGAAGGGTCAGGAGCGAAATTCTTCTTTAAGCTCAAATCCTTAACTCTCTCAAATTTTCAAGTCCATTTCTCATTATTACATCCATCCAAACTTGCCCTCGCTAGCCCTCGTCGTTCGTGCCTACACTTCAATTATTTGCTTCATCACACCAACTCAGACTCCACAGAAGACAAGACTTTGGCCTAACAACTCACAACCCTGACTCATCTAGACTTAAACCCCTCAACATTTCTTCTACAAAACATAAATTCGCCAACTTTCTAAGGCAAGATCTTGCTAAAATTACATCAGGGTTTAAGGCAGAGAATAATGACTTCCCCAAGCTTAGGTCAAACTTGGCCCTAAAAGGAACCCTAGGCAAGCTCTACGAAGAAAACCCTAACTTACCCGACCTAGGCCATCACTAACTCACTCAAAACACCCAACAAGTAGAGAAAAGCAAAGCAAAGAGAAAGCAAGACCCAAAAAAGAGAGGGGGTCCCCATTTTTATGGGGCGATGTGTGAAATGGTCACAACAAGTCTGACCCATAATAATTACAAGTTACATATTATAGGGTCAGCCCTATCACATCAACAAGTTACATTATATCACCCATTTAGGCCCAACATGAATCACAAGTTACAATGCCCATTTAGGGCCAGACCCAATTACAAGTTACACAAGTTGAGCACCAAAATAGGGTCTGCCCTTTAACATTCATAAGCTACGTAATATAATCACATAAGTAGGCCCATTAAACATTTACCAAGCTAGGTCGGCCAAATCAAGGGATATGACCTAGCTATATTTCAACACTCCCTCTTAGCTAGGAAGGATCCCTTGAATAATCAAGTTACACCGTGACCATGCGTCATGGACTCTTTCCATGATATCCATCATGCATTCCCACAGAGGATGGTTCCAAGATACATCATGGATTCCTTCCATGATATTCACCATGCATGCCCGCGGAGGATGAATTCAATATACATTATGAACTCTTTCATGATACCTATCATGCACACCCGTAGAGGATGGATCCACCTTGCATTGCCCGCAGAGGGTGGAAGAGATCTTACACCTCAAAACTTCTCTACAGAGAAGTATAAACTGTCACCTTGTACTCTGCAAAGGGTGAAAGAGGTATTACACCTCAAAGAAACTACCACCTTGCACTCCGCAAAGGGTGGAAGATACACACAATGTTATCATAGGAGCTGAAAACTCCCTCTTGGCCAAAGTATATTTCAGAGAAACAAGGAACACATGTTAGTTCTATCAAAACATCCTTGCAATAAATTCAAAACTGATTTGAGTTCAGATGGTTAGCCATACTTCTCAAATCCAACACTAGAGATATCAATTTGTTTGTAAATCAGATTTCAACATCAATGGTTAGAAATCAGCAACATGTTTAAGCTTTACTAAATATAATCAACAACAATGCATTCACTGAGGATTGTGGGGAATATGTAACTCCCTCTTCATCCTTATCTAAGTAATAAGTTCACTAGTTAATTTACTCCTATCATAGTTTTAAGGATCTATCAATTATATCCTTAATTGAAAGTGTGAGTTGAAAGCTTGTATAGGCTTTCATATCTAATCTCGATGGCACGAGCTGATTTGATGTTGGACTCCTTAGGCCATGCAAGAACTCTTCCTTCAAAAAATACAACCCCATAACCTTTATCTTCTTGAGCAGATATAGAGATTAGATTCCTTTTTATTCCAGGTACAAACAAAACATTACTGAGATGAAGGTAAATACCAGAATCTAATTTTAAGGAAGTAGAGCCAAAACCTCTTACTACATAACGAGCATTGTCACTAATAGTCACATGAAGGTTGGACTCCTTCTCCACCAAATCTAAGAGATGCTCCCGATAGCCCGTGGTGTGTCTAGATGCACCATTGTCAATCAGCCAAGTGTTACTGTCTGACTAAACATTGCTTGACAAGGTTGAGACAAAGAGTAAGTCTTCATTATTCTGTTGTTCCGAGACTTCATTTAGGTTCGCTTCTCCTTGCTTGAGCTGAGATTGACAGTCCTTTGCAAAGTGACCAAACTTGTTACATCAGAAGCATCGGATGTGAGATAAGTCCTTTGGTTTCTTCCTTGAATCAGGAGCAGAAGGTCTGAAATCTCTATTTCTCTTGAAGTTATTCTTCTTCCAATGGCCACCTTCCTTCTTAGTTGTGAGGACATGATGATCACTGTCATGAGGACTTCTAAATTTTCCTTTCGTAGCCAAGTGAGATTCCTCTTGAATGCAATCTCCTCTCAATCGATCAAATTGAGGGAGCTCCACTCTTAAACTGATTCCTTAAATAAAGGGCTCCCATGTAGAAGGAAGACCATTTAGAGTCGTCATAGTTAAGTCACTGTCTTCAACATTCTTCCCAACGGTAGAAAGCTAATCCCTTAGCTGAGAGATCCTCATGAAGTAAGCAGCTACAGGTTCTCCTTTCTCCAATTTGATGTGAGAGAGCTGATTCTTAAGGCAAGTATGTAGCTAGTGTTGTTGACTTCGTACATCTTCTCCAATGTGTTGAACATCTCTTTCACGGTCTTCTTCTTGGAGATGGATGACACAATGCGATCTTTGACGAAATCAATAATCATCCTTTGTACTTGGTAGTCCTTCTTCTTCCACTCTTCCTTCTCCTTTTTGTCTTGAGGTTCAGCAGCATCCTTGCTGATGTATTCAGTTGGGTCATTTAAGGCCATCATTATTCTGACCTTCCATGAAGTGTAATTGGCGGAACCTTCCAACCTATCTTCAGTCCTAAGATAAGAAGCCATGTTGACCTGAACTTGAGCAGTAGGTTAGACTGAAAAATGACTATAATTGATGAATCTGATCACACCTATTACGAACCAAGCTCTGATACCATGTTAGTTTTATGTTAAACTTAGCAATCTAATTGACAGTAAAGAACAAGAAACACAAATGCACACATAACAGTGATACCTTGAGAAAACCTCCCTCTTGGAGGAAAAACCTAGCAACAATAATCTCATATCTGATTTGATTAAGCAGATTACAAGTTTACCCTTCTAGGGCATAAATCAACTATAGCAATACTTATCTTAATCTGGAAGTCAGGGTGATGTGCAGATCACTGTCAAACTTAGACAGCCTTTGGGCAGCCTTGACACGCTCCAACAGACCTAAGGCAAATTCGGCAGCCCAAAAGATCTTCGCCCATCCTAGTAGACAAATCGCTGACTAATAAGCACAATTCGATGAAGTTCGCTGCTATAGACAGTTCGCATAAGGCAGAGGGATGAATCTGCTTTAGTTCGCTGCCTGGTTATTTTCGCATTGTATTCATTGCTTCAGATAAGCATTCACTGCCCTAGAGTGCAGCTCCAAATTTGTTGATCACGGATGCTGATCAATGAAGGAAATTGCAGATCACATACAATAAAAGTTCGCTAACCTTGCAGAGGTAATTCGCTGAGTGTGAATGTATGTATTGATGCTTGCATTGCCTTGAATATATATGAGATTTTACATCTTATTTGACTTAGGTCGGCCTTTACAATAAATTTATAAGACATCTAAAGTTGGCGCCCAAAATAGGGTCTGACCCATAATAATTACAAGTTACATATTATAGGGTCAGCCCTATCACATCAACAAGTTACATTATATCACCCATTTAGGGCCCAGCATGAATCACAAGTTACAATGCCCATTTAGGGCCAGACCCAATTACAAGTTACACAAGTTGAGCGCCCAAATAGGGCCTGCCCTTTAACATTCACAAGCTACATAATATAATCACATAAGTAGGCCCATTAAACATTTACCAAGCTAGGTCGGCCCAATCAAGGGATACGACCTAGCTATATTTCAACAGACTCGCGCTCTTTTCTACTATTCATTGGGAGTTAACATAATACACATTCATGTGACTACTTGTTATGTCTTGGTATATAAAGACATTCATTTGAGCATTTAAACACATCCTAGATCGTTCAAATATCATAAGCAATCACAAGGAGCATTCATAGGAAAATTTGTTTGGAGGATTAAAAGGAACCAAGATCTACATCAAAATCATCTAGGACAAATGCATGTGCAAGAGTATTGCCTTCAACATCCATTTACAACCACAAAGCCAATCTAATCAAGTTGGTCAACCTGTACACTAACACGACCCTTGCAATCCAGCAATCTCCCTATGGTATTTTTCAATACCGCCAATCCTTACACATCAGCAGACAATAGGGATTCCAAAAGACTGGATCACTGAATCTGCATTCACACAAATTAAAACCACAGCCTAAAAATCAACTCCACACAGCAATGGATCAATCCTAGATTGTGCAATTTAAGCTATAAAGGATTCTAGGTCTGCTCAGAGTTCGAGATAATCAGCACATCAAGGACATCAATTCTCTGTATTGCAGCAAATTGATTATACAAGTTCTTAGCACCCATATCCAATCACCATTTGAAGCTAAGTGACCTTAAGTTTTGCATTTAATTCTGGAAAATGGCATTTATTAAAAATTTATCATTTCCTAGTTGTCATTTATTGTTCTAGGTTAAATTTTAAAAAAAAAATGGGGTCAAAATTTATTCAACTCAAAGCAAGAAGTACAAAGCAAAAGGCCCCAGGCCCAACAAAAGACACCTCGCAAATAGCAAGAAGAAGTTCCAAAAGGAACCCCACAAACACAGCTTCTACAAAATCTTGTCCTCCATGATTAACAATTTCCAAAGTCTCAGAGTACTCTGAGGACAAGAGCCCCTAGTCATCCACATCCCACCTCTCTAAGTTCTCCAAAGCCCATTTAGCCAAGCAATCTGCTACTCTATTCCACTTCCAAGGAATATGACACAAAGAAATATGATCCAAAGAGGAGCACAAATCAAGAATTTGCTTAACCACTAAGGCTAAATATCAATTAACTCCATACAACCTTTTCTCATTCAACATATCCACCGCAATCTGTGAATCAAATTCACAAATAATCTTCTTCCAACCAAGGGAACACCCTCTCTCTACTGCATGAAGAATACAGAACATCCATAAGATTATTAGAATGCTGCCCTTTATATATAGAGAAAAAGAATACAGCACCTCCATCACTACCCCTACCAATGGCACTGATTCCTGCATGTCCAGATTGATCTAGGTTAATTTACACATATTTATGTGTTTATTTAATTTGCCTAGATTTACATTATGAAAAGCATTTTTGTCCTATAAACCATATAAAGTGAGCAATTTGTCTACTAGTTATTTTTAAAACACATTTTATGTGCTTTTCAAATATTCACATGTGTTCATTGTATAGTTTCCTCACGGGTGATTCAAAAGTTAAATTAAATCTCTGCATTGTGAAATTCAAGTTGGAAATAAGTATACCACATGTACATGCATGTAATTGTTTGGTGGGAATGGATGAAAGACATAATCAATTATTTTCTTGCCTCCATAAGTTATTCACCCAAACCTTAACTCCCATGATCAATATGTTGCACAATGATAAGGAATATTCTAAGATCATGTAAGAATTTAACTAATTGTATATATTTTAAGAACTAAATTACCTATTTTGGATATGCAAGTTATCATCACTTAATGCCCTGAACATTTATCATAATTGGACAGCACAAAAAAACGAAATAATCACCCCTAATTTGCCACTGAAATTTTTGCACCTCTTCTTTGAAACACTCAGGAATTATATCAAACAGTTGGCTTACAAACTCACATCAATCCAACCATAGGAATTGAGTCATAGTATTCACTAACTTACTAAATCAATGATAGTGTTAACAAACTGATTTTAGGAACTCAGTATATTTTTCTGAATAACAAGCAGATTTACATTATTTTCAATGCTGATGACAATGCCAATAGACTGAAATTTTTGTATGTTAAGCCCCAGATTACATAAACATTGCTGAATAACACTCAAAACTATGATGTCACATGTAAACACATACCACAAACGCTGTCCAGTCAGAGTTTCAGACCTGGTACGTCTTCTATCAGTCTTGTATGGCACTCTCCAGCTACAGCATAACCAACGCAACTCCTTCAAAACACCCCAAGACTGGTACAACTCAGTAATATCGAGTTTCCAGACTGCTGTGGCAACTTTCAGAATTATTATTGACTGTTCCAGCTCCTTCCTAGGCATGTACGGCCTGCCCTAAGTCTGTGTGAATGACTCCAGCAAGTTGGCACCTATCACTAGGGGTTTCTAACTCATACGGCAGCTTAATACTGAAAAAACGAATGATCATACAAGTCTGCAGTAACAGCAGATCGATTTCCAAACTTCAATCTCCATTTCCAGCACAAACTAACAATTTTCAAATCCTTCCTAGCAACTGTAGCACTGTAGCATGGATACTGTAGCGTGGGTACTATTCATGCCACTGTACCGGTACTTCGTACAGCATAGGAAGAATCTCTTCTGCCCCTCAAATTCGAACCCTAGCTGTTTGCAAACACTATAGATTTGAAAGGTGAATTTCACAAATGACTTTTTACCTTGAAGCTCTCTTATTCTCCTAATTGTGTCTCTCAACAGCAAGGAGAATGTCAGCTGAGAGGGATTTCGTCCTCCAATCCCAAAAATTAGACTTCCAAGAATTCCAACAGCATAATGTTAATCTCATTCCCAGCATCCTGAAAGAGGACTCTTCAAACTCTTTTATAACCCTTTCCAAGAGCTCATTCACTCCTCTTGTCAATGTGGGATAAACAAAATTACCCTTTTCGCCCTTTCCTATAATTTTGAGATTTTTGCTTTTTCGCCCCTATATTCTCACGATTGCTTTTTTGGTCCCTATTTTAGCACGATTGTTTTTTCTTTAATATTTCCCATGCCATGTGACATGATTTTTCTTCAACATAAGTCCCCAAACACTTTTTTATGTTTCCAATGTGTTATAGAATAAAAGGGAACTCTTTTATTTAAATATTTCCCACAACTATAGTCTATGCATTAATAAAGTTAAAAAATTAAAATTTAACTTTATAAAATAACTTTATCAATGCACAATAAATCATATCAATGATAAATAAATCTTCTTGTCAATTTTAAACAATTACCATCGGCATGTCACTGTCACTGGATGTCAACCATGTTCAAAATGACTTACTATAAATAGTAAGTGTGCCCAAAACTACCTCAAAACCCCTCAGAATGGCCTGCAATTGAAACTGTCTAGGCCAAATGGCCTCTAAGTCCCTTTAATGTCCTGGTTAGCCTACGGGACCATGCGGAAATAGGCTAACCACAACATCATGCTATGAATGCTAGAAATGGGACATTACAAAAAATGAACCAACCTCTAATGCAATCTCATGTTGCCCCAAATAAGGGTTAGGAAATGAGGATCAAACACTATATGAATAGAAAATGAGGAGTATTAGGCATAGGAAGTTATTGAATGGATGCTTCAGGATTATAGTAATAATCAAAACATTAATAAATTGAAGACATCTAATGAAAACCATGTGATACCATTTAGCAAGTCCAATCTAAGCGATATTTCAATTGCCAATCAATCCATTTTCATAATTAGGTAAAAATTAACATTGTGACAGAATTTCACATCGTATCTCGTACTCAAAATTTCTAGATCGCTTCATTCAACAAAACTGGTTCAAAACCATCACTTTTTCCTCTGTACATTCCATGCATAATGCATGTGATCCAAAAGTTTTCATGTCAAAACATGTGTTTAAATAAATTATAAACTTCATACTTCACATTTCCCAATTACAATGGTTCAAAATAAGAGCAGATTGGTATTGAATTACCCATTCTGTGTCTGAAGCATATTAAATGACTTAAAATATTTTAAACAGGGAAGAATATGCACTCTTACTTGCTCAATATTCGATCAAGGAGCTCTCCACCTTCACATAACCTACCACAAATCAAAAGTTGAGTAAGATTTCTCCAAAAAAAAAAGTAAATATCAATGTCTAAGGCCATAACAAAGAAAAATGCAAGTAATGCAAATTCACTAGAAAACATGGAGTTCAAAAATGCACAGCATGCACCATACTCTAAATGAACATTGTGATGTCCCCATCTAAACAATCAAAACATGATAACATAAAAAATAATAATACAATTAAAATATATATATATATATATATTATTTATTTCATATTTATCAAATAATAATATAAATTTTACAATATTATATGATTGACAAAATAACAAACTATAATAATACATTATTGCAAAAATAATATAAATATTGTATTATTAAATCATCCTAAATAAAGTTAATTATATGTTAATTATTATTTTACATATAAGTAAACTGCTGTGTCAGATATTGTCCCCTCACAATAGACAGCACATGAAGTTAAGTTTGACCAATGTTGTGAAGACACCAACTTTAGTTATTAAAGAACAATCAGCAACTAAAGGAGATACAGATAATCAACAGTGCTCAACATAATCGAGAATTCACTAAAGATAAATATAGACATAATAAGAAATCATTTTTGAAAGAATGATGCTAACCGACCAGTCATCATTTAAAAATAGGTGATTATATCTAAAGCAAACAACTCATGCAATTATCTTTGAGGATGATTCGTGGCAAAGAAATGAAGCAATTAGTGTTTTTTTGAGGTAGTTAGTAATAAACAAAAATTAAGTGAAATGGTGCTCTCTATTAAAGAATTGGTGGGGTACGATTTGAATGGTTAAAAGGAGGCGTGATGTGTTTGTTAAAAACATAAGTGGCTAAAGAATAAATGAAGCGCCTTGTCTATTCACAAAAGGTGCGATAAAGGTTAATAAAGAAAGGAAACCAATTCGATAGAAAGAGGCAATAAAACGATACGATTAGTATATGATGAAGAAATAAAAAGTTTATAAAGTAAAAAGGTGCGATTAGTGAAAAGGTGCATAAGGTGTCTTTCTACTCATGAAGACATAAAGATATATAAAGAGATCTTATGGGGATTGGAGAGGAACATAATGGAATTACATTAGAAAGGAGAATAAGAGGAAGATCGTCCAGATCAGATCAGAACTGTTATTAAGTTACCGGCAGAAGAAAAGTGCTGGAGATTACCAAAAGCGGCACTCAGATTAGAATTGCGAAGGATACATATCTAATAAAAGGAGTATGAGCTTGACAAGGATTACCTCCATATATGGAGTGGCATAAGGAAGAATTTAGTTTATTATTTTATATTCCCATTGGGGAGGGCTCAATGAGCAGCAAGGAATCATTCTCTTATTTATTTATTTACCCATATCTTGAATATTCGGTGGAATGAACAAGATAATATATATATATATATATATATATATACCAGTCCGAAGACTAAACTGTAAAAAGATCATATGCAGATTTGTGAAGGTGTAGGGTGTAAGAAATATATATCAGATTTACACCAAGGCAGAAATATATAGAAACACTAAAACAGATTTAAAGGAGAGGACACACGAAGTGTTTATGGCAGATCATTGTGAGAGAAGATTTATAGTCATTTCATGGCCTTTGAAGATTAAGTTGGGAGAACTACAACATAAGTTGTGAGAATCTATTTTATTATGATTCTAATCTGATGGTTCAGTTAAGCAGCAGTAATGTATAACATTGAGATATATATATCTCAAGTATACAGATCAGAAAAAAGTTATTAAGATAAGTCCTATCCTTTGAACCATTCTTAAAATTTTAAGTTAAATATCATCATAAAATGTCTTTAGTTTGGGTAAATCTTGTATTACAGTTCCCACCTTAAGTCGGAATTGATGTTTCAGGATTAAATTAAGAAAATTCCCAAATGAGGACATTACAAACATTCATCTACAAAAAATACTACACCAAGGTCATTTAGCAATACACACCGATTACTAACCATGTTCGATATTAATATCAGAGAAAATTTGATTAAGTTTGATTAACTTGTATTGGGTATGTATGTGCATGTATGAGTATGTATGTATGTGCGTGCGTGTGTACGTATGTATGTGCGTGTGTGTGTGTGTATGTATGTGCGTGCGTGTGTATGTATGTATGTATGTCTCTGTGTGTGTATACGTATGTATGTATGCATGCATGTGTGTGTGTATGTATGTATGTGTGTATGTACACACAAACATACGTACATACATGCATACATATATATATATATATATATATATATATATATATATATATATATAATGTGTGTGTATAACGGAAACCATTTTAGTTTTGACATCAATACATGAATCCCGAATAGAACCAATTACAATAAAGATAACAATGGAACCAACTTGACATATGAATCATAGGGTCCCCATCATATACAAGGAAAGCTTTTAATATTGAATAATACAAAGCAAAGTATGGATCATATAGCTACTTCAATCTTTGCATCTTTAGCTTCCTAACTCCCTCTTCAAACAAACTCTTTATAGCTTGATCAATAGCAAGAGGCAAAAGAAAATCCACGTAACAAAACTTAATTAAACCCCTTTCTTGGCTAAATTATATTTAATCAAATACCACACTTGATGGTAAATGATTTTGTAAATCTGATTGTCTATGGAGCAGCCAAGAACATGATATGATAAAAGCCTTAGAAATGGAATTGATATTATTAATTCAACATCATAATACAAAACATGAATTATATCCTAACAAATCAATCAAGTATACAAGAGAGAAATGGAAGAATATACAACAAAGCTTCTAAACGAATTACTTATCATTCTCTTAGCAACTTGTATCTATACAAATCCGTTGGCATATGTAGCCATTAGGCAATTAAGCCAACTTAGGCAATAATAGACTATAAGGCATTAAGTATCAAAAAACTAATAAATAACAATCAACTTCAATGCTCCCATTAATTTGCATTTTAGGTATTGATGATGACTAGCTTAGCCATGTCCTCCTTGACAATACACCAGACATGATTATTTAGATTCATTCATCTTCTAATCACACACTTAGGTTTGGCCACTAATCTCAGATTCATCATCATTGCCATCCTATTATGACAAGAATGGGGATGATTAATCTTCAAATTTTGCCTCTTTGAGGTCTGAATCTTGGTATTTTTTTATTTATCTTTTTGGCAAAAAGGATAAATATATTAAAATAAACCTATTACATATTACAAGGTAGTGATTTCCAAATAGCCAAAACCATAAATAAAACAAAAAGAGAAAATTACATAATCTTGTTCCCAAAAAACCCAAAGAGCCTATCAAACAGCCATACTCCTTGAATAAAGGGAGCCCCTTATCAGCTAAGTTGGTAGAAACAAGATATTGAGCATTCCAAAGAAATCAAAAACCTAAAAGTCTAGAAGACCAACAAAGTTACTGTTGTGTTGTAAACACACACACGCCCATTGCAAATGGGGACCCCTCTTTTTCACTTGTTAGGATAGTCGTTTTCCCTTAGTTCGGCTTAGCTTGGCGGTAATTTTGATCTTTGAGCCTTTGGGAGGAGGTAGTAATGTCTTGTCAGTCTAGGAAAAATCAATGACTAATGCATGGAACGGGTAGGGGTGCAAGGTTTATCTTGCATGTGTCCTTGTCAATTTGTGGACATTCAATGAAAATTTATAAGTGTTGGTTAAGAATACCTAATTCATGGTCTAGGAATTCAAGGATGAAATGCAAGATTATGAGGAGATTTCACTTGGCAAAGCAGGAAAATATTGTCTCAAAAGTTGTTGTTTGGAAATGCTAAGTGTGGATTCGGTGAGGAAAACTTTCAAGGATGTGATACCAAGACATGGAAAATTCCTTATCAAGGTCAAATTTCTAACCTTGACAAGAAAGGGAATAAGGAAAATCCTAAAAATTGCTTCTTGAAATAGATTTGAAATTCTTTCCAAAATCCAACATTAAGGTTAAGTTTCCTTCAAAACCCTTGTCCAAGTTGCAATTTCCATTGAAATATTTAGAAGTTGAATTTGTTAGAAATTCCTTAACTAAGTCTTGCATTTCCCCCTCATAATCCATGTCAAGGTCGATTTTCCCCTTTGAAATTCAAACTCAATGTGTTAAATCCTTTTAAACCAATTAACTAAATGAAACATGAAAAGAGCAACCACAAAACATAAACACAAGATTTCTCGTGGAAAACCCTTTCAGGTAAAAAACCACGGCATCAAATAGCTTCCTTAATTGGCACCAACCCAGATTACAAAAGAACAACCAGTTTGTTGAGAGCACCAACTCTCTGAAGAACGCACCCGAAGAACACACCCTGCAAAGTGAAGCACCCACTCTACTTGAAAGAGGTACCAACCTCAAACTCTTCAAAAATAACTTCTTCAAAACAAGAAAATTTCTGTATCAATCTTAACACCTTTTGCAGAAGACCTCTGAAAGATTATTATAATATGATCATCTTATCATGTCACAATATAGATTCAATCTGGAAATGTAATTGTTTGCACATCACTACAGACACGTCCAGGCAGATTGAAAACTTCTACAAACAAATTTGTTCTGCATCACATACACACTGAGATACTTCAAGATTTAATTGAGATAATAAAACACTTTATCCCCACACCAAAAACAAAGCTGCACATCCAATATCCCTTATTTTTCAAAAGTAGTCAACCATCATGCTATTTCCATATTACTTTCTTTCTTGAAATTATATCAGCAGCATATTCAAAAAAATAATAATCCCCCACACAACTCCTGTATCAGAGTCACATTTTAAAGCTTTTTAACAACACCGTTCTTGTTTAAACATAAACTTGTGATTTTTTATACCATACAAGACTGTTCAACATAGCAGCACCTCACAATACCATGTCTTACCCTGTTTGAAAAAATTCAATCATAAAAAAAATCACACATATCCCTGTCTAGTTGTGAAATAGTATATAACTTCCTCCATTTTCTGCGATACCATAATGACTTCAAATTTCACGAACTACTACTCAAACACCACTACCTCCCGTAACATCTTTCTTTCCATGAAAAAACGCCACCTGTTCTCAGCATTATTAATTAAAAGAAACGTTTTCCCCTTATAATTTTTTTATTTTTTTTTGGTTCATGGCAGTCAACTATCTCTACACGGCATGGGCATCTGCAGAAACTAAATAACAATAAAAAATATTGTTTCGACTCCCTTCTGAATGTCTATTAAAAGCAATTTAAAAATCACAATACCCTGGATAACTGCCGACTCCACTTCCGGAAAGAAAACGAAAACAATACACAGCAGATTAATTTTTAACACCCACGACTTCCACTTTCTCCATGCGGTGACAAGATATTAATTTTCACGAACACACTTATTCACGACTTCTCCTTTTAAAGAGATGAGCCGTTACACATACCTCCGTTGAACATGTGTTGTGTAATATCCCAACATTAATATTTTCATAATATCATTATTGCCATTCTTTTCCTTGCACTTAACATATGAATTAGTGATGAAACAAAAATTTGTAGACAAATTGATATTATTAAACTATATATATATAGTATTACAAAATAATATTAAATATTTATCATTTAACATATATTACTTTGAACAAAATTAAATATTTATCATTTAACATATATATATATTACTTTAAACAAGTACTACCAATTAAAAGGAAACGGTGCCTAATATTTAGGTTGGGCTCTTACATCATGTTCCCATGCGACTGCTTAACTCTATTTTCTGCTTAAATTTAAGCAGTTAAGTGTTCCCATGCAACTTAAAAATTGTCAAAAAAGGATAATTGAGAATCTTTCCCTATTTTGGTGGAGTAGCTATTTTTTAGGAATTAGAAATAAGCTATGGAACAAAAGGGGGGGCTGGAAATAAGCATTGGCTACTTATTAACAAAAATGCCACATGGCTCCACAATTTTCTTTCCCTCTTTTTTTAAAGATTTTATTTCTTCAACAAAGATAAATCTTCATGGGGTCAGCTGCTTCACAAATAATCCCTAAAAATATTGAGCAGCAGCTGCTAGCCAAAATAAGCTAAGCAGCCGCATGAGAACATGCCCTTAGTCTAATCGATCAACGAGGGAAAGAAGACATCCCTTGGCCAGGTAGACGTCTCCCTATGAAGAGACGTGTTTATTTGCAAACACTGAAAGGTACTTAAGACTGGGCAAACCTCTATCAAAGGCATCGAAGGGAGGAGAATATATATATTATCACCATCGATCAGATCGGAACATAATTGTTATTGAGTTACAGGCAGTAACATCCTTGTTCTGGCAATATGCATAGGGGATGTGCTTGTTACGTATGCCTAATATATGAAGCCTAATAATACCTGTATGCAGAATTTAACAGTAATGTTAATATAGACAGCAATACGTATGAGTCATGTTAATTTTATATAATGGCAGACCAGATGTCAGATCTGTCTGCCTTTACAGTCACAAATATATTAATAACTAATATTTTAAGTCAGCAATGATATTAATAATTTATACAACAGGTAATTAGTAAATACATTTATAATTGATAATATAATCTATATATATATATATATAAAGAATAATTGCAACCTGTATAAATATACATACACGATTAAATCAGTAATCTATTCTGAAGAACAAGTAGACAGTATTAACTAGATTCACAGTAATACAAATTCTTCAAACACAAATTAAGGCATCTTAAACATGACTTCAATTAACTAATTATAAGAATCCAAGATAATAAGAATGAAATGTCAGTTAATAAATTCTTGTAATAGAACTCTATAAAACCAACCTTATCTATAATCAGTTCTGTATTTCTCCAAATCCCCTAGGGAGATGGGAGCTGCTAGGGAGGGGCGGAGTAAATCCATCCGATAGGATGCCCCAAGGGTGAAAGACTCCTCCTGAAATCTGGGCTGCATGCCCCAAAGGTGAATGGACTGAGTTCAGTAATTTGGGCTAACTTGAGAGTTGGTTTCAAGCGCCCTAGACAGCCATGCCCTCTTCTGGGAAAAGGGACGGAGCAGTTGTAAATTAGGGGATGATTTTAAGAAGCTATGTCACAAGGTATTGTTGACTATGCTTAATTAAGGTAGTAACATACATGTTGCTTGATAATTGACTTAGTATAAATAGGGGCCATTACATGTTGAACCAAAGATATAAGACCCTTGAAGCAAATTGTTTGCCCTCTCGGGTGAATAACTTAAAGCATAAAGAACATAATGCAGAATAATGTCGTAAATATCAGACAAAGTATAAGAGATATTCTATTCATAATAAGTGTATGTTACAAGTTACATTCCGAAGTATAAAAGGGTACCGAGGGGGTGCGAGCGCCAACCGTCGCACCGCAACTACCACCCCTCGGTTGCCAACTAACCAACACATTTACACATAATTAACTAATCTTATTCCCGTGTACAATAATGCCGCCAACACAAATTCAACACAAGTCAAATTGAAAATTAAATATTCAACAAAGATGAGTCAACCACAGAGGACTAGCTTAGCTGGGCAGATGATTTGGCAAGAAAGTTGATGTAGCAGCTGACAAGGTGAGAAGCAAGCTCACACACTGCTTAAGCAAACACTCAAACAGCTGAAGTAAGCATACGGACAGCTCAAGTAGACACTTAGGCACCTCAAGCAGCTGAAGCAAGCATCCAGGTAGCTGAAACAACCAACCAAGCACCTCAAGCAGGAAGAAAAGGAGCTCAAGCAGCTACTTCAAATCAATTCAATATCACTTGACATCAATGACAAAAATGTCAAACATAGCTTAAGGTGTTCAAGTTCAAAGAAAGCGGATAAGACAACTTGGAAGACAACAATGCAAGGAAACACAAGATTCATACTTCAAGAAGGAATTCAAGATGAGGACGAAGAAGGACATTACTCTATGTGAAGGACGAACATTACAACATGAAGGACTCAACAACACAAAATGGAAGAAAACATCGAGGATATCAAGACATCATGAAGGATTCCCAAGATGAAGATGGAAATGGGCAATGAAGCCCGAGGCCAAGGAAATTGCAAAGTAGATAGCTCCAAAAGAGTTAATCAAAGTTAGAAACTCATCCGAAGGAGATATAGAGAATAATAATCAAGATGATGCAATTTGGGAATATGAACCATCACAATCAATCAAACGACCGGGTGATGTTAAGTATCAAGAGATACTGCTGGAAATACAAAGACTTCTTTATGATGATATAGAAGTGGAGTTGAAACAAAGAGCTAGATGAAATGAAAGGAGGAAGTTTACAAGGCATGCAAGCTGATGTGGCGCTTTCTCATCTCCACTAATCAAACAATTCAAGGTCAACATGTCCAGATTCATCAAACATGACTCCTACAAAGAAGGAAATTGGCATGTAGAATTACATTGAATATGATTGTACAGCTCATTTTAATTTCCTCATTGGATGGCATTAAATGTAAGAGGTGGTAGATATAACTACCTTCACTTAGGGTTTCATTGAATTACCGTGCTTCAATCGATTGGAGACATCGCTTTGGTGTGGTGGACCCAAATTAGGTCTGGTACCTATCTAGTTTATGGACCGGTATCATGATAACGTGTTCTCTACATGTTACCTATCTAGTTTATGGCCCTTCATTTGTAATCAAGAAGTTTATATAAGGCTTGCTCTTCTCAATTGTAAGAGAATAGAAGTTCATAGTTAGAAGCAAGTAGCAGTAGTAGTAGGAGGAGATCAAAAATTGTTGCCACGACTATGTCAAAATTGATACATGATTTTCATTGAAGATATGGTGGATCTTTGTGTGTTGTTTCAACATTTTGCATGGTTTCTACTTCAAAAGTTGATCTTTTTTATGAGAAGCATTGCACAAATATCTTTTTTTTTGGTCATATGGATGACCTTTGTATGGATCACAGTCCATATTAGATATCCGTAACTTGATGAATACAAATATGCAGTCACTGCTATGTTGGCGCTGCCTCCAAACATATACTTATCGCTGACTTTATAATGAATCAAGCCTTTCTTGATATCTCTGCTATCACTGGTGTCCATCCACAATGTCATATAACAATGTTTTGTATTATATCACTGTGTAAGTGTAATCGCTACTAGTTATTTAATGGATACATATAGCTTTCATAAATCTGACTTCAATGACAACTGTGATGATTATCAGGATCGCTGCCATAATATGAACTGTTGGGTATCACTATTAAGAAGTCAATTGGAGTATCACTGCTGCACTGTATCTTTTGTTTGCAACATTCAGTCTTCTCATTA
This sequence comes from Cryptomeria japonica, assembly GCF_030272615.1. NCBI lineage: Eukaryota > Viridiplantae > Streptophyta > Pinopsida > Cupressales > Cupressaceae > Cryptomeria > Cryptomeria japonica. Next base: position 567,729,821 of record NC_081407.1, on the reverse strand, counting down.
TATGAATCACTGTTCATATATAAACATGTGGGTTGCGTATTCATAGATACCAACATATAAAACCAAACTTGTATCTTTGACATCAATGACAATATTTCCAACAGTTTGTTGATTGCAAATTGCAATGTATGGTTAGTCTGAAACTAATTTAGCACTAGTTCGATTGTGGATGTTCATTTGGATTGCGCTAGTATTGGGTATTTGCATGAATGTTTACAATATGAAAATCCTTTGTTACCTTTAGAGATTGCATCAGTTGTGTGTAGTTGTTTCCTCATGGTGAAGCAAAGCTTGATTTATGGAATCCATCTATCTAATCAATATCCATTATCTTCATTGTCCTTAGGTTCTTAGATTAGATTTCTCTAACCTTATCCCTTTTTGTCTTTTATTTGAAGTTCGAATCAGTTTAGTATTCCAGTTCCAGTGAAAAGCATAAATCCCTTTGTGAGAACAGCAAATCACATATTTTCACTGAGTCTATCCATCGTAAAGTCGCATTGTTCACATTGTAAACCTTGGTGTTGCCTTATTTTATCACATTGTTCTGCATTTGAGGTTTCCTTATTCAAAAGAGGATAGAATACTTGGTATTTTATTCTGTGTTGGCAAGCGTCACAAAACACGCATCAATAGGTACTTAGTTAAAGAGTTCCAAGGAGAATGGCAATCAACAAACTTGAACTATGATAGAGTTAAAAAAAAAAAGTCAAGATTAATAATTATGAACCAGATGGAGAAGTGAGAGACAAAGACATTCTAGTCACGATTTTCCTCTATGGCCCATTTGGCAAGACAATCCACAACCAAGTTCCATTCCTAGGGCATATGAACAAAGGATAAACCTTCAAACATACAAGTAAGATAAAGAATCTGCTCAAGTAAAGTCACCAACCACTAGGACTCAAGTTTTCTCTCTAAAAAGAGAAACTATGATTAATGAATCTGTTTTATAAATAATCTTTGTCCAACCCAACTCAGAAGCTTTTTCAAGTTCCAAAAGAATGGCATGGGCTTCCACCTAATTGTTGGTTTCGATCCCCATAGTAGAAAAACAAAAAAAGAAAGCATGCCTATCTTTGGCTACCTCTCCAAACTTGACAACACTTGTATTGCCACAAGAAGAACCATCAATATTAATTTTAAAAAAAACTAAGTAGAGACCATTTACAAGACCTACCCACCTTTCTAGAAACCTACAAGGCAAGGTGAAAGTAACAAGAGGAAGCACCAGGAAAATAAATCTTTAAGGTTTTTGAATTTTGAAGACCAAAGGGGGACAGGATCTTATCCATGCAACACTTGTCAACAATGGTCTCTTTATAGAATCCATAACCTTTTGCCAAATTTGCGAGGTGAGACTTTAGTGACCTTGGAAAACCTAATGGTTCCATTCTAGCCAGATCTGCCAAAGGATGGAAATACAAACAAGCTCCCAGACAACCTTAAGCATACTAGTTGTAGAGGGTGGTTGAACCATGCTTACCTAAAACTCAAACGAGTAGCATGAATGATAAAACAGTTCTAGATCAACCACCATTGTCCCCAAATTCCTAAAGCAAAAGGACATTGGAAGAAAAGGTGAGCAACGTATTCTTCCTTGGTACCACACAAAACTCATTTGAAGGGCCCCAAAATCCTCTCATTTTAATAGTGTCTCAAGTGAAGCATTAGTTTTGACAAAGAAACTATGAAATGAAGTATTTAGGCTAGCTGAATTTGTTCCATATTTAGTTCCACCACGGGAAGTTTCTATTTTTATCATTATCCCTATTAAGGGTTATAACCAAGAGCCACTATATAAGTGCCTTTAGCCCAATAGTGACTTTGTTATTATAGGTTGCCAACTAAAATATTCAGTAATTGCCAAACAATTCTCAAATGAGAAAAGAATAACAACTATATTCACAAAGTAAATGTACAGATCAATGCTAAGAGGTGTGGTAGTTGCACAAAATCATCACAAACTACCCAACTTGTAAAAACCATGGACTGACCCAAAAATCATAGTAGCCTAACCACTAACACATACACCAGAACATCTACAATATAACAATTATTTACACTAACAATGTTTACCGTTGTTTGCTATTGTTGAGATTGGTTTCCAATCTACATAGGTTTGAAACATTGAAATATAATTTCCAACAATAACAAACACAATAGATGGATTTATCAAGTAGTTCTAGCTAAACTGCATGCAATTATGCTTTTATCTGTTGAAAATAGCTCTAACTGAAAATTATATAAATGAAAACATCAGTATCTTTGACCAATATTCACCATAAATGTTTTTACACCTCACACTAATATAACAAAAATTATAGTTGCAAGATCGTCCTAAACACTTGGCAATGCTCCTTAAAGAAACAAATAGCATTTATAATATGCATAACAATGTTGTTATAAATGATTTACGATTTCCCACACTTTTAGATCTATTATTGAGTGCATTCTTTTAAAGAAAAAACAGTTAAAAAGTTTGTCATAGAGAAAGTGTATATATGAACTTCATTTCTAATTTAGATTATATAAGTTCACTACAAAATTGACATTTTATTTAGAAAGAATAGGCGGCACTTCTTATAATCTAGAGAGTCAAATGAACTTCTATATAGTTATAGATATCAGAATTAGAAACACAATAATTACACATTTTAAACAAGAAAAAAAATTCAAATTTCCAGAACGAAAATTTCCAAATGAATTTAATGATCACTAGGACCTGTGCATATTTAATAAATGCAAATTTAAGTGTTCAGAACGAAAATTATAATAAAGATATTTAAGTGGTTATAATTTGAGATTCATATTAACCTGCAAATACTCACTCCATTACTATGTAAACATAATCATCATCTTCAAATGCATTGTAAAATTGGACCACATTCTCATGCCCGCTCAAGGCCTGCAATATTTTAACCTCTCTCTTCACATCTTCAACAGCAACAGGAAGAAGCATCTACAAGGCCATGAGATACACTCTCAGTAATAACATCTAAACCATAACTAAATAAAACTCACAATGCATACAATCCACATTGACAACATCAATGAAACCTGAGAGGAACATAAGCAAAAGTTTGTTTCAAAATAGAATATATACAAAAATGTTAATGAGTACAATTAAAAGACTCAATAATCAAATTTGATTACGTTTTTTTAAAATATATATATGTTCACCCAAAAAGAATTTTAATAATCAAAATAATTTTAAAAAATAACATTTTACGAGTTATGATTAAATGATAAGCTCTAAAATGAATAAATTGTAAAGGTTTAAAGCAAAAACATTTTCAATAAGATTTTTGAAGTCAAAATAATAAGCAACATGGAAATGAAACCATGATACGGTTAAAAAGTACTTAATAGTTATCTATGTATCCATGAATCATTCATTAAATATTATTTTATATTATTGATAGCAGGTCCTTAAAATGCATAACTGTTCCCCTGTTAATGGGGTTAGAGACAATCAATTTCTAGAAAACATTTGTTGTGGTTGAGAATCTAAAGGAATTATGAACATCAACTTGATGGAGCATATAAGAACAATCTACGTTTTATTGGTGCAGATGAGGTGCTAAGAGATGAGCAAGGTAGATTTGTTCAAGGTGGTTTTCTTTTTCTTAGCTGCCAGATGAATATTGAAGCAGAATGGGAGGCTACGATTGCTGGGATTTCACTGGCTTCTTCCCTTAGTTTTATGAAAGTTCTGGTTGAAGGAAACTCTCTTAATGTCATCAACAGTCTTCATAAAAGATTCTTTCCTAATTGGAAAAGGTTGGGTGTTTTTATGAGACACAAGCTCTTTGTTCTTCCTTAGAGGATGTGCACACTTTATCCCATCTCATCAAGGGATTTTTCAAGATTCAGAGTTGCCTTGCCATAGATAAGTTTCCATCATTCTTCCCAAATCCTCACTAGGTTTTGTTGGGATTTTGAGACATGACTCAAAAAAGATGGAGATCATTGCGAGTATTGATTTCAACATCAGAATCCTTCCAATGAAAGGGATCCATTTTCCTTTCCAGGTTCACACTTTTGCACTACAGTTGTTTAGGAGACCTTTCCATAATGACATTTTACTTGTGCCTTTAAAGAGAGGCACCCCTAGATACTTATTACTAGGAAGATTGCCCACCTTGTACCCAAGACAAGTTGGCAATTGTTGTTGTGCCAACCTCACATTAAGAAGATCTCTGATTTGCCAAAATTTATGCTTTGCCTAGATGCCTTTGTATACTGCCCCAATATGATTTTGATTTGTTTAGCCTCATTCATACTAACATCTCAAAAAAAAAATATCATCCATAAATTGTTGATGTGTCACAGCATCAACCCCACTGATTACCTTGATCCTTTTCCACAACCCACTGTTGGCTGCTACATGTATTGATCTCCCAAGAGCCTCTGCCATGATTATGAACAAAAAAGGCAATATAAGATCCCCTTGCCTTAATCCTATTGAGGAAGAAAATGTTAAGTTTTAATGATCAGATTTTATAGAGATAATTCAAACACAACTACACAAAATTTATCCTGGGAAAACCTTCCTCTTGAAGGTGAAAAACCCAGCAATGATATTTCTTATTGTATTTATCAATTTACAATATGTCTTTACAATGAACTTGCTTCACTCCTAGCATCAAACAATTTATTGAACACTTCTATTCAACATTCACAAAGTGTGAGGAATGTATACAATCTGCTGTGTATTAGAAGCAAAGAAACGGGACTCGGACTCGGCTTGGACTCCGCAAGGCCGACTCGGACTCGGCATCGGACTCGGCTGGACTCAGGAAAGTGAAAAACTCAAGAAATTTAGAGATTTTTAAAGATTTAAAACTTGTCATCATATGATCATCATCAAAACACCATAAAAAATCCATGTCATCATATGATCATCATCAAATGTTTCATACAAATACCAAAGGTAAATACAACTACAAGCCTATGGCTCAAAGGAGCCTGCACGGCAGCACCCTCCGGCCCCGGCCCCCTGCGAAGGCGTCTAAGGTAGGTCCTGGATGATTGGACAGCCATGGCCGCTCCCCATGACACCATGCCATGCTCACCAACATCAGGAACATCCGTGTCACTATCTGCCTCTGAATCTCCAATCTGTGCGCGTGCTCTCCGCTGCTCCTCTGCCATGGCTACAGTCTCAACCTCTATATCTACCTGGTCGATCCAATCAGTGTCAGACTCGGAGGTTAAATTTTCCCTACTTCTATCGACGCAGTTTCCCCCCATATTTTTCGACGGGGGTTTGGGGGCAGAACCCCCAAGGTGGGGTCAAGGGGCATCGCCCCTTGCAGGGTCAAGGGGTAGCGCCCCTTGCGCGCTCCCTGTCGCGATACAGGGCGAGGTCGAGGGGCAGCGCCCCACAAGGCCAAAAAAACTTATTATTTAATAAAGGCGTCAGGTGTTATTTTTCTATTCGCTGACATGTTGTAACCCTAATTTTTCTCATTCTCAGGCGGAGGTTGTAGTGAACAAAGACGAGACCATTCATTTTAAAGAAACTTTTTAAAATGTTTTTTTTTGTCATTTTACTTAAGCTAGGCAGTAGCCAAGTTTGGAGCTCAAGACTCGCCGAGTTTGGCGAGTTTGAGCCAAACTCGCCAACTCGGCGAGTCCGGCGATCGGATGAGTCCGAGTCCAAGCCCCTAGGACTCGCCGAGCATGACTCGTACTCGGACTCGCTGAGTCTGGGCAAGTCTGGGTGAGTCCCATTTCTCTGATTATGTTCTTAGAAGTGCAGTCCACTCGCTATCTATGATCCAACTACTGTGAGCATACAACTGCTATAGATGTTTATCAAACTGCTGTAGATGTATGTCAAATTGCTGTAGGTATATCACGAACTACTGTCGGTATATCACGAACTGCTGTAGGTATATCACTATGTTGTCGAGGAAGAATACGATTTGCTTGATGATGAATTCGAAATGCCAAAGGAGATGGAATGCACCGATCTATATACCCAATCACATCATGATCAAGCAACACGACTTATACCAAAAGTCGGCTTCAACCAACATGTCTCATTTATTAGACATCGGTTATATTATAATTAACCTAACTTTTCATAATCACGTCTTATGCCAAGGGTCACGACTTCCAATGTGATCGATTATTAGATGTGTATTTATTAACAAGTCTTTCATTACAAATGACAGAAATGAGAAATTGGACACATTAAATGTGTAAGGCCAATTCGACCCTTCACATATTTGAAAGCAAAGTCAGCCCTGAGAAGTTCGATCGAAGCTATACATCAACACTCCCTCTTAGCTAGGAAGGAATCCTTCTCGACATCTAAGTTGCATAGTCATATCCACCATGGCTATTCCCAGAGGGTGAGTACAAACAAATGCTAAGTCATGAAGTCTCTCACATGACATTCCCCATACTTGTAGAGGGTGAAACAAGGGCTAGAACCTCAAACTTCTCTCATAGAGAAGAATGCAAAACAAGGGCTGGAACCTCAAACTTCTCTCACATTGAAGAATGCATGACAAGGGCTTGCACCTCAAACTTCTCTCACAGAGAAGAATGCATTATAATACATATCAAGTAATCACTAATGCTAAGACTCCCTCTCAGCAAGAGCTTCATTTTCCACAATTCCAAGCTTGTCTCAAAAATGCACAAATTTCACTTTCACAAGAGGCTTGGTGAAAATGTCAGCCGTTTGTTCCTCAGTACAAATGTATCTCAACTGAAAAGCATTCCTTTGTACCATATCTCTGATGTAGTGATACTGAATCTCTACATGATTCGTTTTGTCATGAAATACTGGATTGACTGAAAGCTTTACACAGCTTTGGTTATCACAATGTATGATGGTAGGCTCCAATGATTGACCAAACAATCCTGCAAAGAGCTTACAAAGCCACACTGCTTCGCGAGTTGCTACACATGCTGCAATGTATTCTGCCTCTGCAATGCTCAAAGCTACTTAAGACTACTTCCTACTACACCGGGAAATCATAGCAAATCCCAAGCTGAAGCAACAACCAGAAGTGCTCTTCCGATCAGTAACACTCCCTGCCCAATCAGAATCAAAATATCCTTCAAGAATCAGGTCCATACTGGAAGAGTATTTCAAGCCATATCCAACTGTGTCACACAAGTATCTCAAGATATGCTTGACTGCAACTAGATGTATCTGTCTAGGTTCACTCATGAACTGGCTAAGTGCTCTCACTGCATAACAAATATCTGGTCTAGTGTTAACTAGATACATCAGGGACCCAATCAATTGCCTGTACATAGTAGGGTCCACAAGATCTGAACTAGTTGTCGCTTCCCTTAATTTCTTCAAGTTAGTTTCCATTGGTGTGGACATAGATTTACAATCTGTCATTCCAAATCTCTTCAAGATATCGATGGTGTATTTTCCTTGACTTAAGATAATCCCATTGGGCCTCTGCCAAACTTCCAATCCTAGAAAGAAGTGTGTGAGTCCTAAGTCCTTCATCTCGAATTCGAAAGTCAACTCCTCCTTACATCTATCAATGAGATGATCTTCTCCGGTAACAAAGAGGTCATCAACATAAAGTACCAAGATCAATCATATCACCATTGAATACCTTGAAGTAAAGGTTTGGATCAGCATCATTCTTGCAGAAAGCCAAACCCACTAAGTATCTATCAATTTTTTCATACCAAGCCCGAGGAGCCTGTTTAAGACCATATAGGGCTTTCTTCAATTTACACACATGAGACTCTTTCCCATGAATTTTGAACCCCTCAGGTTGCTCGATGTAGGCTTCTTCTTCAATCACACCATTGAGAAAGGCAGTCTTCACATCCATCTGATGCAACTTCCATCCCTTAGCTACTGCAATGGCAATGATGGTTCTAATGGAAGTATAGCGAGCAACAGGAGCAAATGTTTCTTCGTAATCTATTCCCTCTTGTTGAGAGAAGCCACGAGCCACAAATCTAGCCTTGTACTTTTCAATGCTGCCATCAGCTGCATGTTTTATCTTGCACAACCACTTGGAAGATACAACAGACTTCCCTTTTGGTCTAGGCACAATATCCCACACATTGTTCTTGAGAGTGGATTGATACTCCTCATCCATTGCATCTTTCCAAACTTGTTGTTTTGCGGCTTCCTCTACACTAGAAGGTTCGGACTCAATAAGATTACACATTAATGCAACATAACCAGAAAATCTTTGTGGTCGTTTTCTTTCCCTAAATGTGCCTCTAGGAGAAGCAAACTGTTCTACTTCCTGCATAGTGTTTCGTGCCCAAAGAGGTCTCTTTCGAGACACAACAATTTCTCTAGGCCCATCAGTGGGATCCAAAGGTTCAATTGGGTCATTACTCAATCAGGTTCTATAGTCTCCCTCTGAATCTCGGGAGCATGATCAACATCCAATTCTTGAGGAGTCTCATCATCTATCTCCATGCATGAGCCCTTTGATTTCCTAAATGCAACATCTTCCTCAAATGTGACATCCCTGCTAATTTCTATTTGCTTCTGACCAGGAATGTAAATACGGTAGGCTTTGGAGGTTTCACTATAGCCCACAAATATTCCTCTTTTGCCAGAAGGCTCCAACTTGGTTCTCTTGTCCTTGGGAATATGAACATACACAGGACAACCAAATATTCTCAGGTGGCTGATATCAGGCTTGATACCTGAGAAGGCTTCTTCAGGAGTCATATTTTGTAATATCCGATGTGGACATCTATTCTGAACATACATTGTTGTTCTAGAGGCTTTTGCCCATAGAAAAATCTGAAGGTCTTGATCATGAATCATAGCTTTTGCAGCTTCAACAATAGATTTGTTCTTCCTTTCAGCAACCCCATTTTGTTGAGGGTTGTAAGGAACACAAAACTCCCTCTTGATCCCTGCCTCAATACAGAAATCATGAAAGCTGCCCGAGGTGTATTCACCTCCATTATCAGACCTTAAAATTTTAATTTTCTTTCCAGATATATTTTCTACAAGAGCTTTAAACTCTTTAAACCTACCTAGGACTTCATCAGAGTCTTTCGACCTTAAGAAATAAATCCAAGTCTTCCTAGAGTAGTCATCTATAAAAGTTACCTAATACAAACATCCACTTAGGGATGGAATTGACATTGGACAACATAAATCTGAATGTACAAGATCTAGTATTTCTTTAGACCTACTTTCACTGCTATGAAAAGGACTTTTAATATTTTTACCCATAGCACAACCTTTACAAGTACCATCATTTACATGAATAAGTTTAGGAATACCTTTTACCATCTTCTCCAAAGATGGAAGAGCCCTGAAGTGAAGATGTCCAAGTCTTCTGTGCCAGAATTCCCTGGAACTGGAAGAATCATGAATAAGAGCTTGAACTAGGAGAGTGGAGAGTTTGTATAAACTCTCGTGTCGATTTCCGATCATACGAGCAATCTCGATGCTGGAGTTCTTAGGCCAAGCAAGAACTCTTCCTTCAGAAAATGCAATTTGATAGCCCTTATCCTCCAGGGCTGAAATAGACACAAGGTTCCTCTTGATCTCTGGTACGAACAATACGTCACTTAGGTGTAGAGAAACTCCAGATTCAAGGTTTAGAGATGTAGCACCAACTCCTCTTACAACATGCGTGCATCATCCCCAATAATAACTTGGAGATGTGACTCTTTCTCCACTAGATCACAAAGGTGCTCCCGATGACTAGTGATACGTCGAGAGGCTCCACTATCAATTAACCATGTATCACTGTCTGTAGGAACATTGCTTGATAATGCTGATATGAAAAGAAAACCATTGGAGTTATCTTCAACCTCAATCTAAGATGAGACTTCATTGATGTTTGCTCCTTGATGATTAGGTCTTGTCAAACAATCCTTTGCAAAGTGACCAAACTTGTCACACCTAAAACACTGGATGCGAGAGAGATCTTTCTTCCTCTTCCTAGAATCAGGTGCAGAATCTGATTTGAAATCTCTATTCTTTTTTAAGTTGCCCTTCTTCCAATACTTTTGTTTCTTGGTAGATTGAGTGGCAAGAACATGTGTATCTTCATTTTGAGAACTCTTGACAATTCCTCTAGCGATCAATCTTGATTCTTCTTGAATACAATCTGCACGGAGTCGATCAAACTTAGGTAATTTGGACCTTCCACTTATACTTTGGATAAATGGCTCCCATGAATGAGGCAGACCATTCAAGGCTAGCATGACAAGGTCTTTATCTATCACTTGATCCCCAATTGCACTTAGTTGATCTCTCAATTCTGAAATTTTCATGAAGTACGTGATGACTGAATCTCCTTTTGCCATCTTCACTTGGTGGAGTTGCTGTCTCAAGGCAAGAGCCCTACTTACATTGTTAATCTCACATAAACCCTCCAAGGTCTTGAACATATCTCTTGCAATTGTCATCTTGGAGATGAGAGGCACCAAGTGATCCCTCACGGAGTCGAATAATATCTTCTTTGCTTTGATGGCATTTTTCTTGAATTGCAGTTTCTCCTCATGATCTTCAGGTTCGGATAAATCCTTTTCCTCTATGAATTGAAGAAGATCATTTTCTTCAAGTGCAATGAGCACTCTAAACTTCCATGAGGTGAAGTTAGATGCGCCTTCAAGCCTATCTTCGACTTTAAGACTGTTCACCATTTTCGAGACTTAGAGATACTCCTCAACGGAGAGAGAGAGGAGAGAATACTTAGAAGTTGTATAGAATTTGATCACGATCTTCTTTCACCGTGGCTCTAATACCATGTTAAGTTTTAATGATCAGATTATATAGAGATAATTCAAATACAACTACACAAAATTTATCCTGGGAAAACCTTCCTCTTGAAGGTGAAAAACCAAGCAATGATATTTCTTATTGCATTTATCAATATACATTATGTCTTTACAATGAACTTGCTTCACTCCTAGCATCAAACAATTTATTGAACACTTCTATTCAACATTCACAAAGTGTGAGGAATGTATACAATCTGCTGTGTATTAGAAGTGCAGTCCACTCGCTGTCTATGATCCAACTGCTGTGAGCATACAACTGCTATAGATGTATGTCGAACTGCTGTAGGTATATCACGAACTGCTGTAGGTATATCACTATGTTGTCGAGGAAGAATACGATCTGCTTGATGATGAATTTGAATTGCCAAAGGAGATGGAATGCACCGATCTATATACCCAATCATATCATGATCAAGCAACATGACTTATACCAAAAGTCGGCTTCAACCAACACGTCTCATTTATTAGACATCGGTTATATTATAATTAACCTGACTTTTCATAATCACGTCTTATGCCAAGGGTCACGACTTCCAATGTGATCGATTATTAGATGTGTATTTATTAACAAGTCTTTTCATTACAAATGACGGAAATGAGAAATCGGACACATTAAATGTGTAAGGCCGATTCGGCCCTTCACACATTTGAAAGCAAAGTCGGCCCTGAGAAGTCCGACCGAAGCTATACATCAACAGAAAAGAAGCCAGCAGTGCTACCATTAACAAGCACTGAATATCTAGGACTTGAAATGCAGTTGAATACCCCATTTATCCAATGTTGATAGAAACCAATTTTAGACATGATTTTCATCAGAAAAAATCAATCCACCCTATCATATGCTTTGCTGATGCGTAGTTTGATGATCCTGTTTTTTCTTTCCTTACTTGAATTGAATGGATGACTTCATAAGTGATTATAATACCATTTGAGATCAATTTATCAAGCACAAAACCACTTTGTTCTTAGGAGATGAATGTGGGAAGGATCTATTTGAGTCTATTCGCCATAGCCTTTGAGATGATCTATATACATTGTATTACATAATGAAATGGGCCAATATTTGGGGAATGGAATCTCCTTTTTAGGGATTATGACAATGGAATTGTTGTTAAGATCTTTTACCATGATTTTGTGTTTCCTTGATTCCTCGGTCACTTCCCAAATTTATTTTCCAGGGAAACCCCAACAATTGTGAAAGAAGCTCTCTAGGAAGCCATCCAGCCCAGGAATAGACATCTAAGATATTAAAAATATGTAATAATAATAAAAATATATATTAAAAAATATACCGAACCCATAACACCCAAACTGGCAACTTGGTTTTTTAGCCATACCTTTTGCTAACAGCAGTGTTTCTCACTAAAACTGATATTTTTAGAAACTAGAATCAATTACCTTTCCAACAACTGGTCTCAATGGAAGGCTTAGGCATCAGAGAAGTTAAAATTTAAAGTTTAAAAATTTTGCTAAAAAATCTGAATTTACATTTGAGAAGGGAAGAAGCTGATTTACATGAGTAATAACTTCAAATGAGTGCAAATTTCTTGTTCCGTGGTCAAAATTCTCATATGACCACTCATTTTTCATAAAACAGAGTTTGTGTGTGCCTACATGCTCACTTTTTCAAGTTTGATGCCTGTAAAACTGTGTTCTAGCTATTATGCAACTTTTTGTGTGAATGATAAAAACTTGTTTGAATAACTAAGAGAAAAGATTGTATTGTATTCTTCTGGATACATAAGGGTGTAAAAACATATAGATTGACTTGTTGAATGTGGTCCAAGTATAAAGAGTCATCAAACAATTCAAACCAACTATTTTATTTTCAGAGCATTTTCAATCTTACCTGACTCAAAAGTTGTAGTGTGTATGAGTATGACTATGTGATCTCTTCATTTTGCATTTTCTTGCTTATAGCAGGACTAGAATATATTCTAATCATATTATCACTTCAAATAAATATAAGCAATAAAATGGAGGTAGAACTAATTTTAGAATATTGTAGACAATATAAAGCTTCATCATATGATTTTGTGAACAATATTTGTTGTTGCAACAAGAGATTGATTATTTATAGAAACATTTAGATGGTCAGACTATTAAACAGACTAAAGTATCTTCCCCCAACACTTTAAAACAAAACAATAATGCACATGTGAAGAATAATGTTCTTGGGTCATCAAAAGTTGTGTTCAAACCTAATGTGGCAAAACATGTTGTGTCCAATAAAAATAAGAATGGTGTGTCAAAAACTATGACTAATTTTGTTATTTTTCCCTCAAAACCCATTGTACAGGTATAGTGTAATATCCCTTCACACCCCTCCAAAAGAACTACTAAGTCATACGTATCAACATCTCTTTTTTAAGAGGAACATGACCCTCGATCATGATTATGATGCTAAATCAAGGAATTCGATCATCGACTAACCATTCCATTGGTTAGTTATTCAAACCAGAATTATGTTAATCAACTCCGATTGACAAATCCTTAAAAATGAAGGAAACTGATTTGTTAATAATGAAGGAATGTGATTAGGAGCAAACAAGAGACATGGCTTTGACACCGTGCCTCTTCACATTGTAAGCAAAGTATAAAATCAAGTTCCAAACATTCTCAAGAGCATCGATGTATTTTTATCTCTTTGTATATATCCGATTAGATAGCTCAATCCGAGCATTTGACCACGAGCCAAGAACCGGTTGCATAAGGAATACATTCAATAACAGAGAAGGCACCACTATTTATACAAGCATTCAAAGATCAACCAGAGACACATCGTCAGCATTAGCCATATCTTTGTAATTCCAATATCATGAAGATAGCAAAGCCGAAGGCCAAATATCAGAGCATATAACCACAGTCTATATAACAGATACAGCCCTATTTCCGCTGCCTGATAATATTGCCATATTCAGAACCGCATTACAGCCATCATTGCATATACAGATAGATATATCAGATATAGCAATCCCACTGCTGGAAGCAATACATATCAATTGCATAAGCATATTGAGTATCAGACATAGCATCAATTATTTATCACCACAAGTGGTAAATCAGTAAGCATACAAAGCATTCCTCATCAGTGTATACCAAACATTGACATTCATTCAATATCAATTTGTACATATTCATAAATATATATCAGAACTGGAATTGATATCTTGTGTAGCATCTTTAATTGATTCTAATTGCAACTATTTGATAAAGTAAGAAATCAGAATTAGGTAATTGTCTCTGCTTTCTGAGCTAGCCAAAAAGGGGACATTACATATAGAGATCTCAAAAATAAAATACAAATAAATGTGGTCTAGGGTATAAAGGGTTATTGGGGTCCTATATTCTTGAATATTCAAAACCCATTAAGTTTGTATCTGGCAGTAGACTTGATCAATGTCTAGTTGTTTTCACCTGTTTGAGCCATTGAAGTAATAACCCGTATGTTGTTCACATCCAACCTAAGTTATGTTCTCATTGTGATTGTGAATCAGTTACTTGTTTTAAGTTGCATCCATGTCCATGTTATGGTCAAAATATCCCTTCATTTAAACATTGTTATCAACGTCATATGTTAAACTCACATTTATTGTCCATTAATCCTTTGTTTGAACATGTTATTAGAATATTTAATGTTTATTTCTAGTTGTGTGTGTTTATTAATGGTCATTTGGTTGGTTGTTATATTTTTAGAGAGTTCTTTAGTTGGTTGTTATATTTTTAGAGGCTTCGTAATAGAACTAGGAGTTTCTATTTTTAGAGTTTATTTTAGAGTCAATTTGACTTATGTGAGCGGTTAGTCCCTATTTGGACAACCGCCTTGTAATTGCCTATAAACATAGTTACTAGGAGACCCATCTCCTACCCCTGGAGACCTGTACCAGTACCGGAAACGTACCGAAGACGCATCTCTGGTACCAGATATTCTTCGGAAACTTCTTGACACGTCTCTGGTACCGGATATTCTCCAGAAACTCCTTGACGCATAAGGTGCTTTTGGCTGCCGTCTCTCCTACTGTCTCCGAAGTCTCCTGAATAAAAATTGACGTCTCCTAGAAAACTTAGGGCAAAATGCAGTAAAAAGGCAAAAACAATAAAGCAAACAAATAAGATAAGCTTGCAACAAAGCAAAGTCATAGGGAAATGACTAATAAGGAAACTGTTTCACAAGAAGACAAAAATCCATGCAAAGTTATAGTGATTGGATCTATTGACAGTGTAGACTTTTTTAGAGGACAAATATAATAGTCTAAAGAGAAATTGTGTTTACTATTTAGCCAACAATATTGAGTGTGCTCAACATCTATATTACCTTACTTTCACTAAACAATTTAGATTGGCTATGGTATCAGCAATATAAGCAAAAAAAAATTCCAATTTTTGTTCAATTTTAAAGTTAATGTTAAACTTTACCACTGTTCTTGTTTTCAAAGTTCTCTAGCATGATATGTTTTGGAAGTTATTAAATATTATTTATTACAAAAATTGGCGTCTCCAAGTACCCCTGTCTCCTATTTTTGAAAATTAGTCGTACCAGTACCAGTCTCCGAAGTCTCCAAGTACCCCCGTCTCTTGGTAACCTTGCCTATAAAAAGGCTTGTTATTCTTTCAATAAAGTACGCTATTTTTTATTTCATTGTATCAACGCAGGTGATGAGCCTCTAAAAAAATTTTGTGCCCTAGCTACCTGGAAAATATTCCAAAAAAACAATTTTGTGATTTTTTTTTATGAAAAAAATCTGATTGCTGATTCCACGCAACTCTGATTTCCACGATTTGTTTTTGGAGTTATTTTTCCTGAAAATCACATCTATTTCTGCAAATCAAGTTTTCTTCTAGAAATTGCATTTTTCTCTACCGGCGAACAGATTGGATTTTTCATGGGAAATCACAGGTGGATGTCTATAAAATCGCAAGGGTTCCAGTGTCTCTGTGTTTGCGTTTGTTATCTACCCACGTTTGTTTTTTATCTACGTTTTTATCCCACGTGAATGGCACGTGACTTGTTGTGACGCAAGATTTTGTCTCTGTGTTTTCTAGCGGAAGCTTTTGGGCCGCAATTTCTTGTGTTTTGGGCTTGCACAACTACATTTTTGAGCCACAATTTTCAGCAAATCACAAAGACTTTTGCAGAAGTTTTTTTGGTTTGAGCCACTACAAATCATGGACTGTTTCACCTAACAGGGTTTCTTTATTTGCATTGGCCTTTTTTGTCTCCCATGATGTTGTGTTTTCCTTTGCATGGGTTTGGTTTTTCCAACAGGGTTTTGTTTTGTGCTTCTGCACCTCCTTCGTGTTTTTCTAACTCGTGGGGCTTCATAGTTGTGTGTGTGCTGCGATCTGTGTGCCAGCTAGGGTTTTTTGGGGCAACATTTTTTTCATGTTTTTAGCCAACCTAGGGCACGTTTTTTGTGCATTGAGTTATGTACTAGCATTGGGATTCACGCCAAGGTTTTTCAGTGTTAATTTCTTTTGCCTAGGGATCCATGTTGATTGATCAACAACTTTTGCCTCGATTTGTGTGCCTCAATTTTTGTGCCTTCACAAGGTTGACCAATGTTGACCTTGTTGGAACACGCAAGGGATGGCGTCGTTGACCAACATCATGTTGAAGTTATCAATCACCAATGATATGCTTCCAAAAGTGCCATCAAACAAGAAAGCTAATGAGATTTGGGATCACTTGAAGAATCTTCATGAGACATCCAACAAGAGCCAAGCGTTCTTTCTAAAGAACATGTTGTTCTCAATTATGATGGATGAGAAGATATCACTACAGAAACATCTTATGAAGATCAAGGAGATTCATGACTCATTGGAGGCTATTGGTCGCAAGATGGAGGAAGAGGACATGGTAGTGATTACGCTGAAGAGTCTACTACGCTCCTACGAACACTTCATTGAGATGCTCAACATTACCTCCACTAATGTTGACTTGAAGTTTGATGAGTTGTGCAATAAGCTTCTGCAGCAAGCCAAGTGGAGATAGCAGTTTGGTAGCAACATTGGCATGGCTAGTGTGGAACAGATGTTTACTACAAAGGACAAGCAAAAGCGAGTCCACTCAACAAGAAGGATAGCGCAAACCTAAGGAGGGGTTCAAGAAGAAAATCACATGTCACTACTGTGGTGGACCTAGACATATCCAGAGGTTTTGCAAAAAGAGGTTGTCTAATCAAAAGTCCAACCAGGGAGGGTCTCAGGAGCAGGAGCAGGAGCAAGCTCATGTCGCAAAGCGTTCTGAAGAAAAAAAGGAGTTAGCCTTCCATGCTTTTTGATAAGCAGATTTTGTCATTGGTTGGGTAGTTGATAGAATGGCCATTAAGGGAGGGTATTAGAATATATAATTGTTATTTTTAGTTGTGTGTGTTTATTAATGGTCATTTAGTTGTTCGTTATATTTTTAGAGAGTTCTTTAGTTGGTTGTTATATTTTTCGACGCTTCAAGATAGGACTCGGAGTTTCTATTTTAAGAGTTTGTTTTAGAGTCAATTTGACTTATGTGACAAGTTAGTCCCAATTTGGACAACCGCCTTGTAATTGCCTATAAAAAGGCTTGATATTCTTTCAATAAAGTATGTTGTTTTTTATTTCACATGTTTGGGATCATACTAATGTGACAGAATAAACCTATACCTAATGTGACAGATATTGTGGTTGTTTGTGCTCCTAATTTTGAAGAGGATGATCTTCTTCAAGATGATGTGTTAGGATTCCTTTGTGACAAATTTCCTTGTTTATCCAACTATACATTTTACAAATTGTGAATTAGAGATTGATACACCTAATGAGACATTGTATGCTTTTTGAGATCAAGGTGATGTTAACATGTGTATGATGTTGGTGATTTGTGGCACAGCCTCTGTTTATCAAATTTGTGATCCATTTTGTGTGTGCACTTGTTTCATTAAGTCGAAAACCAATACGGGCACCTTAATTGAAACTTTCCCATTAGTTGAAAACTTGAACGGGTGGCTCAATAGAGACTTGTCATAAAAACTTGCAAAAGCATCATTGAGTTTTTTGTGCACTTATGATCACTCCTCCTTCAATGATTTGCTCGGATACGTCTCATTCAAGGGGGATCCATGCAAAGTCCCTACTCTTCCTCCACTAGAGGGGGCTATTGTCGGCATTCTCCTTTCTCTCTACCAAGGGATAATATTGAGTGTCAAATGCTTGAGTAAAGATGCAAAGATGATTGTGTGCATCCACCTCTTCATACAGATTATTCCATTTGTTGTTGATTCATTGTTCCTATGTCAGTGAATGATACGTATTTTGGTTATTCATTGTGCTTAAATAAGAGATTATTTGTCAAAGATGTTCCTAACTATATTAGTTCTTCAAAGTGTGAGATAGGTTGTGTTTGTGTAGCATTGTAGATTGTACACCTTTACTAGTGTGTCCAATTTCACACTCTCCTAGCACCTAATTTAGTCTTTCCCTTTCCTCTATGCATTATAGGACCTTTATTGATTTAAATTAATTTTATGGGTCTCATTCCACTTTATTACATCATCATACTCCTATTTAGGCCCTTAATTCTAGGTGTTCCCTTTATTATTTTAATCCTGATTTAATCCGAATCTTACCCTAATTTCAATCTTCAAGATATATTTCACACATCTACACATCTTAATTTGTGCCACCGTGCTGGATTTAGCATTAGAATAACGATAGCTCGCATCCCTAGAAAATTGGAAAAAAGTTGGTCAGACCAAGTAGCATACTACCTAGTCCCGAACTTTTGTCCTTGAATTTCAAGAGCTTAATTGGGCGGTCTTACCCTATTCAAATCTAGCTCCATGCGAAAATATATCAATTCTAAGTGGACCTAAAGGTGATTTTAATTATGAAATCCCTATATAAGGCATCCCTCTCAATTCTATTTCAACATTACACCTTGTGCCAACTTTATCATCAATTCAAGAGCAATTCTTCTTCTTCAAGAGCAGATCTAATTCAAGGAGTAGCAAACTACATCAAGGCATCTTCCATTTATGCTTCAATTATGAGTTCATAATGGATTTTATGTGATTTATTATGTTATTGCATCAACACATGGAGGACTTATTCTAAGAGCATTGCATCACCCATTGAAGGTATAATCATCTACATTCAAGCATTTCAGCCTTGCCCTCAAAAGGCAAGCTTTTCCAATTTAATTCAAGTTCAACTTCTATTTCAATTAGGGTTAATTCCAAACCTGGGGTTTGACCTAAGGCAAACCCTTATCCACAACCCCCTTTCTTTTCTCTTGTGTGCAACTACAAGTACCCAGTGGAGAAAGGAAGATTAGAACAACATCAGGACCCAAAAACAAAGCATCTGACCAAATTTCATTAGAAAGTGCCTGGATTAGGGCACTTTGGGCACCATGGTCTAGGACTAGGGCATTTTGGGGCGCCATAGTCCTCCCAAAACATGTTCAGATTTGACAGGTGTCTCCCAAACCGCAACTGTATTCAGATTTTCAGACCAAGGCGCTAAGCGCCCTAGTCTGAGCACCCTGGTCCTATCAGTTCAATTCCAGATTTCAAATACAGGTGCACAATCAAATTCTCCTTCCATTTCTATACTTGTTGTGAAGTTTCTATTTCATTATCAGTTAGCATAATCAGTCCAAATTGTTAGTTCATGCATTTACCTTCTTACCCTAGGTTGGACATTCAATTTACATCTTTTCAATTACATTTTCAACTCGAACAAAAGGGGAAGAAAAGGGGAAGACCTCAATTAGCATTCAACCCTCTTCTTATTAAAATCGAGGTTGGATCTATTGTGTTCATCCTCCTTTTAATGTGATGTATGTGAAAGTTAGGTCATTTCCTAATTTACAAAGCATAACTTGTGAAACCCTAATTTTCCATCTACTATAGTTTGTTCAGACAAATTTATGGATAATTCACTAGTTGCAAACTACTTGATGACAGGGATACCAGTTTGATGCTTCTTATGTTAGCAATTAGAATTGGTGATCAATTAGTGACTATGTACCTAATCCTCTAGATTGGTTATGTTGTATCATAAAACTTGTACGTGAGTTGTGGATGCATTTGAAAATGCACCTATTGATGCTTGTTTATGTTGCATCTGATATGTGCATATGATCTTTTGACCACACTTGAACAATGTTATTGCTATGAAGATTCAACACGATGATTGACTTACAGATTTCAAATGACAGCGAGGATTTGTCTTCGAGATGATTAGCAACAAACTGCTTGTATGGGAATCAGAGATTGCTTGTATGGGCCACACTGAGGATTGGTCACTTTTGATAATTTGAGTGATCAGTTGTCTGGAAAGAGATGGTTCGAAGCTACTAGTAGTGCTTCCTATTGATAGCCACATCAGTTGCAACTTCTGCAGAGTGATAGCAGTTGATTGATGAGTGGATGGTACCTTCATGATTGGTTTCTTCATGAGTTGGATCATCAATTGAGTATCTTGAGGTTGAGACACCATTAGGTTTTGTATATTGAGTGAGTGACAGCATTTGATGATGCATCACCAATGGCTAGTTATGAGGATGGAGACAAACACATCATTTGAATTTTGATTGCATCAATAAGATTGTAATCTTCGGGTTTGCGCTTTTGCAACCAATTTGGGCTTTTGAAGGTCATGCCAAGAGTTGATTCATCATGCTTGAGTTTCAGTACAAGTTTTCTGTGAGAGGAGCATTTTTTTATGTGTCGACATGTGTAATGTCCCCTTTTGGAATAAACCTGGTTTTACCCAAAAATAACAATTCCAACAAATGCAATTCATTTACAAATAGAATTCTATAATAAAATTACATAATTCTAATGCCAATTTAGAGAAAATCCTAATTTAGTTTTTATAAGCGATATTAATTAACATCAAAGCATTTATGTCAAGAGACTATGTATACAAATAATCTCTATTAAAATCAAGTATCCTAAAATCATTCATATCTGTTTCATATCTTATTTTCCATAGTCAACCACATTAGGAATTTGATGGAAAAGCTTGATAGGATGCTGCGAGACTGTCTTCCTCAACAAAGTCCAAGGGCATAGAATGAGCCTCCATTTCATTCAGCTCCTTGGCCCACAATGAATGAAACACCCCATTTTGCAGAATGAATGAAACGCACCATTTGATGACTTTCATATACTTTTTACTTTCAAGTTAATGTGTGTAATTATGCTTGTCATAACGGTTTTGTAAGTGACAGATGTTTTGATATGAATATAATATGACTTGAATGTTTCTTTTATGATTTGAGAAATATGGTTGTAAGCAATTGTTTAATTGTTTATAATATTATCTATGTAATGGGCTAATTTATGTTATGATAACTAAGTTGGATGCAGGACCCACCTTGCCCTCCAGGATGGAGAAGGAGAGCATCACCGAAGAAAGGATTATAGATTTCGTGAATGGATAAGTAATGCCATCTGAGTTCCATCACACACCAACACGTAGGTTACATGTCACAATTGGTATGTGGTCGAAATTATTGTTTAGGAGTATCTTGTATCACTTCAAGTGTAGTGCTGTCTTAAATCTGTATCCATCTAAGTTTGTCTATGGTCAAGTACTTTGCTTGGGTTGAAAGTCGAACCCGTGTTTAGGTTAACTCTCATAAAGTTTTTCATTCATTTATGATGATGTTTTTATTATTATTCTAATAACTACTATGTTATGTGTGTGTGTGTGTGTGAACATACAAGCATTGATTTATATGTAAGTACATATATGTATATATATTATATATGCATGTGTGTGTGTGTGCGCGCATACAAGTATAATTACATTTAAAGTTGAATGAAACCGCGATATTTCATCATGGAATTAATCCCAAGCTTATATTGTTTTAAAATCAATCTGATTTTGATTTCACCAAAAACATTGAATGCATATTTTGGACCAAAGATTCAAATTTAATGTTTTTAAATGCCATAGATATTGGCATCATATCCTGTTGGTTGCCTAATCCTTGGTCTATGTGGGCCATACTTCATGCAAACCGGAAAGGATGAATAACTTGGATAACTTCCACCGTTAATTTAAGAGCCTAGAGTGAGTGGATCGATTCTAGAGGAAGTAATATCTTCTTCGCCGTTATTATATCTTCTTGGCATAGTACGATAAGGGCTATATTTGTTTACAAGGTTTGCGAAGTAATATGTCTTCTTTCAACCATTTCATTCTTCATTGGATAGAAAGTCATCATTATCTTTCTAAAACCCATTTTTACTTACGGGCATGATTAAATAGTCATTATTATCTTCGTGAGTGGAGAAGTATTAGGGAGTTGGAGGAACCATTTTCTTTTATCATATACAATAATGAAAGAATTCATTAAAATTTCTGTGTGATGCGAAAAAGAGAGACTCGTTGTAATGTCCCCACTTTGAGATAGAATTTAATAATTAATAATAATAATAATATAGAATACAAAAGAATAATAATAAAATTAAAATATAAAATAATATAATTAAAATTTAATTAATGAATGGTCAAAAGACATGGAAGGAAAAGTTGTTACTCCCTCAAACATGGGATATAAAAGGGAGAAGAAAACCTCATTTGAGAAGGGGATAATGGTAGAATCAAAAGTGCAGATCTGATCAGAAAGGTTGTGTCCCTTTCAAAGGGCAGATATAATGAAGAGTTGCACTCTTTCAAAGGGTGCTAATGGTGGAAAGGGCATGTCTCTTGCCAAAGGGCATACATGATGAAGAGGTGTGACCTCTCCCTCACATTGAGAGATATAAAGGAAAGGAATCAAAAGCATCCAGTGACATCACCATGGATCAGATCAGATTAGAACTGTTATTAAGTTACAAGCAGTAACATCTCTGTTCTTGGTGGTATGCATGGGGATGAGCTGGGTATGTATACTTAATATATGAACCCTGATAATGTTCTTATGCAGAATTTAATAGTAATATTAATATAGACTGCAATATGTATGGCAGTTTAATAATGCCTTTATATCACTAACTGTTCATATGACGATTAAGTAAATTATATGATGGAGTCTATAATACCTTTCAATCTCACCATCCAATTATGGAGGGAGAATACAAGGAAGCAAGAGCACTAGGTGCCAGCAGGTACGCCAACCCCGAGTGTGTGTAATGTCCCCTTTTTAGCGCAACATGATATGGGGTGTCGTTAGCCTATTCTGACATGGTCCCGAAGGCTAACAAGGACATTGGTGGGATCCTGAGGTGTTTTGGCCTAGGTGTTTTTAGTTTCAGGCCAATCGGTGCTGCTCTGACAGGGTTTCTAGACACTTACTATTTATAGTAAGTTAGTCCCCAAGCAGTGACTTGAAATTTTTAGTGTTTCCCTGGTTGGCATAATTATCAGTAAAAATGTTTGAAGGCGACAATGATTTAAAGAGATTATCAACAATGTTTTAATATTTAACGATAAAGTGTAAAGTTAAATTAAATATTTAACTTTATCGTTATATTATAAGGTTGGGAATATAAAGTAATGTTTAAAATATTAAAAGTTCCCTTTAATGTGTACATTGTGGGAAATAATATTTTATTCTAAAATGTATTATCCCACATTGAGGAAATGAAGTGTTTTGCATCCGGGAAGAAGATATAAATGGAGGTTGAGAGCTCTCTTTTGGGGTATGCTGGGATGAGATTAATGTTATGCTGTTGGATTTCGTAGAGATCTGATTATTGGGCTTGGAGGACGGAATCCCTCTTTGCTAGCATTCTCTTCGCTATTGAAAGACACAGTCAGGAGGATTAATGGTGTTTTCATTCAGGAAACACATTGGGCTTCATCTGGTGCTCTCGCATGAAGTTTTTACAGGGGTTTGAAAGTGCAGATTTGAAGATAGTGATTTTGCTATAGTACCGCGTGAATAGTGTTTTTGCTACAGTACCGCGTGAATAGTGATTTGCTACAGTATCGTGTGAATAGTGTTTTGCTACAGTGCTGCGTGAATAGTAAAAATGCTACAGTGTCGTGAATAGTGCAGCTACAGTGTGTGAACAGTGTTTCAGCAGGTTCTATACTTGTGGAGTTCAGGTTTGAATTTGTTTATTATCATATGGTCTGTAATGTTCTTCAGATCTGATTTGTATGCTTGAAGTTGGAATTAAATAAATACCATCAGCATTAATCTTCTTGTTTTTGGTATTTGATATGTCTGGTTGTTTTTATATTGAATAAACTTTGAAAGCTTTACAATAATATATCAGTTTATCCAATTTATCCTATTGCAAAACAAGAACCAAAAAAATCCAATAGTCAGCTTGCAAGCCAATTGTTTGGCAAAATTACACTAAGTAAAAGGGTCATAAATTTAGTGCCGAACAAGGGGTGCCCATTACAGCGGTATCAGAGCTATAAGTCCTGCCATCCTGTGGAGGTCTTACAGAGACTTTGGAATAGCCGGATAGAGGGAAAAGTGTTTGACAAAATATCAACACACTAAAATCAGAAATTAATGAATTAAAAAACATGCTTAGCATGCATGTTTAAGCATGCAACAGGGGCTTTATAACTTCCGCCATACCAAAGCAAGACAAAACAGAAATTTGAACTCACAGAGCGAGCAGTCTAGTTCATTCGTGCAGGTGGACATAGAATCTAGTCATACAGACATAGAGGAAATATTCTTTGATCAGGACAGCAGTATGGCTGACCGAGATGATAGGAATACCGTTCCAGATCAGGGGGAGGTAATGTTCAGACAGTTACTGGGTACGTTAGAGCAAGGGCAGCGTATGCAGCAGGAGCAAAATAGGCGAATGGACATGATGTTGCAACTTATGGCTCGACAGATGGGCGTCAATATTAATCCAGGTGATGCCAACAATGGAAACAATAACAATGGGGGAAACGATAACAATAGGGGCAATGATAATAATGGAGGCCGAGGCAACAACAATGGCCCTGAGAATAACATTAATGGTAATAATGGACACGGCAACAATGGGAATGAGGCGGATAACTTTAGACACGTTGCACGCCCAGCTCGAACAACGAGCTCGAGACCTCTTCTACCCACCTTCCCACCTAGGGATCCGGTTCAACCAGTGAACGAACCGCAGATTACGGAGTTACAGGGTCAGTTCAGGAGGGACTAGGAGGCCAGTGGACCCGAGTTTCAGGCAGACATTTCCCTCAGAGATTATATGGACTTGAGGATGAGACATATGCCTAGAGCAGGAGGGAGGAATCAGAATTTTGAGCTGAGAAAGAAAGTTGGAAAACTTTCCTTGCCTTATTATGATGCTTCAGGGAAGATGACCGCACGAGCTTGGGTGCAGAAGGTAGATACATACTTGCAGCTTAATCCTATGCCTGAGGAGGAGGCTATCAAGTATGCGGCTATGCATTTGGACGGCGTTGTGCATGAATGGTGGCATCATGGCATGGTGACTCTAGGGCATAATCAGATTACATCCTATGAGGAATTCACAGAAAGATTGATTGAGAGATTTGACACTAGGGATCCCGAGTTACATTTCAAAGAGCTAGCACAGTTAAAACAGTCAGGTTCAGTGGATGCTTACATTGCCGAGTTTCAGCGTTTGTCTGTACTTGTTACTGATATCTCTCCTAGGAGATTGGTGGTGTTATTTTGTGATGGGCTTGCTGATCCATTACGTGGTTGGGTGAAGGGACATGATCCACTCACCTTAGCAGAAGCAACTAAAAAGGCACGAGATTTAGCCCCTTCGGTATACAAAGGGAAATACCATTCAATAGATTCTTCCTACCGCAAGGACAAAGACAAAAAACCATTTCGGAAAGAGTATAACAAACCCAAAGAAGGATCAAAAGGACTAGACAGTGAAACCTTGAATGAACTTCGAAAGAAGAAACTGTGCTTCCAGTGTAGAGAGCCTTGGGACTTATCTCATAAATGCCCTCTCAAGGCTAAGGCAAATCAAATGGAGTATTTTTCAGCAGAGGAGTCAGAGTCAGAGGGGGAGGATCAGCACTCCGATTCAGATGAGGGTAACACGATAGAGGAGAGCAGCATTCCTAAGGATGATAGATCGTTGGCACGCTTGACAGGGGCCCAAAAGGCAATCACATTTAAGGTCAGGGGTACTATCCAGGGGCAGAAAGTGATATCTCTCATTGACACTGGGGCTACACATAACTTTATAGATACACAGTTGGTAGCCAGGAGAGGTTTACAGACAAAGGAGCATGATGGTTTTAGGGTCATGGTGGCTAATGGCCAAAAGCTATTATGTACTCAGAAGGTTTCAAATCTTCACATTAGATTTGGAGATGGCTATGAGTTGGAGGATGATTTCTACGTTGTGGACATGGGAGATTACGACGTCATCCTCGGTATGACATGGATGGCATCGCTGGTTGAGTTCACTTTCAACCTAGCGAAGTTGGAAATGAGGTTTCAGCATGAGGGTAGGACTGTTGTTCTCAGGGGACTTTCAGATGGGAGTTGCAAGGTAGTCTCTTTGAAGAGAATGGAGAGACTTTTTCGACATAATGACATAGAGTGGGCAACAGAGTGCTTAGTTATGCCAACTTCACCGGAGCCTCGGGTGAAGAGTCATCCACCAGATATACAGGAGATTCTTGACAGGCATGCCAAGGTATTCAGTGATATTCCTCACGGGGTTCCTCCTGACAGGGGTGCAGAGCATGTTATTGAGCTCGAGGAGGGAGCCAAACCAGTGATGATCACTCCCTATCGTCATCCTAAGAAACATAAAGATGAGATAGAGAAGGCAATTAAGGAGTTGTTGGAAATGGGGCACATCAGGCCTAGCAAAAGCCCTTTTGCTTCAGCTGTAGTTTTGGTAAAAAAGAAGGATGGGACAATGCGCATGTGCATCGATTACAGGGCACTGAATAAGAAAACAATTAAAAACAGGTATCCCATTCCTAGGATTGATGAGCTGATTGATGAGTTGCATGGGGCATGCTTCTTCACCAAAATTGATTTGCGATCCGGATACCATCAGATCAAGATGAGAGCAGAGGACATTGAGAAAACAGCCTTCCGATGTCACTATGGCCACTTTGAGTTTATGGTTATGCCATTTGGACTAACCAATGCACCCGCTACATTTCAGAGTTGTATGAACCAGGTATTCAGGGAGCAGTTGAGGAGATTTGTCTTGATCTTTTTTGATGACATCTTGGTCTTCAGTAAGACCTGGGAGGAACATTCACAGCATTTGGAGGAGGTATTATCTATCCTAGAGAGAGAGTCTTTATATGCCAAGGAGTCTAAGTGTGAGTTTGGTATGACAGAATTACTATACCTTGGGCATATTATTAGTGCAGATGGAGTTCGAGTAGACCCTAAAAAGATTAGAGCTATAGTAGATTGGCCTACTCCCGCAAACCTCACACAACTTAAGGGGTTCTTTGGTTTATGCGGGTTTTACAGGAGGTTTGTTAAGGGGTTTTCACAGACTGCAGCACCTTTGACAGACCTCACTAAAAAGGGAGCCTTCGTATGGACAGAAGCAGCGCAGCGATGTTTTGACCACTTCAAACAAGTGATGTCATCTTGTCCGGTTTTAGCTCTACCAGATTTCACGAAGCCATTTGAACTTCAATGTGATGCTTCAGGTGATGGGATAGGGGCAGTATTGATGCAGGAGAAACATCCTTCGAGAGTAGGAAGCTCCGAGGTGTTGAGAGGAGCTATTCTATCTACGACAGGGAGATGTTGGCCATAATGCATGCATTGGCCAAATTCCGATCATACTTAGTAGGTGGACGATTTGTGATCAAAACTGATCACAATAGCATAAAATATTTCATGAGCCAGCGTGATCTTAATGACAGGCAGCAAAAATGGATCACTAAATTGCAGGCTTATGATTTTGACATAGAGTTTGTCAAAGGGAAGAAGAATGTGGTGGCCGATGCTTTATCCAGGAGACCACATGTTTGCGCTCTAGTTGAGATTTCAGGGGATTGGAGAGATCGGATTATGGCAGAGTATGCAGGGGATACTTGGGCTTCTAGGATAGTTGCAGGTACCATACATGATGATAGGTATATGGTGTTGGATGGGTTGATCAGATTTAAGGATAGGATTTATTTGATTCCTACATCACTGTTCAAGGGGGAAATTTTAAGGGCGTTCCATGATGCGCCTACAGCTGGACATCCTGGGATCTTCAAAACTTACAGGCAGATCCGTGAAAGGTTTACTTGGAGGGGACTTAAGGATGATGTGCAGAGATATGTGAAGGAGTGTGCAGTATGTCAGCAGAATAAGGGAGAGCACACTTTTCCTGCAAGGTTGCTTCAGCCTTTGCCCATTCCAGATAGGAGGTGGGAAAGCATATCCATGGACTTCATCACCGGACTACCTAAAGTGCAAGGGCGAGATTGTATATATGTTGTGGTAGACCGCTTGACAAAGTTTGCCCATTTCTTCGCTATACCATCTACTTACACAGCAGCGCAGGTGGCAGACCTCTTTTACAAGGAGATATTCAGATTGCATGGGTTGCCCAGGTTTATAGTGAGTGATCGGGATAGCAGATTTTTGAGTGCTTTTTGGCAGGAGCTCTTTCAGTTGTGTGGTACGGAACTCACACCCAGCACTAGTTATCATCCACAGACGGATGGTCAGACAGAGATTGTGAATAAGTGGGTTGAGGGTTATCTGCGAAATTATGTGACTGCACAACAGAGGGCCTAGGTGAGATGGTTACACATGGGGGAATATTGTTACAACACGACATATCATATGTCTATCAGGATGACACCCTTCATGGCAATTTATGGCTATGAGGCGCCGAGCTTTGTTGACATAGTCTTGGGGGATAGCAGAGTACCCAAAGCCCGAGACTCATTGCAGGATAGTCAGGACATCTTGAGGGTGCTCAAGGAGAATATACAGCAGGCACAGAATCAGCAAAAGTTGTATGCCGATCAACATAGGGTGGAGCGTAGTTTTGAGGTTGGTGACATGGTGTATTTGAGACTACAACCATATAGACAGTCATCACTCAAGAAGAGCGGAGCTGAAAAGTTGAAGCCTAGATTTTATGGTCCCTACAGGGTGATTCGCAGAGTGGGTGAAGTTGCCTATGAGCTTGAGCTTCCAAAGGGCAGTCGGGTGCACAATGTGTTTCATGTGTCTAGGCTTAAGAAAGCCATTGGTCAGAGTGTAGTGCCTTCTGCAGATTTACCCCCTTTGGATGAGGAGGGGAAGCTTGTGTTAGTACCCGAAGCTATTCTGGATGTCAGGGAAAGGACACTCAGGAACAGAATCGTTAAGGAATACTTGGTGAAATGGAGAGACCTGCCAAATGAGGATGCTACATGGGAGAATGAGCAGGTATTGCAACATTCAGGACCGAATTTGCTTGAGGACAAGCAATTTCAAGGGGGGAGGACTATAATGTCCCCTTTTTAGCGCAACATGATATGGGGTGTCGTTAGCCTATTCTGACATGGTCCCGAAGGCTAACAAGGACATTGGTGGGATCCTTAGGTGTTTTGGCCTAGGTGTTTTTAGTTTCAGGCCAATCGGTGCTGCTCTGACAGGGTTTCTAGACACTTACTATTTATAGTAAGTTAGTCCCCAAGCAGTGACTTGAAATTTTTAGTGTTTCCCTGGTTGGCATAATTATCAGTAAAAATGTTTGAAGGCGACAATGATTTAAAGAGATTATCAACAATGTTTTAATATTTAACGATAAAGTGTAAAGTTAAATTAAATATTTAACTTTATCGTTATATTATAAGGTTGGGAATATAAAGTAATGTTTAAAATATTAAAAGTTCCCTTTAATGTGTACATTGTGGGAAATAATATTTTATTCTAAAATGTATTATCCCACATTGAGGAAATGAAGTGTTTTGCATCCGGGAAGAAGATATAAATGGAGGTTGAGAGCTCTCTTTTGGGGTATGTTGGGATGAGATTAATGTTATGCTGTTGGATTTCGTAGAGATCTGATTATTGGGCTTGGAGGACGGAATCCCTCTTTGCTAGCATTCTCTTCGCTGTTGAAAGACACAGTCAGGAGGATTAATGGTGTTTTCATTCAGGAAACACATTGGGCTTCATCTGGTGCTCTCGCATGAAGTTTTTATAGGGGTTTGAAAGTGCAGATTTGAAGATAGTGATTTTGCTACAGTACCGCGTGAATAGTGTTTTTGCTACAGTACCGCGTGAATAGTGATTTGCTACAGTACCGCGTGAATAGTGTTTTGCTACAGTGCCGC
Organism: Cryptomeria japonica; assembly: GCF_030272615.1. Lineage (NCBI taxonomy): Eukaryota > Viridiplantae > Streptophyta > Pinopsida > Cupressales > Cupressaceae > Cryptomeria > Cryptomeria japonica. Next base: position 567,699,851 of record NC_081407.1, on the reverse strand, counting down.
GTGAATAGTAAAAATGCTATAGTGCCATGAATAGTGCAGCTCCAGTATGTGAACAGTGTTTCAGCAGGTTCTATACTTGTGGAGTTCAGGTTTGAATTTGTTTATTATCATATGGTCTGTAATGTTCTTCAGATCTGATTTGTATGCTTGAAGTTGGAATTAAATAAATACCATCAGCATTAATCTTCTTGTTTTTGGTATTTGATATGTCTGGTTGTTTTTATATTGAATAAACTTTGAAAGCTTTACAATAATATATCAGTTTATCCAATTTATCCTATTGCAAAACAAGAACCAAAAAAATCCAATAGTCAGCTTGCAAGCCAACTGTTTGGCAAAATTACACTAAGTAAAAGGGACATAAATTTAGTGCCGAACAAGGGGTGCCCATTATAGTGTGGGCCAAGAGGCCAAGTTGATGAGGTCCTTGGTGGCTCTTGGGCTTGTTGGAGAGGGCTAGACTCGAAGCACCTTGGGTGATTCTCCTTGAGCTCCATTATGGGAACTCGTGTAGGGAGAGAAAGGGTTGTTGAATCCTTCATATAACTATGCAATATATAAGAATGTTGAATAGATAGTCTATCAAGGCATAATGAAAATGTTGACTAATCTGTTGTGCAGGGTCCAGAGTCCAGACCAAGCTTAGTTGACAATAGTGTCCCTCTATTGTAATCACTATGCACTATAAATTGTGACTCAAGGTCAGAATATAAGAGGGTCCCATTAGGAAACATTACACTCATTGTTGGTCTTCTTATGCAAACTCATATTGCACAGGAGACAGGAGTGTCTGTGGTCATTATCAAGAGGGCTGGTCTGTGTATTTTGAGGAGCTGAGTAGAGAGTTTTATTATCTTCTAGCCATTTCTGGTTTCGGGCATATCTAAAGAAGGTTTATCATCTCTGTTATTTTCGAGATGAGTAAGGAGAGACTCTGTTTTGCAACTGAGATATAGATGATGTAATGTGAAACAAGGTGAGCTTGGAGTGTTTCTACAGTATAGAGAGAAAGGAAAACACGAGGAGGTGAGAGCATGTGAGGAAGGGAGAGAAAGTCTTTTGGAGGTTTGGGATAAGTTTGCTGTGTGAGGAAATTTTCAGAGCACCAGTGGATATACAGCATTTTGCCTTGACTCCCAGGCATGAAAACTATCTAGCATTTCATCTATTTTTTTGAAGTTGTCTTTGTGTTAGTAAAATGCTTTATAAGAGGGATTTATCTTTACACCCGTTTATATATATAATATGTTCACACACACACACAGACACACACACACACACACACACACATATTCCACTTAAGTATATGTATACAAATACACATTCAGTTATTATGCTCTTGTTGTTACAGTTTTATTTACTCGATTTTGGAGCCATAGTGACACCGAGAAAGTAAATAAAAACTGAGTAGAGGAAGTTGTGTATAATTTGTCTTTTCTATAATCGTTTCTATATTACATGCAGGCTTCATTCTTCTATACACGAAGCTTTAGTATTTTGATAGCATTTGCAAGTAAACTATTCAGCTATTCCTCCATTATTCTGGTAAAGAAACTATGACTGCAAAGTCATAAACACTCAGAAGTTATATAAAACTGATTATGTATGAAATTGTAAAAATATACAAAACAAGCATATAAGGGTTTCTTTCTATATACAGTTTGTTCTTAATGTTAGATTAACATATAATAGAATGGATTCCATGAGGAACCATTCTATTGAGTTTTGGGTTTCATACACTCGGTAAGCTCGAAATGAGAAACATTATTCTTGTAATTATATAAGTGAAAATCTGAATGTTATTTATGTAATCATATGTGTATATGGGTACAAGGGCATGTATCTATATACCTGTATGGATGCATAATGTAAGGAGCCCCCTTGCTAGCCACTAAATTTGTGCCTTTCCCACTCACTGTAATTTTGCCAAACAGTTCGCTTGCAAACTGATTACTGAGTTTTCTGATTTGTTCCCAGTTTGCAGTAGTTAAAATAGATATGGAATTACCACAACTTAGCATTGTCTATAAACTGCTTACTAAATTAACAACAGAAAAATATTGAAACCAAGCTCATATAGCTTTCTATTCTGAAACCAATATTTCTGGAAATGCATTAAAAGCAAGTGAAATACACTATCAGCAGATGAAATACATTCACATCAGAGTACCTTTATGTTTTCTTTCTGATGGTGACTTAATAATGTATTTCAATACCATGAATCATTGCTTCAGTCACAGCATTGACCCTTAAGTACATAACAACCATAAAATTTCTCCAATTCCCTAGACACCAATTCCCAAATGATTTTCAGATTATGGATGGCACTGCCCAGCTGGTACAGAACAATCTGAATGCTTTCCAAACCTGAACGGCACTCTTCTATTTGTCTTTTGACCTGCACTACACTACCAGATAAAGCCCAGCACTTTACAGCACCTCCCAAGCAGTCTCAGTCCTGTACGGCCCTTCCTCAGATGGTTGCAGACTTGGACGTCTTTCTGCAAGTGTCTCCCTAACTGGTACGGCCCTGTCCTGGGTTGTATTGCTGGCTCAGGCTTGGACAGCACTTAAAAGCAATGATATTTCAGTCACAGTGGATTTGCTTCAAACTCAGACTTCAAATTGTCCTCAGCAAACAATGTTTCAGTCTAAGACCAAGTCGGCCAAGCATTGGTACACCTACAGCACTATGAGTATGGCTAGACTAGGAAGGTATGGCCCTGCAATGCATATAATCTGCAACTCCCCTCTTAACTGCTTGAAACGCTTTCACCAATCTGATAAACAATTCTAGAAGAACAGAAAAGGTACCTTTCAATAGTAGTACCTTCATTTGCAGAATTTTGAAACACAAGTGAAATGCCTGAGTGATATCTCCAACTGACAATGGGTTTCCGTCCACTACCTCCAAGCTCGAGGGTTCCCGTCCTCAAACCCGCTGAAAGCCAAAGCTCCCAAATTCTCCAAGAGAAAGTAATAAACCAAGCATATCTGAAAATGAACTCTTGGAAGTCTTTTATAATGCCCACATAAGAGCTCACTCACTCAACTCACCAATGTGGGATAAATAACATTACTCTCATTTGCCTTTTAAGTCTCCAATGTATTATTAAATAAGAGGACCTTTTAATATTTTAATATTTCCCACTAAACTATAGTCCCCACATTGATAAAAAATATTTATTTTAACTAAAGAACTTAACTTTATCAATGCACAAATAAATCATATCAATGATCTTAAATTTCCAGTCGATGTTGAACATTTACCATTGACATGATACTATCACTGATGATCGAGACATGGCCCAACTCACTTACTATAAATAGTAAGTATCCCAAAAACACATCAAAACACCTCAGAATCGCCTCCAACTAAAACAGCCTAGGCCAAATATCCACAAGATCCCTTAAATGTCTTGGTTAGCCTATGGGACCAAGGAGAAATAGGCTAACGACAACATCATACAATGTGTGCTAAAAAGGGGACATTACATATAAATACCATAAAGACCATTTACAAGTATATAGTAAATAAAATGAACGAAAAGCCTAAAGTTATAACTGTTTAATGGCAGCAAGTATGCTGTTCACAAACAAAGATTCAAATCATGACATTGAAAACATACTATAAACCTTCTTTTGATTTAAAGTCTAAATTGACTTCATAAACTGAAATCTTATATTTAAACCAGCTTGGGAACATGGTCAAACCACAGTCATAGATGAAGAAGTTTTGTTAAAACAATAAGTCTTCTACCTTCGCAAGTACAATGATATTCGCCAAGTCACAAGTACATGAGGGGTGATACTAGTTGTATGTGCTATATCCATTTAAGAGTCATGTTATCTTATAAGACTAACCTAACACTCTTATTTTACCATAAAGACATGTGAACATGTGCAGTAGCCCAAAATCTGTATGATGCGAGACCACATGACGAGAAGTTCCATGTTAATACTATGAATAGTCTTTGAGTTAACTACGTTGTAACTATAGGATGACTATAGTGATCCAAGTCGAGCACAAGTGTGTGAACATTTGACTGCACTTCCTTATAAGTGCCATAATATGAAACTTTGGCCAAAGTGATGCAATAGTTTTTGTTGCATCCAGTCATTTCACAGTGTTCCTATTTAAATAGTCCATTCAGGACGGTCATACATAGTTAGAAGTATATCTATGCTTGTATGGTCGATTGGGTTATGTAGGACACCACACCAAAATTCAAATGGCATTCCTTGATGGATTCCTTTGTCTATACCCTCATGAAGGGTAGGGCCACTTCCATTTGGAAGGTGCGCGGGGAACTGCCAATCTATGGTTGGAGGAAAAGCACTCGGATAATGCTATCCCTACTACACATGACTCGTTGAGGCTTGAGATACAAAACAAAATATCTAGACACAGTAGTTTCTTTACTCTATCTTATGTATTTGTAGACTCAATAGTTGATTAAAAATATGTAAGTACTTGAAAGTAATGAATGATGTTTATTTCCTTAATGAAAAATTGTAAATTGTTTCAATGTTTCATATGCAATGCTAAGCTTACATTGACATGGATGAAAATACTGATATAAAAGTTGAAACAATTTCCTTTGAATATTACTTTCATGTTTTTACTTTACATTCTGGTTATTTCAATTATTTTCTAAGTTCAATAGAGTATTGTGGTTACACGTCTCTTAATAAACACCCGTTGCATTTGCAAGAGTTGCACCCTTTCAAAGCTGAGCACTGCCCATAATATTTCTTGATTAATCTTAGTCATCCTCATTCAATCACTGTCGTCTTAATCTTATTTGGCACTTATACTGAATTTCTATTTTAACCTAGGTCGACTCCTTACATTGAATGGCTATTTGAACCAAAGATGAAAAAATCTTTTAAAAATCGGCAAAATCGCGATAAATTGCGATTTGAAACAGAAAACAATTAAATCTCGCAAAAAATTGCAAACAAATTTTTTTTACAAAATCGCGACTTACAGGCAGAAAAAATCGCAAAAAAAACGTGGAAAATCGAGATTAAATTGTGAAAACCCTAATAACACGACGCGACTTTGGTAAAAACTAAAAAGGATGCGCGAAAATAAAAACGTGACCGATGGCTTCCTTCACCACTCCTGACCACATTCCTTCGCCTCCGCCTCCAACCTCCAGGTTTGTCTCACTCTCTTTCTCTAACCACATTCTGTGATTTAATAAAATCGATTGCTGGTTCAGTTGCAACTAAGACCGAATGAAAATATATCTAATGGATATGGAAATATATTCTGTGATTTAATGATTTAATGGAAATCGATTGCTGGTTCATTCTGTGATTCTAGCAGTAACCTTAGGAACTGCATCCTTATGTTTCACATTATGGCTTATATATTGTGTTGCATCCTTAATAATAAAATGAAATGCTCAATGAAAATGCAAAAAATCTTTAAATATCTTAATCGGCAACCTTATTATCACTAAACTCAGATACGCATTCAGCATGTATTCAAATTTCCACTATAATTTTATTTCATAATTTTCATTCACTGTTTCACAAATATAGTTTGAAATTATGATCTATCCTCCGATTGTGATTGCAAACCCACTGAAGTTTGATGTACAGAGTGTCCTAAGACTGCTACCACTATTTTCATTGATTTGTTCTCTAAGTTTTGACAATTTGACAGTAGTTTCAGGTTGTTGTGCCCCTTACTATTATGTTTTGATTGTTGTCACAAATCTTGAATTTCAATCTGCACTTGATTGACTAATATTTTGCTTTCACTCTTTAAAATGTTGTTTCCTCTATGCTTCATAGCCATGGCAATGTTTCTTTGGCCTCACTGTCCTTTGCATGTTTCATGTTTTTGCTCCTTGGCTGCTAAACCCTGTATAGTTATGGAAGTTTACACAGTTCAGATTCTGATTAGAATGTTAATATGAAGTTTGAACTACTTAAAAACCTGCATTATCATCAGATTTAGAATGTTAATATGAAGTTGAACTATGTGTACTTCATTAGAATCAGAATCAGAATCAGGAAGAAAACTATATAACCTGCATTTTCATCAATTTATCATTACCTTTTTTGATTCAGTGCTTTGGCTGTGACCATTTTGTGTTCAAATTCTAGTTTGTGTTCAGCTTCAATTTATATTTATTGATACAACATCCATGTTTGGTCTCTTTTGCTAGGTGTCTTCCGAATTTTTATAAAAGATAATGGCTTCTGCAACTAAAGGTGGTGGTAGAAAGAGGAATCCCATGTGGAAACATGGCACACCAGGTGCAGTGCCAGGAGAGGTTATTTGTAACCATTGTACGAAAACTATGACCGGTGGCATATACCGACTCAAAATTCACCTTGCAAAGATCAGTGGACAGAATATTACGGTATGTCAAAATTGTCTTGAAGAGGTTGAAAGAGAGGCAAAAGCAAGACTTTCAGAATATGAACAAAAGAAGGTAGAAAAAAAGAGGACAGCAGAGGCAATGGCAGCCCCAATGAGAGATATCAGTTCTACAGAGTTAGAAAATATTGGGGTGGGCAGCAATACATCTAGTTTTTTCATTCCTCGTAACACTCCTGGTGCGCAACCTGAATTGTTAGGTACTTCATGGAATAAGGAAGTGCATCAGCAGACAAAAGCAGCAGTGGCTAGATTTTGGTATTACAACAATATTCCGTTTAGTATTGTTGAGAGTCCATATTGGGAGCAAATGGTCAATGGATTGATCATTTCAGGTAAGGGGTTCAAGTCCCCAAGTCGTTATGAGTTGAGTGGCCCGTTATTGCAGAATGAGGTCCAAAACACACATCAGCTAGTGGAACAACAAAGGAGGAATTGGGAAAGGAATGGCTGCACCATTTTATCTGATGGATGGACGGATAGTAAGAATAGGACACTCATAAACTTTCTAGTTGCTTCAGGGGGACAGATGGTATTTTTAAAATCGATCGATGCCTCAGATCAAGTGAAGAATGTAGAAACCTTGTGCAACATGTTGGATGAGGTGGTGACCGAAGTGGGAGTGCAGAATGTTGTTCAAGTTGTGACCGATAATGCAGCTGCATATGTGGCAGTCAATAAACTTCTACAGGCTAGGCATCCGACATTATTTTGGAGCCCTTGTGCTGCTCATTGCCTTGATTTACTCCTCGAGGACATAGGGAAACTTAGTTGGGTGAAGAATGTGGTTGAAAATGGAAAGGAAATCACAAAGTACATCTACAACCACACATGGGTCTTGGAGCTTATGAGACAACACACTGATGGTAAGGATCTTGTGCGTTCAGGAGTCACACGTTTTGCCACGAATTCCCTCAACTTACAGAGCGTATTGCATGCATTGCCCAACCTGAAGAGGATGTTTGTGAGTGAAAGATGGTTGGAGAGCCTTCATTGTAGGAAGCCTGAAGCAGAGAAGGTCGTGAAGGCCGTTTTTTATGATAGATTTGGCAAACTCATGGAGGAGATCATCAATGTAAGTCTTCAAAGTTCAAATTTCAATTGATGATTTATTTTTTAATTTTCTAATATTACACATTGCTGATTTTTGTTAAATTTGTTGTGTCTAGTTGTCAGAGCCGTTGGTGAGAGTTCTACGGATGGTGGATGGGGATAAAAACCCCATAGGGTATCTATATGAGGCCATGGATAAGGCCAAAGAGGCAATTCAGCACTTGTATGGGTCAGACAGGACCAAATATGAACCCATATGGCACATAATTGATTAAAGGTGGAACCGACAACTCCACCAACATATCCATGTTGCTGCCTACTATTTGAACCCCAAGTTCTTTTACTCCCGCACTTTCAAAATAGATGAGGAGGTTCAACTTGGCCTTGACACATGTATTCAGAAGTTGGTTCCTGATGAAAATATTCAAGACCTCATTGTTGATGAGTTGTAGAGGTACAAGAAGGAAGATGGGTCATTGTTTTCTTCACCTATTGGTATTCGTAAGAGAGACACCCTGCTGCCAGGTAAAAAAAAATGTGCTCTTAAATCTATTTTACCATTTATTTCAATCTTTAAGTTTATAAAAATCTTTACCAAGTTATAAATACCAATTTGTATGCTTATAGATCTATGGTGGGAAGATTATGGTACCACAACGCCTAATCTTCCAAAGCTTGCAATCCGCATATTATCTCAGCCTTGTAATGCTTCTGGTTGTGAGCGCAACTGGGGTGTCTTTGAGGCCATTCACACAAAAAAACGCAATAGGTTGACACAAAAACGCTTGAATGACCTTGTATATGTGCGGTACAACCTTCGACTACATGAAAAGAGGGTACAAGGGAACAATTCATATGACGCACTTGACATTGATGAGATTGATCCATACACAACGGATTGGATTGCTGAACCTGATTGTGCTACTGGTGATATTGATGTGGATGCATTTATCACTGACGATCAGTTAGATGAGATGGAGAGGGAGGCAGCTGAATGGGCGGCAGAGGTGACAGAACATGAAGAGGCGGGAGATGAGTTTGCTGATCCAGAAGAGGCAGATTCCTCACCTGTTGAGGATATTGCAGCAGCAGCAGCTTCTGCAACACCATCTACTTCAGCACCCACTCAGCGACAACAGAATATTTTGAGCTTTAGTCGTAGACGCAATCTATGATTTCCAGTTTTCAATAATATGATACCATGAACTTAATATGTATTCAAACTTCACAGATTGATTTGTTTTGTGGTCTAGACTCTACAATATTTATTTGACTCAAACGTATTTACTATTTAGAACTTGAACTTGTTTTTTATTTTGGTATATCACTTTGCTATATGGTATGTATGACTCAAACTATGATTTATATATGATGGAAACCAATAATATGCTATTGTGTTCTATAAATTTGGTGTATACATGTGGTTTTTAGAATATTTTAAGAAATTATATATTTTCAAATGTTCAATAATTTTGCCAATTTATTGCCGATTTTTTCCTGATTCCTGATTTTTTTAAAATTTTCGGCCAAAAGATTTATTGCCAATTAAGATATTTACATCTTTGATTCGAACCTTGGTCAGCCCCTCCACTCAATTGCTAGCGCTTAGGTTCATTGCTTGCAAAGGTTGTGATTTGTATTAATTAGGAGCTGCTAATCCTAGTTTGGTGGGGGCATGACAACACGTACCTTAACTTGGAGTTTGAGAGTTTTGTGTGGTAGGACTTTGATTGATCCACAAATGTATTTGATGTACAATTGTGCACAACATTTGTTTCTTAGGTTTTGGATTACTTGGGAAAGACAGCTCAGGTTATCCTTTTTTGCTCTCTTGTCACATGATTGATTGGGACATGCTATGAGTTGGTGTGATTCCTTGCAGGGTTGGAGATGAATTGCATGCATTTGATTTCATCATGATTTAGGAATTTTGGAGTTTGGTCTCATTATCGGCATAATGGCAATTGCAGAGAATGATGGCTCAATGGACTTTTACTTTACAGGGGCTTTGATGGCATATCTAATTCCAAGTCTACTCCAACTTTGGATTACAAGGGATATGTTGGTAATGCTTCCTTGATTTCATTAACATTGCCTAGTCAAAAGGGGTGATTACTCTCAAGGGTTGAGAAAGTTACAGTATTTGTCATACATACTTATGTTCCATAATTAAATAAATACCACTGATTTTTGTAGTTTAATCTATGCAAATATTCTACAAGCACGGAAGATGGCTAAGGAAGCCCAAACTTTCAAGCAAGAGGAGCTACTAAAGGAGATTTTCAGCAAGAAGAAAAAAATGAGGACAAATTGTTGGCCACCAAGAAACAATTGGAATGAGTTGAAAATCACAACAAGAAAGAGATCAAGAACAGATAAAGACAATGGATTGCATCCAAAAAGGAATTAGAGGAGAAACTGCGACATCTAAAAAGGGACCACAGGCAACCTTACTAAAGGAAAAGGTGTCAAGTTCACAAATGCCAAAACAATTTCAGTGTAAGGGACCCCCTAAACAAAGTGAAAGCCATCGCCAGATTGAGTGAAGATGCCAAAACCAAGCTTGCTGACCAAGGTCATTGAACAAACTAAGGATACCACAAAGATACAACTGAATAAGTTGCCAACAGTCCAAAAGCAAAAAATCATACCACCTTCCAAGCTCCATTTCAATAGACTTGAGGAGAAGAACTGCTAAAACTCAAAGAAACAATGAGGGACAAACTGGGAATGCTAATCAGAGCTAGACGTCAATTTGACCCAAGCAGTAGAGGATCAAGTACAACAGGTCCTACAGAATTATCTTTGGTAGGAAAATCCTTCAAAGAAGAAAAAGATAATGATCAAAGACAAGCTGCAGTAATTTTCACCTTAAGGAATCATGAGAAGAAGATGAGTGAAACTTTCATTCACAAGGTGAAGGTTTTTGAATTTGAAAAAATATTTAGCAATACATTCAGAAAGAGTATGAGATCATCCTTGGACCTTGACCTTAACCAATGTTCACCTTCAACTAGGGAGGGTCTTGTTGACATGTTTTTTATGACAACGTCTAACACAGAATAAAGTTGCCTAACAGTCACTTCACTCTCTCTTGATCAAAGTACGATTGCATGCTAAGACTGCAAGAAGTTCAAACAATCGACTCCAAGGTTCCTTTATGCTATGGACGTGACTCAGTTGGCTGATGTGATTGCTGGTAATCCAAGGGGGCCTTACGCATGTCGAAGAAATTTATGCAAGCTCAAGAATTTATTGATGCGGATGATTTGCAATGAAGCTCTAAGTTTTAGATTTTAGATTTTGAAATATGCAGAAGGTAAATAGAATAGGGCAGAGGGAAAGTAAACTAAAGGTAATCTAATCCTAGGAACAAGGAGACAGGATAAACTTGTGCAAAATCCAACCGCGCTTCGCTTTGCCAGCAAAGCACAACTTACACGAAGGCGGTGCAATCTTCAGGGGGAGTGCTAAAGATTTTCAAATCGTCAAAAGAAACCATCAAATAGAACAATCTCTTCTAACAATCGAAGTTGAACATACACACATAACGAGGCTTAGACTAACTTTGCACGGTATGCAACAATCAGCTGCACACCAAAAGTATGAGCACGAATTTGGCAACAAGCGATCCTATCAAATCCAGTTCATTTAATTGCATGAAAACAAATCTAATCTATGAAGAGAACGAGACCATGCGAGTTCCGAAACAACACAAGAACACACCAACAATTGAACAATGTATTAAGTGTTTGCTTCAAAAACTCTTAGCAACAATCTTTGACGATAGTCTCTCCTCCTTACAAATGAGGGGGTCACCCCCTTATATAGGCCTCAAGCCCAGATTACATGCAAAACCCTAATTAGGGTTTGCCCAAAAGATTCTCCACACATGATGCAACAAGGTGGGAATCTGCATTAAACAACCCATTATGCCCACTTACAATAAATTTAAAAGGGCCTAAAATAGTGCCCATGATGATGATCATGCCCAGAATATAACTAACGTCGTCATAAATGCCCATCAGTCTCCAAGCGACGGCGGCATGCAAGAAGAATCCATCATAAAACCATTATGAGAGGACGACATGCAAGAAGATTCCCTTATCCTGTGGTGGCATGCGTTGACCGGTCCCGCACCTAGTCAATGTTCTCTTCAGCCATAAATACGCCATCGTGGTTCAGTCAAAAGACTTTCGTCCAAAAACGGACGACCATTATCTCGCTCATTAATGGCGTAAGTAATGAACCTACCGACAACGGCTTCCAATTCTCCGATGGAGACACTTGGCACATTCTCGATGTTGAATTCCATCAAGGCAATCTCCTCTTCGCTTCTGGAAAAGAAACCTTCCCAATCTGCCATGGCCTCCTGTGTTTTCTTCATCATACCGAAGAATGAAGAAACATTTGCAAAATGTTCCTTGGGAAACGAACCGACGAAGAAGAAATCATGTAACTGGGATTTCAAGGAATTCACTGTTGTTCCCCCATCGCTGAGTTTCCTTGAAAATAAAGCTTCCATGGCACTGAGGATTTCTTCCTGTATCCCTCTGATAGATTCCTTCAAGGTGACGGAATCAATGCTGAATTTATCTCGAGTGTTCTTCCCTGAACAGATGGCGTAGAACCATCAGGGAAAGTCGTAGGCTTCATTCTCCTGGATTACTTTCCCGTCTACCAGTGTTTGCCTTGGAGTCCTCATCAGAGCCCTGAGTCGGGAAATGGTTAAGTCTTGATAGACATCAACATCTTCCCATAGTCCTTCCGCCGTTTCCAACCTACTTAGAAGGGCCACGAACCTCGAATGGAGCTGAGCTAGATCTTCTACAAATTTCCCTGCCTCAACATAAACATCCTCTACCCATTCTCGGGAATTTTGTGCCATTGCCTTTGTAAGTTCCGCATCATCAATTACTTCCTTGGGAAGGAAGGGAGGGGGAGTGGATGAAGGACCTGCTTCCCTGAGGGGTTTCTTGAAACTCTTGACATACTCGCATAGAAGTCCGTTTTCCTCCTTCAGCCACTTACACTTTGCTTTTGACTTCAGCAATTTCTCCTTCATGGCAAAGGAAGAATCGTCGAAATCTCCCATTACTTGACCGGTGGAAGCATGGCCAAGATCCACTTGTCTGATGACATAATCTTCCTGCCTGATCTCACTCCTATCCTTATCCACCGTAGGTTCAGCAATGTGCAAGGTCCGGGCTTCGGATTCTTCCCTGACTACCTTGGAAAACTTCCAGGGGGCCTTTCTTTCCGGTGGCTGATCCATCCTCTTCAATAATTCTTCTAATTCCTAAGCAGGATTGGGCTCCCCTCCTGCTTCATTTCCCAATCTGCCTATCAACCAATTCAGCGCGGGGATGGAATGGTTGTAATCCTCTGCATGCTCCCGTTCTTGAGATTCCTCTTCCATTTCGCCAAGGATAGTCTCTATGAAATTATCCTGGCGAACTTCTTCCAGGTGCGGGGAAACCTCTTGCCTCTGACCTCTTGGCTGATGACGGCCCTGTGAAGCATTGATGCTGAGTATATCTGGTGCTGGAACGTTTCCTAGAAGTGGGCCTGCGGGATGTGGGAACATTTCTACTTCTTGTACGCTCGCGGAGCTGACTGGTGAATGTTCCCTTCCTGTCCTTGTTCTCTTTTGTGGAGGCTCCTCCTGCTGGGCTTCCTGCTGAACCTCGCGCAGGATTTCCTGTTGGGCATCCTTCGTCTTTGTTATCCTTGGCCTCTTTGGGGCACCTTTTCCTTTGTCTACCCGGGCCTCTCTTCCTGCCTGACCCTGTGAAGAGTCTTCAGTTGCCTCGCTGTGAGTATCCAGATTTCCCATCAGCTAGTATGTCAGAGGGACATGGTTTTCAACCAACTTTCTTGTCTACCTGTTAATCCAGTGCTTAGTGAATTTTAGCACTGGCCTAGCCAAAATGTTCAAATCATCTACCTCAGGCTCCGACCAATCTGGCAACAGGATAGGTTGATCCTTTATCCTCTCGAATTTGGGTTGCATCAAATCTGAGTCTTCCTTCACCTGGTCTGGCACCTGATGGATCTCACTTATTCTGATGGTGTCGAGGGGCAGTCTGGAGTGCATTCTTCTCCGGACCTCAAAGTCATCCTCAGCACCAGCCGAGTAATCCTCCAAGTGAAATCTATGTATGAATTTGACACCGGCAACCTTCCTGATCTGGCTGTAAGGATCATATTGGGCCCTGGAAGTGTAAAATGGTAGGCGGTAGAATGCCAACTCGCTTGCTGCACTTTCAGCGGCCTCCAATCCTGGGCATATCTCCATGAAATCCCCCAAGACAACTGGAAATTCAATAGATTGCTTCTTCTTCTTCTTCTTCTGCAGCTGATCGTAGGCAGTCAATTGCCTCATGAGCTCGAGCAATATAAGCTTATCTGACAGATATCTAGGCAATTTGTAAGATTGAAAGGAGGAACCCTGTGCCCTGATGTAGGTGAACTTGGGGAACTGCAAGAACGCGGCGCCTTACTTCTGGACCAAAGCACTTGCTTGCGGAGACAACCTCATGTGCAACTTATTTTGCATAAGTCGTGTCAGGTACATGGTGAAGGTGTCATTCGCCAACTTGTAAGAATTCACGTTGTGGAGATGTAGTTGAGGATAACATTCATGCACCTTTAGCTGAGCTGGCCCGCAGCCCATGATTCCTCTTGCTGGCAGCCCATCAAATCCACCCCTTCGTGCCAGCATATAGAATAGGTAGGAACTCATGAAAAAGGACTGAGACTTTTTCTCCTGTAGGTTCTTCAATTGTTCGTGCAAGTAGTGGCTGATCAATCTAGCCCAGTCAATCAATGTATTAGAATTCATGATCTCGCCAATGTAGAAGAACATCCAAGGCTCGAAGTTCACCGTGTGTGAGCATCCCATTACTCTGCTCAACATTTTTATCATGTCCACATATTCTTGCTTGAACTCGAAGATTGTGAGAGTTTTGGGCATCTTGGAAATGTGTACTCTAGGTTTCAGCAACCATTGCTTGTTGATCAAATCAGCACACCTGGTGGGGCCTGCTTCATAGACTGCTTAGCTCCGCTGCTGGTCCTGTATGTCATGGAGTAATGTGAAGGGATTCCGAAGGCTTCACCAATCGCCTCTAGAGTCAGTGTCGCCAGTAACTTGCCGTCTGGCATTGAGATTGTCTTCCGCTCTAGAGTGTAACGTGATGCACATTCCAAGACTAGATCTGGGCATTGAATGGCGGGAGGAAAGCCAGCTGCTGCAACTATTCTGCTTCTCACAATCTTGACAGCTGTCGGAGATGGATTGTGTCCTGCAGTTCCGAACATTCTTATCTTGAATGCAGCCCAGTTGAACGTGCCGAAGTTGGTATCATTGATCTCTTCCCATCTAGAATTCAACCGAGAATGGGGAAGAAAACCCTTCATCTCTACTTTGATCATTGCCTGCCTGGAGATAGTAGCTGTCCTGCTAGGTTCTGCCATCTTGGGAATACTTCAAAATGATGAAATGGAGACTAAGTATAAAAAAAACTTTTCACTTCTTCACTCTTCCTTTCCTGAATCTTGCACGTGAAAAATGAAATGTTTTTTCCAACTTATATAGAATTCCCAAGAGGTATTAAATTAGTAATTGCATTTATGGCGCGTCATACTTTCCTTAATTACTATGACATGCAAGGCAGTTTCCCATGCATGTGAGTTCGAATTTAGAACCTTCCTTAAATGCTCCCAGTCATGCGTCATGCTTTGGAAGATTCCTCCTGCCAACTCGTTGATTCCATTCTTTCCAATTTTGGAGGGAGATTGCAGGATCTCTCTCGGGATTTGCTCAATTCCATTCTGACTTGTCATCTCGTGCCGTCGAAGGAACTTTCCCGGCTTTTCTCCATATCCCTATTTTTTAGGGATCTTCCTAAATTTTAGGAGTCAGGTTCATTGGATGGGGAATTTCGTCCCGATTTGGAATCCATAAAAATTTCCATATTTGGTCGGGATTTGATGCCTAAAAATAGCATAACTGAAAATTTGTACGAGGGGAATTTGTGCTTTTTACTCTTTCCTGACTCCTTGGATTTCGTGCCTTAGGCAAAATTTCAAGTTTTTCTTCTTGGGTGAAATTTTACCATGCCAGGGATTCATGAATTCTCCACTTGTGAATGCCTTCATGATTTCAGCCACCCAGACCAGACCTGGGCGCATTTTTGCTCTGTCCATGGAGAGGCGGAAAATTGTGCTTGTGAATGACTCCTTGGTTTCAGCACCCCAGACCTGACTTGGGCACATTTTTGCCATGTCCATGGAGAGGTGGAAAATTGCAGTTGTGAATGACTCCTTGGTTTGAGTGCCCCAGACCTGGCTTGGGCGCATTTTGGCTATGTCCATGGAGAGGTGAAAAATTGCAGTTGTGAATGACTCCTTGGTTTCAGCGCCCCAGACCTGGCTTGGGCGCATTTTGGCTATGTCCATGGAGAGGTGGAAAATTGCAGTTGTGAATGCATTCTTGATTTTGGCGCCCCAGCCCTGACTTGGGCACATTTTGGCCATGTCCATGGAGAGGCGGAAAATTGCAGTTGTGAATGCATTCTTGATTTCAGCGCCCCAGACCTGACTTGGGCGCATTTTGGCCATGTCCATGGAGAGGCGAAATTTCCTGCTTGTGAATGACTTCCAGACTTGGAATATTTTGACCTTCCACTTCAGGGATGATTCTTCAGATTTAGCCATTTTAGACCCCTGCCTGTCTGCTTTCAACTTTCCATATTTAGAAGTGATTGTGCATGTTGAGTCTATGTTCCCTGCTAGCCTGATCCTGCCACAAATAAACTTTCCCAAAATAGAAACTTTCCAAAATGTCAGAGTTAGAGCCCAAGACAAGGCGCAGGATGACTTACTAAAAATAGAGATTTACTAAAAATAGAAATTACTAAAACTAGTAAGTTTGATTTTTGGCAAAATGGCGACATTCTGGGACTCGGAAAAATCCCTTAAAAATAGGGACTTTCTAAAAATAGAAAGTTACTCCGTTTGGGCTCAAATTTTGCTAGGAGGTCCCCTGAAGGGTCTCGACTCCAGTCGTATGCTTAGTTTTTTCAAAACCCTAACAGCAACCCCTAAAATCTAGGACAGAAGGCAAAACCCTAGAAAAAGGACAAAACAGGCCCTAGACCTCATAGAATTTGCTTGACAGAGAAGCAGATTAACCCCAACTGACTCCCAAACACCTGTAACGCAGAAAGATCAAAGAGATTGCTACTAACACACACAAAAACGAAAGCCAAACGACCAAAAGGGCCTAAAAGCAAAGGGGGGGTCCCTATCTAGGATGGGGTGATGTGTGATTAGGTCACAACATCTGGCGACTCCATGAGTGAAGTGTTGAAAAACACTTCGAGTGTTGAGAAACACTTTAGGGTCTGAACCCAGAGTAAAATTCAAGTACGTAGGTATCAACCTTGTTCCAGGAGATCATCGAGAGCCCTTAGAATTAGTTATGGCAGGCTAGTGGTATCTGTACTTCAAAAGCATCCGGGACATTGCCTCGTTGCCAGTCAGGCGTCCATAGCCCTGACGAGGTTGTCTCTGGAAATCCACGAACATAGCTCCACTGCCGGCCAGGCATCCACAGCCCCGGTGGAGTTATCCGCATACTCCCATAGCCAATATTTCGATATTTCCTTTTATCTTTCTTTCTCTTTTTCTTTTTTTGGTATTTCATTTTGCTTCCGTCAATTTCTTTGGCTCGTAAGCGGTGAAGCCTACTATGGGTTTGGAGATTCCAGTGGCATTGAAGCAAGATGTAAAATTTTCACCTACCATAGCTTCTCCTGAAAGATCTGAATGACTCAGGACAGAGGTCTGGGTACCGTGGAAAAGATAGACCAAATAACACACCACCCCACCAACAAACAGAGACCCCAAATACTTTGAGGCCACCCAAAACCCTAAACCTAAACAAAACCACACGAGCGAACAAGCTCGAGGGAGACCGGCACCGAAGGCCGAAAACCAAAACCAAAGCAAAGCAAGCAAAACACACCAAAAGAAAGAACCCAAAACCCTAAATTAATATGGTACAAAGAAGGCCGCACAGAAAGGCCTATGATTGGAAATAATGCTTGAGGAACTGTCCATTGACGGGCAATGGGACATCCTCTCCAGTCAAAGCCTTTAATCTGAATGCATTATCCCCGAGGATCTCGGAAATCTGATAAGGCCCCATCCATAGCTTGTCGAATTTGTCATGATCACCTCTTCTCTCATGAGCCTTATCCCAGTACAAAACCAAGTCGGAGATCCGGAAACATTTGACCTCGGCTTGTTTGTCAAACCATCGTTTGACCACCCCCTGATGCTTTGCGAAGTTGTCTAATGCTTGGTCTCTCTTCTCCTCCAGGTGCAACAACTATGAGAGGCATGTCTGAATCCCATCTTCACCAGCCAGATATTCTTGCAAAAACTGTAGAGTTGGGATTCTTAGCTGGATGGGAAACACTGGGTCCTGCCCGTAGACTAGATGATAGGGAGATGTTCCCAAGGAGTTCTTCACTCGCGTTCTGTCCGCCCAAAGAGCAAACCTTAGCTATGTATGCCAGTCCTTGGGATTTTTGTCCAACAACTTTTTGATAGCACTCAGCAGATTTTTATTTGTTGACTCGGCCAGCCCATTTCCCTAGGGATAGTAGTTCGAGGAGAATTTTAGTGTGATTCCGTATTCGAAGGCCCGGTTAGAAAACTTTAGTGAGGAGAAAGCAGGGCCATTGTCGCACACTAAGGCGTGTGGACACCCAAATCTTGTAATAATATTCTCTTCAAGGAATTTGATCACCACATCAGAGGTGTATAATTTCAGGGCCTGGGCATCGAACCACTTGGTACAATAATCCGTGGCAGTAAGGATGTATTTGTGCTGGGCCAAAGAAGGGGGGTTGATTGCTCCAATAAAATCCAATCTCCATTGAGCAAATGGCCTTACTTCAATAACTGGCTGAAGCGGCATAGCAAGATTCTTCTCCCGAACAGCGGTCGTCTGACATATATGACATGCCCTCACATGTTGGTATGCATCTATGAATAGTGTGGGCCAATAGTATCCTGCCCGCGCAATCTGATGTGCTGTAGCCAAACTTCCTCCATGGCTGGTTCCAAATCTACCATGAAATTGTTCCATAATTTGCTTGGCCTCTTCCTTGCACACGCATCTCAAGTATATTCCTTCGTGGTTCTTCCGATATAGGACATCCCCTTGCGACATGTATTTCTGGCTCTTCATTCTCAGTGCCCTCTTCTGGACAGGGTTCAACCGCGGAGGGCATCTGTGGTTAAGTAGATAGAAAACGACTTCATCGTACCACTCTCTGGGAGACACCTCCTCCAGAATATAAGTCTGTTGTATAAGTCCAGGCCCAATTGTGGCAATTGTCTGTGCTAGTGCTTGTCCTCGGACTATCTTCATTGGTTGTATCTCGATATCATATTCTTGGATCGTGGCGACCCACTTGCCTCTTCGCTCACCCAATTCATTCTGCATTAATAAAGTCTTTACAGCCGCATCAGGAACAATGGCAAACACCTTGCTCCTCAATAAATAATGTCTGAACTTCTTAATACTCTTGACCAGTGCATAGGCCTGTTTCTCCACGTTTGGGTACCTCAATTCTGCGTCTTTCAGTGGAGAACTCATAAAAGCAATCGGATGTTCATCTTTCTCTTCATTCCTCTGGGTGAGGACTGCCGCGCAGGTATGTTCCGAGGCAAAGGAATACAAATAGAAAGGTCTGGTATAATCGGGGCTGACCAGGATCGGGGGGCATTGACAATTGCTTGCTTTATCTCGTCGAATGCTTGCTTTGTTGGAGCTGTCCACTCGATCTTTGCCCCTTTCTTCAGCATGTCATTTAATGGCTTCACGATTTCAGCGAATCCAGTAATAAACTTCCTGACGAAGTTAATCTTACCAAAGAATGATTTCAATTCTCTTTGGCTGGCAAGCAAGCCGATCCTTGAAATGGCTTCAATGCGCTCTGGATCAATAGAGATCCCCTTCTCAAAGATAACATGTCCAAGAAGTTTCCCCTCAGTAACACCAAACATACATTTTTGGGGATTCAAAGATATCCCGTACCTTCTGCAGCGTTGAAATATTTTCCTGAGATCATCAACATGATCTTCCCTTCTTTTGGAAGATACCGTGAGGTCATCCATGTAAATTATTATGCATTTTCCCACTAAGTCATGGAATGCTATGTCCATTGCCCTCTGGAATGTGGCTCCTACATTGATCAAGCCAAACAGCATTCTTCTGTAGGCGAAGGTGCCCCACTTGGTGGTAAAAGTCGTCTTCAGTCGGTCTTCTTCCTCGACCAGAACTTGGTTATATCTGAAGTACCCGTCCAGAAATGACATCATTTGAGATCCATTGACGATTTGCAACACCTCATCTAAAGATGGTAAGGGGTAATTATCCTTCTCAGAAGCCCTGTTCAGATTTCGAAAGTCTATACATAACCTTATTTCTCCATTTTTCTTCCTTAACGGAACCAGATTGGCGACCCACGTCAAGTGCCTGATAGGAAATATTATCCTTGCTGACAGCAGTTTCTTAACTTCTTGATAAATCAGCAGCTCCAGTAATGGATTCACAAGCCTCTGTCTCTGCCGGAAGGGTTTGCTTCCTGGCTTTAATGGAATTGTGTGAGTGAAAAGGGAAGTATCATAGGTTTTCAAATCCTCGTATCCCCATGCGATGACATCGGAGAATTCTTTCAGGTTCTTTAAAACTCCTTCCTTTTCTTCTGGGGTGCAAACTTTCCCAATGAACACGTTTTTTGTTTGTCCATCTTTCCCCAGGTTGACAGCTTCGCATTCACTTCCTTCTGTAGTTTGATTCCTGCTCAACCTATCAGGATCGAAGAGTCTTTCCAACTCAATCATTCCACGAGGGATAGTATTTGTCTTTAAGTTCATTATCCCGTCAGCATCAAATTCTGCTTCTTCAAGCTCTTCTTCATCAATGATTTGTGCCATAAACACATCTGAGTTTGTAAGAAAATCCAAGATGTGTTTGTCATCTTCGAAGACTTGGAAGTTCGTAACATTATCTGGCACGGAGAGGACCAAAGTTAATTCTACCGTAAACTTCTTCAAACCTTCCATGGCGAGGGGCTCCAGGGAACTGGCTGCTTGAGCCAATGCATTAGCGGCCTCATTGTCACCTCTGTGTATTGTCTTGATGTTGAATGCATCAAAACTTTCAATCAAGTCCCATACTCTGTTACGATAGCGGCAAAGCCTTTTGTCATGACAAGCATATAATTTTCTTATTTGCCATACCACAATCTGTGAATCACCCAGTACGTGCAAGGCCTTTGCGCCCTTCTGGATTGCAAGGAGCAATCCATGGACCAATGATTCGTACTCGGCTACATTGTTAATGCAGAGGAATTGTAGCCTGTATGCAGCCAGGTAAGCTTCTCCGGTTGGACTAATTAATTCAATTCCAGCGCCACTCCCATTCTTGGATTTGGATCCATCAAACCTTAGAGTCCATATTTGATCAGCATTTTGATTTTGGGGTGGCTGGATGGCTTGTTTTTTCTTTTCTCCCTTTTGAGAATCCTTATGATCCGGACTTGCTTTGGAGAGGGCTTCAAGATTAGTGGTTTCTACAACATTTGCCATTGTTGGGTCTGAGGGAACCACCTTCACTACTTGCTTAATAGCGAGTTTACACATTTCGCAGGTGAGCTCTGAATGGAAGGCATTATGGATTCTGCACCAATTGGGTAGCAACAAATCTCGGGTGCCAATGCCTTTGCCCAACTAGGCTTCTTGCTCCATACTCCTTGTGACGAATTCTCTGAAACTGTCAAACATATCCTTACCTCCACCTGGTTGTTCTTCAGGGTCATCCTCAATAAGAATTTCCGTGGAGTCAAGCATTTCCTTTCTTCATTCCGTCTTAGTTGAGCCATGCAACATCAGAACTTCCTCAACCTTGGGCCTGTAGATACCCAAGTCGGTTTCTAGAAACGGGACCTCATTGCCTTCTCCATATTCAGTGATTGTCAAGCGCAATTTGGGCGTGCTATCAATTCTGATTTGGTTGGGAACGCCCTTCCATGGAAGCCACATGTGGGAAAAGTTGGTGGAGATATATCCATTTAACTTCCTCGACCAATCTCTGCTTAGCAACATGCCATATCCGTCTGGGATGTCTACCACTGAAATATCAATACAGCGCTGCAGCCTAGGGTCGGCGGCCAATTGCATGTGTATGTTGTTGAGCTCCCCAACAACGAGCACTTCAATCTTGTCCAGCTGTGTAACCTTCTTATTTGTATGTAAAGGCATTATCCCTAGTTTCTAACACACTGCCAATGGCATTACATTGCTTGAAGCACCAGAGTCTATTAGGCAGTTGTGTAAGAGTTTGCCGAAGATCCTGACAGAGACCAGGAAAGGAGCAGGCTCGTCCCTCCCTGTGTAACAAATCGTGGGCTTCCTTTTTTGTTCACCATCGTTGATAACTTCTTGGTTTCTCGCCTCTGGCTGTGAATCTTGACCTGTGGCTAGTGCCTGGATGATCTTCGTAAAGGTCGGCTTTACAAGTTCACTTACTTTCTGAGTTGTTTCTTCTTCTCTTGCTACAGGGGTATTTTGCAGGGCTGGTTGAGTCGTCGCAAGATTTTGCTTTTGTGGATCGTGAGGAGAGTTTTGCACCATTCCAATAAAGCTCGGGGGCTGCTGCAGAGCGTCAAATGCATTAGGAAGGACATTTTGAACAATGTTCGTGTTTGATGCCAGGTTTACATTGTTGGGCATATTCCTTTGAACATTCGTTATGGCTTGCGGGACACTCCTAGGTACTGGAGCATCGCTCAGGCTCCCCAATAATGACTCTCTCACCTCAAAGACTTTCATTAGCTCGAACAGAGGCAAGCTTATCTTAATCTTCTTGAATTCTTCTAGAACGTAAGAGCTTAATCTTTTCAATTCCTCCCTGGGAGGATTCTCTTCTTGTCTCCTTTCTGCAGGTTGAGCAGATGGTGGGACTTGTTCATTCTGAGGAGCGGCTGTTTGTCTATACTCTGGTGAATCCTTCGGCAGACCAGGAACGTTGCTAGCGTTGGGATTAGGCGGAGTTGAGAAATTATTCGGAGGGATGGAAGACGTGAGGGGCTCATGGTTCCGATAATTTCTCTGATATGCCCTTGGGGCGGAATTTTCATTCGTTTGTTGAAATGCCTGAACTTCGCCAACCGTTCCACCAAAACACTGTTATTCAATGGGGGAAAGATGTATGCATCTTTAACCTGAGGTTCGTCAGGCGAGACCTTTGAGGATCCATGGTACCCTAGGGGCTCCATGGGGCCATTTGCCGATGCTGGTGGGAATCTATAAGATCCTCATGGCGGCGTGTAATCTTCAAATTCAGGTGGGAATCTGAAATCCTCTAGGATAAGAGCCTGGTCATATCTTTGTGTTGGGACTATCTCATATCCCGTGGTCGGAGGATTTTCAAGACCTTCAGAATTCCTCATTTCTTGCCGGAAAATATCAGCAGCTACTTGGAATTCATGACACTGTAGCTCAGAATGTTGGCTGGTGTTGTGTAGCCTACACCAAGTTGACAAGGCAGCTTCTGCGAGGAATATCTTATCTGCAAGTCTACTATCGGAGGGTGGCGGATTGTCCAGCGGTGAAGGCACACCCCCATTATTTGGTGCCGTGTTCCATGTTTTCTTATGGAATCCTTGGTTATTATTGTTATTCTGAAAACCATGATTGTTATTTTGATGCCCGACACTATGTCCTTGATGGTTCTCATGATGATTCAGAGGGTTATTATGGTACCTTCTGTTGCCTCCTTGGTACGGCTGATGATTTCTCTGCATGCTCTGCATCTGGTTATTCTGATTTCTAAGGTAAGTTACTTCAGTAGACAACTTTTTCACTTGCTCTATCAGTTCTTTCATGTCATCTCTTTCCTCCTGAGTCCTAGATGGAGTGGCTGTGTTCTGTAGATAGACCGGCTGCGATGGTGGGGCCTGTGACATTGGGGCCCCCGAATGCGGCACTAACTGATTGGCTGGTGCGGGAACTGGATTGATGGCAGGGAGATAACTTGCTACGCCAACTTGCAGATTGTAAGGCATCGTTCCTGCAGCAGTCGCCGGTGATCATAGGCTAATCTTGAAAGCTTCATCATAGGCCGCCTTCAGGTCAGCGGGGTTAGTCTGCTGGACAAACATAGAGGTGAAACAATCCAATGCCGCATAGTATATATTTCGAGCGGCTTCATCACTCACATTGTAAGGGGAGCGTAGCCTGGGGTAGGCTCTTTGGAATTTGTTATTAAAGGCGCCAATTGGCTCCCACTCTTGTCTCCTTACTTCAATAAATTGTCGATACACTTCTGTTGGGGAGACGGGCAATCTGAATTTGGCCAAGAATGTGTCTTTCATTTGTTGCCAAGTTCCAATAGAGTCCACAGGAAAGTTGATGTACCAATAGAACGCCTCTTCGCCCAAAGAATATGGAAATAGCCGGCAGGCGACATCCTTGTGCCGGATATCCCGATTCTGGAGAGTGTCTTCAAATACTTTATATGTTCTTCAGCAGTGCAATTGACATCATTAATGTAGAACTTGGTGCAGAAGTGTTCCTTATTCTTTGGCATGTCGTGATATGCTGCGAAAGAAGCGAGTGGTGAGGCATTCACAGGGCGCCAATTCAGCCCTGGGGCTTGCTGTTGTTGCTGGTGTGGCTGCTGCTGTTGTTGTTGGTGTGCCATTGCAAGTATCGGCTGCTGCTAAACAACTGGTTGCGTTGGTGCTTGAGTGAACCTCTGTTGAATACCCACAATAGCTACTCTTGTTATTGAACGTTGTGATGGTGGAGTCTGGAACAAACGGGTAAGATCTTCGACACTTGGTGAACCTTGACTTGAGGATGCAGTTTCCTTCTTCCCACGTCTTGGCTGGAATGTAAGCTCTTGGAATTTCTTTGCTCCTGGGGTAGATCGCAGAATCCTTTGATGTCTTTCTGGTGAGAATGAATTAATACGCTCCAGCTTCTTGGATCACCGGCAGCGGGGAGCACGTGGAGCAAGTGGAAACCTTTGGTTGAGCAAATCTCTTTCAATCTCAACAGCGATCTCAATAGCCTTCTCTCGTTCTCCTTGCAGCACCAGTCGAATTTCGTTGTACTGTTCTTCACTTCTACTTATCTTCTGAGCAAAATTAGCTAAGTCAGCAATGACATCCTCCTGATGATCATGAAATCCCAAACCAGGTTGTAGAACAGGAGGTGAACTTCTAGTGCCAGGCAGCACCATCTTGAGTCATAATTTCCTCTTTGAACAACAAAATTTCTTCTTCAAATGAAAACACGCCCTCCTAGCGCCAATTCTGTTGACGTGTTTTTTATGACAACGTCTAACACAGAATAAAGTTGCCTAACGGTCACTTCACTCTCTCTTGATCAAAGTACGATTGCATGCTAAGACTGCAAGAAGTTCAAACAACTGACTCCAAGGTTCCTTTATGCTATGGACGTGACTCAGTTGGCTGATGTGATTGCTGGTAATCCAAGGGGGCCTTACGTATGTCGAAGAAATTTATGCAAGCTCAAGAATTTATTGATGCGGATGATTTGCAATGAAGCTCTAAGTTTTAGATTTTAGATTTTGAAATATGCAGAAGGTAAATAGAATAGGGCAGAGGGAAACTAAACTAAAGGTAATCTAATCCTAGGAACAAGGAGACGGGATAAACTTGTGCAAAATCCAACCGCCTTCGTGTAAGTTGTGCTTTTGCTGGTGAAGCGAAGCACGGTTGGATTTTGCACAAGTTTATCCCGTCTCCTTGTTCCTAGGATTAGATTACCTTTAGTTTAGTTTCCCTCTGCCCTATTCTATTTACCTTCTGCATATTTCAAAATCTAAAATCTAAAACTTAGAGCTTCATTGCAAATCATCCGCATCAATAAATTCTTGAGCTTGCATAAATTTCTTCGACATACGTAAGGCCCCCTTGGATTACCAGCAATCACATCAACCAACTGAGTCACGTCCATAGCATAAAGGAACCTTGGAGTCGATTGTTTGAACTTCTTGCAATCTTAGCATGCAATCGTACTTTGATCAAGAGAGAGTGAAGTGACTGTTAGGCAACTTTATTCTATGTTAGACGTTGTCATAAAAAACACATCAACAGGTCTTTTGGAAAGATTTCTAATAGTAGAGAGGAAATTGAGTAGAGGCAAGCACCGCAGTGCAAAAAAAGATTTCCATGCTACAGAGATCAAACCTATAGACATCATATTTGCAAATGAAATAAAACTGCAATCTTTTCACATGGATTTTTTCTACCGATGAGGATTTTCCTCACCTATATTGTGTTTGTTTGTTGGTGGTGTTAAGTTTATATAAATTTTGTGATCAAGAGGATAGAAAAGATAAAGATGTAATCTGGAATTTAAATTTGAACTGCAGTTGTGTGAATGAAGGAAGCACAACACTTATTAATTTTCGGTATTGTCCTCCTCCCCATCGTATGCATGTTATATATCTAAGTGAATGAGAGGGTATGTAGGGAAGAGATATGTCTTCCCATGTGGGAAGACACATCTCTCCCTACGTACTACTCAGCACATTAACAAACATATCGCAATTTGTTTAACCCAGCCCGTAAACATTAATGGGTGTAACCGATAATATTCCCAGCCCGATAACAATGACGGGGTGTGACCAGTGGCACTCACCACAATTTGATATTTATTTATAATTTATAGTTAACGTGTATACTACTTATGTTAACATATATTTAATTCATGTATCGGAAATGGTACGACCGATGTTACAAGAATTAACACTCCCTCTTAACTAGGGAGGACACATTTCATGTTAGATAAAACATCACAATTCATCCATTGATTGTGAAGAAAAGAGATATCACACCATAGTGATATTCAGAGATATGGTTCAACAATGAATATCAAGTCTCATGATACTCACCATAACTCATAGTTATCAAGTAAGGTATGTGCACTAGCATCAAGTCACATGATGCCTACCATACTGATAAAGATTCATGGCATGTCCACGAATATTATGTTCATAATATTCACCATGAATATCTCTATCATAATTATGGTTTATTTAATGATATCAACCAACTGATATCTACCATAATGTCTTTAGAGATATATATACTATCATGACATGTCCACAGATATCAAGTCACATGATATCCATCAAGATAGATAAATTGATAATTGTAAAATCGTCACCTTACAATATCAATTTGAAACAAGTGTTCATTATTGAAAAGTTGTCACCCTTCAATAATGTTCACAGAGGGCCCATGAAGTCATGGAGTCACACACATGACAAATAAAAGAGTTTACACATTAAACATCTTTAAATATATTAGTATATCAGAATAAATGAGACTCTATCTCAAAATTAAATAACATTTTCAACCATACCAGGTTTATCTCTAAAGTGTTCAATCTTGATCCTAGAGAGAGGCTTGGTAAGAATGTCTACAATCTGATTGTTAATTTTAGACTTTCGGATTAATACAATGTTCAAAAAATAGAAATCTATCTAAAATTTAGATTAATGTTGAATGCTGTTAGGATTTCCAGAATTAAGCATAAGTAGAGAAATAAACAAAATGAACTCACAACACACAAGTACCTTGGGAAAACCTCCTAGTAGGAAAAAACCCAGCTAGAAAGATCCTCGGGTCTGATTATGAATTAAGCAAAGTTTTCTGATTACAACTTATCTCTTAGGGCTTTGATGAAGTAGTTCACTTAGCAAATAGGTCAGCACACAAGCTGCTTCTTAGGTTGTCTCCAATAGGTCTGTAGTCTGTTGTCCAGGTCTGCACTTCAACAATCAGATCTGATCTTTCAATATACACAGGTCTGCTACAGTTCTGAGATTACATGCAAGGCCAACACCTCTACTTGAATGGAAATTGCACTTTCACCAGCAGAGATGATGAAGGAGGAGCTACAAAGTTAGCAGTAGACTGGAGATAATTCGCACCTTTCTGATGTATTTCACATTAGCTAATAGCAGACTGAATTTCACAAATGATATGTATTTTGCAAGTGACTAATGTTTCACTTTACATCTTTATTTATACCCATATCATTCTTAATTAATTCGGCCTTTGAATAAGGTAATTTTGGCGCCAAGGGTGTAGCGTGTCCTTTTAGGAGGCTGGGCCTATTTGGGGGTGGCGTGTGAGAAGGGGCCCAGCCCTATTTGATGATGGCGTGTGGGAAAAGGGCCCAGCCCTAGAGAGTGGCATGTGAAGAGAAGGGTCCAGCCCTAAAGGGTGGATTCCAATGTTGCCTTAGGCAATTGGAATCCGCTCTTTTCCCTAATTAAAACCAACACTCCCTCTTAATTAGGGAGAAGAAAATATAATCAGAAAATTGCTATCTTCCATCTTGCACACAAGCAAAGAATGGATTACATAATCAGAGCATAGTAGACTTCCATCTTGCACACAAGCATAGAATGGAATTACATAATCAGAGGTCTTCCATCTTGCACACAAGCAAAGATTTGGAATTACATAACAAAAAATCTTTTCATCTTGCACACAAGCAGAGGCTGAAGCCACCTTACATTGCCCGCAGAGGGAGGTGAGGATCATTTCTACCATCTTACATTGCTCGCAGAGGATGGTAACAATTATTCTTCTCCCTGAGAAGACTACCACCTTACATTGCCCGCAGAGGGTGGTTGATGCAACACAATGCATCACTGGAGATGAGACTCCCTCTCAACCAAGGTCTCATTTTCTGAAATCCCAAACCTGTTTCTGAAGTGCACAAACTTCACCTTGGATAGAGGCTTGGTGAGGATATCTACAGTCTGATCATCAGTGCTAACATACTTCAGCTGAATAACACCTCTTTGCACCATATCTCGAATGAAGTGATAATGAGTTTCCACATGTTTTGACCTGTCATGAAACACTGGATTGACAGACATCTTGATACAACTCTAATTATCACAATGTATAACTGTTGGTGCCCAAGGTTGTCCAAACAACCCAGCAAGAAGCTTACGAAGCCACACTGCTTCTCTAGAAGCAACACTTGCTGCAATATACTCAGCTTCAGCAGTACTTAGTGCAACAGAGGATTGTTTTCTGCAAGCCCAAGAGATCACTGTGGATCCTAAGTTGAAACAAATACCAAAAGTGCTTTTCCTATCTTTGACACTTCTAGCCCAATCTGCCTCTGAATAACCTTCTAATGTTATTGAAATGTTAAGTGGATATTTCAACCCATAACCAACTGTGCCTCGCAAGTATCTTAGGATGTGCTTAGCTGCAACAAGATGAACATGTTTGGGCATGCTCATGAACTGGTTGAGGGCATTCACTGCATAGCATATGTCTGGTCTAGTATTAACTAGACACATCAATGATCCAATCAACTACCTGTACTCCGATGGATCTGCAGAATCAGAGTTAGCTACAGAAACACTTAATTTCTTTAAGTTAGATTCCATAGGGGTAGACATAGGTTTACAATCCATCATTCTAAATCTTTTCAAAATATCAATAGTATATTTTCCTTGACTTAGAAAAATTTCGTTAGATCTTTGCCATACTTCTAGGCCTAGAAAATAATGCATTAGACCTAAGTCCTTCATTTCAAATTTTGAAGCTAATTCTTTCTTACATCTAAAGATAAATTCATCTTTACCAGTAAGAAATAAATCATCCACATATAGAACTAGAATTAGCATTTCATCATTAGATATCTTAAAGTAAATGTTAGAGTTAGCATCATTTTTACAAAACCCTAAACTTAACAAATACTTATCAATTCTTTCATACCAAGCACGAGGAGCCTATTTGAGGCCATATAGAGCTTTCTTCAATCTACACACATGAGTTTCTCTATCCTAAATCTCATAACCCTTAGGTTGTTCAATATAAACTTCTTCCTCAATGACACCATTAAGGAAGACAGTCTTAACATCCATTTGATGTAGCTTCCAACCTTTAGCTGCAGCAATAGCTATTATAGTTCTAATAGAGGTATATCTAGCAACAGGAGCAAATATTTCTTCAAAGTCTATGCCTTTTGAGAAAAACCACGAGCTACAAACCTAGCTTTATATTTTTCAATACTACCATCAGCATTATGTTTAATTTTAAATAACCATTTAGAGGAAACAACAGATTTACCTTTGGGTCTAAGCGCAATGTCCCAAACATCATTCTTGATGATTGACTTATACTCTTCATCCATAGTTAGCTTCCGGGCATGATGGTTCAAGGCTTCTTCAACATTGCATGGCTCAGACTCAATGAGATTGCACATCAATGCAACGTAGTTGGAGAATACTTGCGGTCTCTTGGTTTCACGGAAAGTGCCACTAGGAGCTGCAAATCTTTCACCTTCTTGAATGGTGTTTCTCACCCAAAGTGGCCTCTTTTTGCTAACAACAATGTCACTAGGTATATCAGTGGGATTCATAGCCTCAGGTGGATCATTATGCTCTTGAGGTGGCAGTTCAACAAGCTCCCTCTAAATCTCAGGTTAGTATCAACATTCATATCTTGATTGTCATTAACTTCATCAATAACAAGAGAACCTTTTTGATTTCTTAAAGGCAATATCTTCTTCAAAAGTAACATCCCTACTTATCTCAACATACCTTTGACTTGGAATGTAGATCCTGAAGGCCTTGGAGGATTCACTGTATCCAACAAGCATGCCTTTCTTCCTGGAGGGCTCCAACTTGGTTCGCTTTTCCTTGGGCACATGAACATATACAAGACTTCCAAAAATTCTTAAGTGACTGATCTCAGGTTTGGATCCTGTGAAGGCTTCTTCAAGCGTCATATTCTTTAGAGCACAGTGAGGACATCTATTCTGAATGTATACTGTTGTTCTAGAAGCCTCAGGCCATAGAAAGGTCTGCAAATCCTGATCATGAATCATAGCCTTTGCAGCCTCAACAATTGTTCTATTCTTCCTTTCAGCAACTCCATTTTGTTGCGGATTGTATGGAACACAGAACTCCCTCTTAATTCCTACCTCAACACAAAAATCATAAAAGCTACCAGAGGTATACTCACCTCCATTGTCAGATCTTAAACATTTAATTCTTTTACCAGAGGTGTTTTCAGCCAATGCCTTAAACTCTTTAAATCTACTTAAGACTTCATCAGATTGTTTAGATTTCAAGAAGTAGATCCAAATTTTCCTAGAGAAATCATCTATGAAGATTACATAATAAATAAATCCACTAGGAGATGCTATAGACATAGGACCACATAAACCAGAGTGAACAAGTTCTAGTTTATCTTTAGCTCTATTTTCACTTTTATGAAAAGGACTTTTAACATTTTTACCTATAGCACAACCTTTGCATGTATCATCATGAATTTGACTGAGTTTAGGCATACCTTTGACCAACTTTCCAAGTGAGGGAAGTGCTTGATAGTGTAAGTATCCAAGTCTTCTATGCCATAGCTCACAGGATTCGGGAGCCTCATTGATGAGGGCTTGAATAGGGTTAGCAGAAAGCTTATACAAACTATCATATCTATTTCCAATTACACGAGCAGATTTAAAACTAGATTTCTTAGACCAAGCAAGTACTTTACCCTCAGAAAATGCAATTTGATAACCTTTATCTTCTAGAGCAGAAATGGAAATTAGGTTTCTTTTAATTCCAAGAACAAATAAGATATCACTAAGGTGAAGTGAAATACTAGAGTCTAAATTTAAGGAAGTAGTGCCAGAACCTCTTACCGAATATCGAGCATCGTCACCAATTACCACATGTAGACTGGTATCTTTTTCTACTAAGTCTGAAAGGTGATCACGGTAGCCTGTGATGTGTCTGGATGCACCACTGTCAATCAGCCATGTGTTACTATCTGTGGGTATGCTACTTGACAGGGCAGAGATGAATAAGAAGTCATCATTTTGTTCTGAGACTTCATTTAGATTGGCTTCTCTTTGCGTGGGATCATTCTGGCATTCTTTAGCATAGTGACCAAATTTGTCACATCTGAAACATCGAACACGAAAGATATCTCTTGGCTTCTTCCAAGAATGCTAAGAACTATGTGGTCTGAAATCTCTATTCCTCTTGGGATAATACTTCTTCCAATTACCACCTTTCTTGCATTGGGTTGCGAGCATGTGTTGATCATCTACTTGAGGACTTTTGAGTTGTCCTCTTGTGATAAGATGTGACTTTTCTTGAATGCAATCATTCTTAAGGCGATCAAGGGTAGGTAACTCAGTTCTTCCACTTATGGTTTGAATAAAGGACTCCCATGAGTGTGGTAGACCATTTAAGGCAATCATAACAAGATCCTTGTCTTCCATGTTATGTCCAATTGTACCTAGTTGATTCTTTAGTTCTGAAATTCTCATAAAATAAGACATAACAAAATCTTCTTTTGACATCTTGACATTAAGTAATTGTTGCCTTAAAGTAATTGCCCTACTAAGATTGTTAATTTCATAAGTACCTTGTAGGTGACTAAATATTTCTCTTACAGTAGTGAATGAGGCAATGGAGGTGACTAGGTGGTCTTTAACTGAATCAATAAGGAGCTTTCTGGCCTTGACAGCATTCCTTTTGAATTGCTTTAGCTCAACTACATCTGTAGGTTCAGTTATCTCTTTCTCTTCTATGAAATGAAAAAGATCTTCTTCCTCAAGGGCAACCATGATGCGAACCTTCCATGCAGCAAAGTTGAGATTTCCATCAAGCCTATCTTCAACTTTCAGCCCATTGACTTGACCTGTAAATGAGACAACAATCTGGAAATAACGGAGTACTAAATTCTGAAATCTGAAAATTGATCTAGCATATAGCTATGATACCATGTTAATTTTAGACTTTTAGATTAATACAATGTTCAGAAAATAGAAATTTATCTAAATTTTAGATTAATGTTGAATGCTGTTAGGATTTCCAGAATTAAGCATAAGTAGAGAAATAAACAAAATGAACTCACAACACACAAGTACCCTGGGAAAACCTCCTAGGAGGAAAAACCCAGCCAGAAAGATCCTCGGATCTGATTATGAATTAAGCAAAGTTTGCTTATTACAACTTATCTCTTAGGGCTTTGATGAAGCAGTTCACTTAGCAAATAGGTCAGCACACAAGCTACTTCTTAGGTTATCTCCAATAGGTCTGTAGTTTGATGTCCAAGTCTACACTTCAACAATCAGATCTGATCTTTCAATATGCATAGGTCTACTACAATTCTGAGATTACATGCAAGGCCAACACCTCTACTTGAATGGAAATCGCACTTTCAATAGCAGAGATGATGAAGGAGGAGCTACAAAGTTAGCAGTAGACTGGAGATAATTCGCACCTTTCTGATGTATTTCACATTAGCTAATAGCAGACTGAATTTCACAAATGATATGTATTTTGCAAGTGACTAATGTTTCACTTTACATCTTTATTTATACCCATATCATTCTTAATTAATTCAGCCTTTGAATAAGGTAATTTTGGCGCCAAGGGTGTAGCGTGTCCTTTTAGGAGGCTGGGCCTCTTTGGGGGTGGCGTGTGAGAAGGGGCCCAACCCTATTTGATGATGGCGTGTGGGAAAAGGGCCCAACCCTAGAGAGTGGCATGTGAGGAGAAGGGTCCAGCCCTAAAGGGCGGATTCCAATGTTGCCTTAGGCAATTGGAATCCATTCTTTTCCCTTATTAAAACCAACACTGATCACCTGTACTAATATAATTCGGTCGGATCACATTCCTTTCCACCATATCCATAGGTGTGGTCATGGATCTACAATCCATCATTTCAAATCTCTTGAGTATATCAATGGTGTATTTTCCTTGATTAAGGATTATACCAACTACCTGCTCCCAAACTTCCAATCCAAGGAAGTAGTGAAGAATTCCTAAATCTTTCATATCAAACTCAGAGGCTAATTCTTTCTTACATCGAGAAAGACAATTATCCTAGATCATCAACATAAGGAATAAGAATTAATAACTCAACATTGATTACCTTGTAGTAGAGATTTAATCTACTTCATTCTTGGAAAACCCTAATTCCAAGAGATAGTGATCAATTTTTCATACCATGCTTTGGGGGCCTGTTTCTGTCCATATAGAGCTTTCTTTAATCTGCAAATATGTGATTCAGCCTTAAGAATCACAAAACCTTCAGGTTGCTCCAAATAAACTTCTTCTTCAATCTTACCATTCAGAAAAGCAATCTTAACATCCATTTGATGGACTTTCCATCCTTTAGATGCTGCAATAGCCAAAACTGCTCGAACAGAAGTGTATCTGGCAACAGGAGCAAATGTCTCTTCATAGTCAATACCTTCTTTCTGTGAGAAACCTCTGGCAACAAACCTTGCTTTGTGTTTCTCAATGCTGCCATCTGCTGCATGTTTGATTTTGAAGAGCCATTTAGAAGATACCACAGATTTGCTTTTAGGCCTAGACACAATATCCCAGACATCATTTTTCAGAATTGACTGATACTCTTCTGACATAGCATCTTTCCAAACTTGATGCTTGAGAGCATCTCCAACACAGGAAAGTTTTGCATCAATGATCTCACTCATCAAGGCAGTATAACTGGAAAATAGGTTAGGTCTCTTACTTTCTCTGCAGGTCCCCTTTGGAGCAGCATAATTTTCAGCTTCTTGAAGCATCTTTTTAGCCCAAAGTGGTCTCTTCCTAGTTTTGGGATAATGTTCTTCTAAAGGTAAGTTTTGAACTTCATGCTCAACGTTTTCAGGGGTCTCCCTCTGAATCTCAGGGGTGGAATCCTCATCCATGCTTGTAGGAGGATCTTGGTGTTCTAATTCATTAAAGCTTTTGGACCTCCTGAATGCTATATCTTCTTCAAAGATGACATCTCTGCTTAGTTCAATTTGCCTTTGACCAGGTATGTATACTCTGTAAGCCTTAGAGGTTTCATTGTACCCAACAAATACCCCTTTCTTTCCTGAAGGTTCTAACTTTGATCTCTTTTCTTTGGGGACATGAATATAGACTGGACACCCAAAGATCCGGAGATGACTTATGTCAGGTTTGTTTCCAGTAAAGGCTTCTTCAAGGGTTTTATTATCAAGGAGAGAATGAGGACATCTATTTTGAATGTACACAGTTGTCCTAGATGCTCTAGCCCCAAATGAGGTTTCTATATTTTGGTCAAACAACATAGCCCTAGCAACTTCTACTATAGTCCTATTCTTTCTTTCAGCTACCCCATTTTGTTGTGGGTTATAAGGTACAATTAACTCCCTCTTAATCCTAGCATTTATACAATAATCTTTAAACATATCAGAAGTGTATTCCCCCCCATTGTCTGTTCTTAAGGTTATGATTTTCTTACCTGTCATGTTTTCTGCAAGAACTTTGAATTCCTTAAATTTAGAAAGGATTTCTTCAGACTCTTTGTACCTCAGAAAATATATCTAGGTCTTCCTAGAATAATCGTCTACAAATATTACATAATATAAAAAAAACCCTAAGGAGGGTACAAACATGGGTCCACATAAATCAGAATGAACTAATTCTAATACATTTTTGGATTTACTGTTGCTAGAATTGAAAGACCCTTTAGTATTCTTTTCCAAGGCACACCCCTTGCAGGCTCCTTTAGAATTTTGACTTAGCTTGGGTAAGCCAATCACCATCTTCTCTATCTTAGGTAGGGCATGGAAATGAAGGTGCCCTAATCTTCTGTGCCAAAGTTCATTTGACTATGGAGTTTCATGAATCAAGGCTTGAGGTGGAGTAGTGCAAAGTCTGTAAAGGCTCCCTTGTCTTACTCCAATGGTGTGGGCTTTCTTGATGGTGGAGTTCTTTGGCCAAGCAAGTACCTTTCCTTCCATAAAGGTTAATCTGTAACCCTTATCTTCAAGTGTAGAAACTGAGACAAGGTTTCTCTTTATACCAAGTACAAATAGAACTTCAATCAGCTGTAGGGATATGCTTGACTTTAGGTTGATATTGCAGGTTCCTATTCCCATAACTGGATAATTTGAGTCATCACCAATTGTCACTTCTTCATTAGAATTTTCCACAAGTGTATCTAGGTGCTCACGAAATCCAGTGATGTGTCGAGATGCTCTTCTGTCAATCACCCATGTGTTGGAACTGGAGGTGACTTGACTAGAGAGGGCTGAGTAGAAGACTAGTTTCTCAAAATCACTCCCTTTCTTAATTTCTACCATTGAAGCCTGTTGCTTGATCCTATCTGGACACTTCATTGCATAGTGCCCATATTGGTCACATCTGAAACATTGTACTTCAGAAATGTCTCTCTTCCTCTTTGAAGACCTCTTTCCATTTGAGTTGTTGTCCCTCTTTCTCTTAAAGTTCTTCTTCTTTCCTTTCTTGTGGGAATTAGAGTTTAGAACTTGAATGTCTTCATTACCATTGTTTTGTTTTATTCCTCTTGTGACAAGCCGAGATTCCTCTTGAATGCAATCGGTTTTCAATCTATCAAATTTAGGAAATTTAGAACGAGCATTGATTCCTTGAATGAATGATTCCCATGAGGTAGGAAGTCCATTTAGGGCCATCATAGCAAGTTCTTTGTTGTCTACTAGATGTCCAATAGTGGATAGTTAATCCCTAAGCTCAGTGATCCTCAAGAAATAGGATGTAACTGTCTCTCCTTTATTCATCTTTATATGATGTAGTTGATTCTTTAAGGTGAGAGCCCTGCTAGTGTTGTTGATTTCATAAACGTCAGCTAGGGCTTTGAACATCTGAAAAGCCGTCTCATATTTAGAGATAACTGGCAAAATGTGGTCTCTCACTGAATCCACAATTATCTTAAGAGCCTTCTCACTGTCCTTGCTCCACTGAATTTTCTCTGTATCATCAAAGGGTTCAGGAATTTCACTTTTGACATGGGAGTCAATTTTATTTTCTTTCAAAACAAGCATGATCCTGAATTTCCAAGATACAAAATTTGATGCTCCATCTACTCGATCTTCAAACCTAACTCCGGTTGCCATTACGATTATAGAAATGTGATCTACTAAGTGTCGGGTGAAAGTCTATAAGATCGTTACAGAATTTAATTTGATCTTCCTTAACTTGGCTCTGATATCATGTTAAGTTTATATAAATTTTGTGATCAAGAGGATAGAAAAGATAAAGATGTAATCTGGAATTTAAATTTGAACTGCAGTTGTGTGAATGTAGGAAGCACAACACTTATTAATTTTCGGTATTGTCCTCCTCCCCATCATATGCATGTTATATATCTAAGTGAATGAGAGGGTACGTATGGGAAGACATATCTCTTCCTACGTACCACTCAGCACATTAACAAACATATCACGATTTGTTTAACCCAGCCCGTAAACATTAATAGGTGTAACCGATAATATTCCCAGCCCGATAACAATGACGGGGTGTGACCGGTGGCACTCACCACAATTTGATATTTATTTATAATTTATAGTTAACGTGTATACTACTTATGTTAACATATATTTAATTCATGTATCGGAAATGGTACGACCAATGTTACAAGAATTAACAGGTGGAATGTACAATATTTTCTTTGCATAATATTTTCCTTGTTTGCTGTATGGCTGAAGATATTCTTAATCAAGCCTTTTACTTATGTCAGCAGTTTTTTCATGTATTACAGTCATGTATACATTGGAATCGATATTTAGGATTTCAGTGTAATATGTGTAGTGAGTTGTATTGACTTTCAATTTCAACAGCTTTGAAAAGTCAAAATAAAGTCATGAAAAAACTGCTCTTATAACAATATCATCAACCTTAAAGTAGAGCACCCCTTCTAACCAGTTAAGAAAATTGTGATTGTAAACCCAAGAAAGCCCAAGAACCTACTCACACAAACTACATAATGAAGCAGGTAAATGGACCCAATCAAACATCTTGGAAAAAGGAATCTATTGAGTGTGTATCTTAATCGAAGATTTTTATTTGCATCCATGAGACCAAAATCGCCTATTGGAGACCCAAAAGTAGCTTAAACATTCTTATGCATTAGATTTATTTATTTAAGAGGGGCTTGACCCATGAGTGTTTTAATTCGCCTCATGATGACCTCTATGAGAAGTAATTACACTAACGACATTTTTTCTCATGTATGTTCATATGTAGTAATTATAAGGCAAGGGGGCATTGGCACATAGTAATTATAAAGCAAGGGAAGCCACAAGCACAAAAGCATCTTTAGGTATTTGTTAGTGAGGAAGAGGAATGGTGAATGTAATCCATTACTTCAGGATTTTCACCCTGTAAAGTTTGACCCCACTAGAAAAGGTTTGGAGAGCACAATGTCGTAAAGATCACCCTTGTCTCCCACATCTTGTCAATGTGAGATTTTCCTTATTACAACCCAATCACGTATTTGTGTTAAGTAATTCAAGGATTTCACAGGCGTTCTTATACATATTTATATTACAAGGGAAGCAAGCCTGAAATCGAACCATTGCAGCTTTTTTCTAAAAGGTGGAGTTTCAAAGTAAATTTAGGTCAAAATTCCATTTGCCTCTGTTAATCTCCTCTCTTCAAAGGAGATATTCCAGGATTCAACCATCCGAATGTTGATTTACCCATCTTAGATGCCAATGTAGGCTAAGCACTTCATGATGTAGTGCCTTTATCTCCAGTACCCTTGAGATACAAAACAAATATATTATTTCCAGCCATCTTTTCTAGGTGTTTCCCAATTGCCAGTATTGCATCTCAGCTTCCTCAACTGACCTATTAACCTCTTCAGCTATGTTAGCTTCCTGATGATGCTCGTATTTAACGTTGAATTCATTGACGTAGTAATCGTTTTCTCTAGCGAGTTTCTCTGTCCACATTGATTGGTTTGAATTTTTATAGCATAAATTTTAAATTCGACATGAAGTAGAAAATGAGTTGTGTTTCCCTTCAAACAGTCCAATATATTATGATACCAAATACAATTACGCATCACGTGATATCTTAGATCACGACAACTCTAATACATGAAAAATTTGATCAATATAATAAAACAAAGCTTGGAGAATTTATTTTTATAATGGACACCCACAGTAACAATCTTTAAATACGTAAATGCACTTTAATAGGCCATGTTCACAAGTATGGCCTCGTTACCCATAGAACCAAACTCGTAAATAAGTAAATACTGATCAATGAGACTTAAGGGACGCTGAAATATATCCCATCTACCCATGAGGCGAGAAATCAGCTGATCGTTGAGTTTGCAATTTATCTGGATGACGGGGTAAGAAGCATGATAACAAAACATTCATACTTAATTTTATCCAAAAGCCTTTTTACAACTGTATGAAGCTTTGAAATTAAAACTTTAAAGATTCAACTCTATATTCCTAATTAACATCATAATCATAAAAGTTCAAGTAGCCATCTCCAAATTAAGAATCCAACGTGATTCTGAGAGTAGAAAAAGCAATGTTTTGATTATAAAAAATAGAATCAACAAAAGCGTGGACCAAGTCCAATTCCTGCGTTCTCGCTCGTGTTGTAATAGGGTCACTAATAGGTATCAGAAAAATCAGCAATACTCCAGTAAAGAAACACGACAGCATTGACACAATTTCGAACATCTTTTAAATTGCAATACTGTCTAACTACAAATATGGGTGTTTTCAATTTACTACTTTGACACCCCTTTGCCCACAGAAAATACGTTAAAATACGCCCATCGCAAAGGAAAGAAAGGAATTCACACAATGCAATGGAAGATTGAAAGAAAAAGAACGCAAAGGATCACCTTTTTCTTTTCGATCTTCTTTACGGCAGCCTTTTCATTGGTAACCTTATCAATGGCAACATAAGTGTACCCAAATTGACCATGTCCGAGCAATTTACCAATCACATATTTCTGATCGAAGTCCCTGTCATAACCAAACACTGTCCTTTTGCCCAGAGGGGCGTTGGCGTACTTGGAAGTTTTTCGCTGTTGAGCTTTTTCATCACTGGTTGGGGGGTTCTGCTGAGCGTTTGGGTTGCCTGTTTTCTTTGTTGGCAAGCAATAACAGATCCCCATGAAATAATAATTTAACCGTAATAATATCGATGGCCTGATTGTTCTTCAACTCAGCAACAGAAAACACATCCGCAGGGATCGGAAGAGCTTGGAAATTAATTTCTTCAAAACCACTCTTCTTCATTCGGTAAAAGCTGCCCTCACAAAAGACAAGGGACAAAATATGGGTCTCTAAAAAATTGCAAGTCAAAGACAAATGTTACAAAGGGCGAGAATGGAAAGAGCGTGGATTGGGGTGGTCCTCCTGTCTTTGTTACCTCCCTCCCTCTAATGTTTTTTAAATGTTACCTCTCTGGGTGGTGAAGGGACTCGATTGGATGTTCAATTGGATGGACACCTTTTCAGTATTTAATTTTAACTAATGTATAATGGAGGAAAGATGTTTCTATTACAATTGGTGATTTAATTTTAACTATTGTATGATGGAGAGATTAGATGTTTTTAATTGCGTTGGTGATATGGTTCAAACCTCACTTCAAGGGTTTATGTGTATAGGTGTGAATAAAATATTTTTGTGTGTCTTTATTAGGAGTCTATTATGTGGAAATATGTGGAAATATGGATTTATTTATTTTCATTAGAATTTAAATAATTTTTAAGTAAATAAAATAATTCAATATTGATATGTATATAAATATATTTAAGATATTTATATTAATGTGTAGATATATTTATATTTAAGATATTTATATTTATATTTATATTAATGTGTAGATATATACAATTTGATTTTTTTAAGAAATATTTTTAAAAGTAATTTATGAGTATATGATTTTTTTATATTAATAGTAGCAAAACATGGGTGTTGTCCAAATAAAACAACAGCCTAGAGGGCGTACAGACAAAGCAGAGAGCTAGTAGTAGCACATTAATCACAAACTATTAGGATCAAACCAAACAACACCAACAACAAAAAAAACTAGCTATGACAGTACTTTGGTAGCATAAACGCATAATAATAGTCCTAGAAATCCTAACTAAACTTCTAAAGTAACCATAATAAAGAGTCTTAAGAGTCAAGCCATAAATGGCATAAAGCAATAAAAGAGAAAATAAAAGGGATTGAATCCCTAGCGGTTCTTTCCAATCTTGCATCCAGCTTGTTGCCGCACATTAGACCAGTCTTCAATTAGGAGCTTGAATAGTTCCTTGCAGCTCTCATCCTCTTTGTCCTTATGGCCACTCATTTCCTACTAGAGGAGACACGGGGTGGTGGTCGAGCTATGCATCACTTTGAGACCAAACTTGGAGAGGCTTGCCATTTTTCTCTCCAGTATTGTCAACATCTCATTGGTTTTAGTCAACTCTGCTTCCAACTCCGCGTATTTCAAACATGTCCCAATCTGAAACTTTTGGTAGGTCCCTTTTGAAAACTTGGTAATCTCTTCAACCTCATATGGCATCATTTCCTAGGTGAGATCAATAGGTCCAACATTGGTCGAGTCAGAAACATGTGTTGAGTTGTTGATAGACTCCGAGTCCTCCCCATCCTTATCCATTTCCTTATTCGCCAACACCACCTTGCACTTATTGACAATCTCCTCAATTTCTTGTTCCTCCTCTTTAAATCCTAAATTTTCAATAATTCTTTTTCTCCCCTTCGTAACAGGCTTAGAGGCGAGCCTATTAGACCTCCTTAAGGTACTAATTTCCTCAACCGCTTCATCTTTCAAACCCACTTCATGGATGGTGAGTTTGATTCTCTCGGCCATAGATTTCCCCTTCTTGTTAAGCGAGGGTGTCTTTCGCTTCCCATCAGCGGTCTCAGACTCGGGGGTTTTATGGGAAGGGGTTTCAGGAGGACTTTGACAAGGCCTAAGTTTTGGCTTCTTGATACATTTTTTTTTTGCTATTGGTCCTAGGATATCGAAAACACTGAAAGAAGGGATCGGCGAGT
This sequence comes from Cryptomeria japonica, assembly GCF_030272615.1. Classification (NCBI taxonomy): domain Eukaryota; kingdom Viridiplantae; phylum Streptophyta; class Pinopsida; order Cupressales; family Cupressaceae; genus Cryptomeria; species Cryptomeria japonica. The sequence continues at coordinate 567,658,441 of NC_081407.1, read as the reverse complement.
TTGGGACTTCGTGGACCACAATTGACCATAGCAGTCAAAGGGCCAAGTAAAAATGGTAGAGGTAGAAGATAAGGCCTTGTTGGATGGGAATGGGTTTTTTCCCTATGATTTGGCACCTTCAATGACCTCTAGAATAGCATTCTCAAGAGAATGCAGTAGGAAAAAAGGAAGGGAGACTAGAGACTGGTTGCGAAAGTGATTGAGTAGGGGAAAAATGGTAATAATAAAAAAACTTTAAATCTTCCCTCAAGAGTAAAATACTTCATTATCATGAGGCATACCTTGTCCCAGGGGCAAGGTAGTTCTTCTCTATCGAATCCATTGTGAAGTTTGACATGGTTTCCATCCTCTCTAAAAAACCAGTTAAGGCTTTTGTTATCCGCAACCTAGCTTGTTTTCTTCCATTTTCTCCTCATAATAAGAAGGCTCATAGCCTTGGCAATCACCTCCTCATTGATTTTGAAATAAATTCTTCTCACAATCACTCTGCGATCAATCCAAGATGAGACAAAATGGGTGGAGAGAATTTCTTTGTGCCCATCCATGCCCTCAATGAACTGGGTCATGCCACCTTCCTTTCAAATATGCCAAACAGCAACCTTGTTCTTAAATTCTTCATGTGTATCAAGCTCAATTCTCACTCTGTCACCTCCCATTTTGTCGCCTTCAACAACAATCACTTCACACACTTTGAAATTTCACTATTAAAACTATTATTTTGGAAGAAAAAATTACCTTTTAGGACGCCAATAAAACGAATGGGGTTATCGAGGGCATCATTATTGTGCATGTTGATAAATTCCCATTTTCTTGCAACAACACTCCACACGTGCCAATCGACAAATCTCATTGGTAATATGAGAGAAAAATAGGGAGCACAATCTTGCCAAATTTGTGTACTAATAAGTTGTCTAATCACATTCTTTTCTTTGTCCTTTAGGTGACGTCATCTCATTATCGTAGTATAATCACCTCTATGAAGCTTTTTGTAAACCTTATGCCACATCATTTTTCCATCTAGGGTCTTCGCCATGTCCTGTTTCCATATATCAACTTCTACCTACTTAGTCATGAGGTTTAAACTTTTACTCGCCCTCATTAGACACTATCGTTGGGTTGAATTATTCATTCTCACATGATCCCTGTTACTTGGCATAACAACAAACCAAAGAGGAAATACCAAAGCTGGTTAATTTAGGATTGCACTTCACATATTAACAGTCTTGCTCTCCTCTCTAAGGAGTTTTTGAACCAGACAAGGGAGGGAATCCCACTATCTCCAACATCTAATACCTTCCATTTGCAGGCCAAGAGCCGCCATTAAATCAGCACATTTATTACCCTTATGTATGAGTTATTATAAATATATCCAAGCTTAAAAGGAGTTTATTAATGTCCTTTATTATGTAATCCATGGACCAATTTAATTTGATTAGTCTATTGGCTTCATCAATGACCAACTTGGAATCCCCCTCAATTACAAGATATTTAATGTTCAAAGAGAGCAAATTTGATTCCCCAAGGTCATACACTCGGCCTGATTATTAGTAAGGTCATTAAGGTTTCCTAATAAGGTCACAATCAGTTTCCCTTTAGTTCCTCTAATGACTCCACCTCTAGCCATCCTCCCTTGTCTTGTCGCCCCATCAAAATTTAATTTAAACCATCTAGGATTGGGGGTTTCCATATAGTGTTCTTCCTGGCCAGTCTTTTTGAATCGTCAAAAATAGCATAATCTTTGGACAATCCCGAATTATTAGCCACTCTATCATCATAAGGAGTCAGGGGGTATCTTGGATATTTCTAGGTAGTGATTTAAAGATTCTCAAGAAGTAGTCTACACATGGTTCTAAAAACCACCTCCATTGAGTTTTCAATGTTTCTAAAGATTCTTTTGTTCCTTTCTTTCCATAGGCTCTAGCAAACATGAGGGGGAATCTGCCTTCATAGATGTTTAATCAACGGATTATGGGAGTGGCCTTTCCATTCTTCTAGGAGATGTTGAAGATCATGATTTCTAGCCTAGGAAACTTCAAGTTTTTCCATGACTTTCTACCACAGTTGTTCAACAAACTAACAATTAATCATTAAGTGTAACATGTTTTCTTCCTCCTACTTACACAAAGGGCATCGATTGGGGAGTTGGAATCCTTTTTTGATAAGATTGTCTTGGGTGAGGATCTTCCCATGCATAGTCGTCCACCAAAAGAAGTTAATTTTAGGGATCAGGTGGAGGTTCCACACCTTCCACCAACATTCAGTTGGTCGGTCATTTCTCAGCAACGCATTGTAAGAGAAATCACCTTTGTTATCCTTTTTCTAGAGAAACTTGTCCTCTCTAGGAAAGAGTGGGATTCTAATTCTACCAATCTCATTATGGAGTTCTAAAGCTTTACAACGTAGTTGTTCTTCCACTTTCTCTAGGGGATATGCAGTCTTTAACCAAGGGACCTAAATATCTCTTACAAAAAGTCTGCAAGTCTCTAGGGTTTAGATTAGAAGATAAGGAATTATCCCCAACCCAAACATCTTCCCAAAATCTAATATTATTTCCATTGTCGATTATCCATTGGAGGTTGTGCAAAATGGCAGTTCTACATTTCAAAATGTTGCTCCATATTTTAGAGCCGGTAGGGAGGCCCACCACTACTAGGACCCTAACGAAATCCTCAAAGTTGAGATACTTAGCTGTCATAATGATGCACCAATCAAAGTTTCCCAAAGAGAGTCTCCACCATATTTTGGTAATTAAAGCTTTATTAATGACAATTAGTTTCTTAATACCCAATCCACCTTGGTGCTTCAATTTACAAACTGTATCCCAATTAACAAGTGTCATTTTCCTTTTGTCTTCAAGACCAGTACAAAGGAAGGTTCTCTAAACTCTTTCCAGTTTCTTGGCCATATTTTATGTTATTTTAAAAAGAAATAAGAAGTAAACAAAAATTCCTTGTAAATAGTTTGTTAGCCATATTTTCTTGCATTACTAAGTAATTTTCCTTTCCACCCTACCAATTTATTTTGCATTCCTTCTAGAACAGAGTTCCAAAATGGTAGGGTAACCTCTTTGATAGTAAGTGGGAGACCCACGTATGTGCCAAGCAGAACTGCACTCTGACAACCAATTATTCTTTTAATTTTATTTTGGAGATCCATGGTGGTATTGAAGGAAAAAGATGTTGTTTTTTTATAGTTGATGTGTTGGCTTGACACCGTAGCATTTTTTGTATCAAGGCCCTTCCAAAAAGGATAGTATCATCCACAAACTATTGTAGGACTAAGGGGGGGAGGGTAGAGACAGCCTTAATTCCCATTTTATTTTTGTTCTAAAATAGCTTAATGAATTTCTGACTCAAGACCTCAACAAGCATAATAAATAAATAGGGTAAGAGGGTATCCCCCTATCTAATACCCTTTTCAGCATCGAAGAAACCTTTAGTAACACCATTGACCATGACAAAGAATTTCACCATTTCCACACATTGCCTAACAAGATTGATGAAGTGATCACAAAACCCCATGCGGCCAAGAACTTTATATAAAAATCTCCATTTAACCCTATAATAGGCTTTGGATATGTCAATTTTCAGTAGGATGACTTCATGGGTTGTCACAACAACATCAAGAATTTGTCGACCTGGGACTGTTAGACTTGTGTGAATAGCATTGTCATTGATGTCAAACCAGTCATCCAGTTTTGTATCGGATAGTATATGTAGGCCCGGATATTAGTCCAGACATCATGAATGTTATGGATATAGTTACGCAAGGATTGTATGCGGTTAGTATGTATGTGCAATTCAAATGTTGCAGTTTTTGGATAGAAGTTATTATGCAGCATGGACAACTTTGGATGATGACCTTTTGAGGTCCCATTGAGTTCTCATTGACCCCAGTATCCCGATGTTAGGAATTCTTGTTGATCCTGGTATCAATTTTATGTCTCGGTGTTAGCAGTTAGCAGCTTTGGTATTTATCGGAAACATCTCTTCGAGTTTTGTGATTGCAGTTTCCTTGGTATGTGTAGAGTTTACATCTTGAAGATATTGAGCTTAATCTTCTGGCAATAGGTCAGTTCTCTTGGGTTTGGATGACCCTTGCCCTTTTTCGGTAATCACAGTATATGCATTAGTAATCAAAAGTATGTAAAGGAATTGTGTATAAGTATTGCGGAGGCCAACTTGAGTTTATTGATAACGTGTTGGATTTGCCTAACACATTTTTACTCTCCAATATATATACATGTTCATGATTGATGAATGGAGACAATGAATTGATCAAGAGAGCGTGTATGTGATGTGCAGAAGATAGTTGGCAACAAAAGAAGTAGTTTATGTGAGAGGTAGTCAGCGAAGATAACCAGTAGTGCAGTAGTCATTTACCAGACCTACTATGGAACAATGGTGCAAAGATCTCTAATCGAATCTTCTGTAAAGTCTAAGATTTTTAATATGAGATTAACTTGGAACTAATCTCATGCATTTGGAGATGCAAACCTTCTCAATTCAACCCTTTCAATTGCAGTGAGCATTACAGTAGTTAGTCGTTTCTTTTGATATCTGCAGTGAGCAATATGGTAGTGAGTTGTTTTGTAATCTGGCAGTGCGCCACTCAATAGTGAGCCACCTGTTTGTAAACACAACTATAACTAGTTATATTTTCTAGAGATTTAACACTCTCTGTGGTTTTTCCCATGTTGGGTTTTCCGCATAGAAATTTTAGTGTCTTATCTTGTGGTTGTGTTCTTGTTTATTTTGCATTAACTGTTTTACTTTAGTCAAGTCTATTTGATATTTTGAGGACAACTTCAATTGGTAAAAAGTTTATTATCTTGATTAAGTTGGAATACTAATTCACCCCCCCCCCCCCCCCTCAGTATTGTGATGCTTTCAACCTGATCAACGGGGATAAAACCCTTTCGGTTGTTAGTGATGATCCCATCCAGGAATGGCTTAATCCTATTAATAAGGACTTTAGAAAAAATACTATAAATGGTCTTATAAAGGCTAATAGGTCTAAATTCCCCTATCACTTTGGGATCTTTAATTTTCATAATCAAGGAAATGAAAGTGTTATTAAATTTCTTTAGAAGCTTACCAGTATGGAAGAAGTTTCTTGTTGCTCTAGTAACATCGTAAGCAATGATATCCCAAAATTCCTGGGAAAAAGAAGGGGGGAAACCATTATATCCAAGGGCTTTGTACACATCCATGGAGAAAATAGCTTCAAGAACTTCTTCTTCAGTAATTGGGGCCAAAATTTGGTTGTTGTTTGCAAGACTTATAGTCAGTGGGATACAATTTAAGAGCTGATCTTCCGAAAAAGGAAAGTACCCACTATGATCTTCTCTAGAAATGTTTTTGAAGTGGTTCACTACCATCTCCCCAATAAAAAATTCCTTAGATATTTCTTGGTTCCTCTCATTTAAGATTCGCCTTATGGTATTCCTTTTCTTGTGCCCACAAGCTGATTTGTGGAAAAAGTTGAGTTTTTGTCTCCTTCCTTGAGCCACTTAACCCTTGATCTCTTCTTCCAAAAAATCTCCTCTTTTCTCAGGACATCCTTCCATTTATTCCTCCAAATCTCCTCTTCCTCATGCAAAGATTAGGAGAGATCACCTTTGGACATAGAATTTTGAATTGTCTCAAGTTTTTGGGTGATATCCCTCTTGGAAGTGAAGATATCACCAAAGGTTGATCTATTCCATCCTTTAACATTATTTTGGATAAATTCTAGTTTGTGAGAGACACAAAACACGATCCACCCTTGCACCATAGTCCTCCACCAAGTTTGGATACACTCTCTAAAGTTAGGATGTGTACTTTATATTATCTCATAGCAGAATGGGATAGGTCTAGAAGGGAGTGTCAATCCAATGAAGCAGAATCAGGTTGTGATCTCAAATCATTCTTCAGAGAGCCTTTAGAGAAGCATTAAACTCGATGTCTCATTTGGTAGAAACCAAAAATCTATCTAGTTTGACAAGTATGAGTTTATCACATTTTTTGTTATTAGACCAAGTGAAGGATTATCTTGAAAGTTTGACATCAAGAAGCCCTGCTCTATTGATGAAGTTAGATGGATCCATCATGTTGTACAAATAGTCCTTAGTTCCACCTAATTTTTTAGAGGGGAAGAGGGGGGATTTGAAGTCACCAGCCACCATCCAAAGAGAGCTCATGTCATTGGTTATAAAAGAAGAAATGACATCCCATATCACTTATCTACCTGTTCTGGTATTCAAGGTATATACATTACACAGATTCCACCTACAATTGAAAAAGGTGAAGGTGACAACAAGATAGCTAGGGGAGCAGAAAAAGGTCTCTTTTCAGCTTCTATGGGTTCCACATAGTGACAACGCCACCAAATCCGCCATTAGCCTCACTCATAAAAAGGAGGACCCTAGTTATATTTTCTTAGCCACACTAGAGAAGATAGATACAATCATTTTCACTTCTTGAAGGAGTACATCTAGTTTGGTTTCAAAAATACAATTCCTCAGTTCAAAAAATTTATGAGAACTGTTTAGTCCTCTAATATTCCAAGATAGAAACTTCATTTTTTAATCTTAGTACTGGCATCCAAGGTCCTCTACCTTCCTATTGCAATTTCCCTTGCCATTTATTTATACCTTTCTACCTTTTGGGGAGGCCCTCTTGTCTTACTTTCTAAACCCACGTCCATCTTCTTGTTTCTAGTTCTCCTTTTTTGGGTTGTCCACTCCTCCTTGTCCACACTAGAAGGCTCGCCTTTAATGAACAAGATGGAGTCAACTTTATTTGGCTTAGAAGCAGCATGCTCTGAGTTCATAGAGATCCTTAGTTTGCCACTATCTTCATGAGTAATATTACTCTTTTCTTCCTTTAGAGCTCGAATCTGAAAGTTTTCCTTCTTTCAAGACACCAAATATTGGGTGTCCAAAGGGTCTTTCACAGATTCCGCTACAATATCATCTTTTGTGTGATAGTCCATTGTTTGTACACTTATAGTATCCTCTTGGATACAAAGCTCATCTGAATCCTCCTCTGAGAGGGGGTTCTTCTCAGTATAAATAGTATTTGGGGTTGGGAGGATTTCACCATCCTCAAAATGTATCTATGATTATTTTTGTTTGCTCATATCATCGACATCTACGCCCAAACTATCAACACTGTGTTCCTTTAAAGGAGGACCCTATGGGGATTTCAAAGGGTTCAATGGTCTCTTAGTAAAGGGGTACCCATCCCCACTTTGGGGCTCATCATCCCCAATCATATCCATAGACTTTGAATGGGGGGAGGAGCTGATACCTTTCAAATTAGGTTCTTTCTCTGAGGGGGCCTTACAGTCAGAAATTACATGATCCGATTTTTTACATCTTTGATAAAAAATAGTAGCATTTTCGTAAACCAAGGCTTGTGTATATTTATCCCATTTAGATAGTAAGGTAATAAAGTTAGGCAAGGTTTTATTAATGGCAACGTTAACACAACATCTAGCAAAGACTAACCTGGTTTTGGCCTGCATCACCACATTAGAAGTTACATAGGCCCCAAAAGTATTGACAATCCATCTAAACATTTGCTCGTCCCAAAACTCCAGGAGTAAACCAGGCAGTAGAATCCATACAGGAGTTGTTCAACTAAGATCAGCTGCAGGGTTGAACCCTGATTTCCATTTGCATAAGTATATGTTAATGTCTATTCTAAATAATTTTTCAATTCACTTTCTTTCATAATCACAACATTTAATATTTCTCTCACTTTATTATATATAGATTACACATCTATAAGGGTAATTATACCTACCATTATACATATATCTATATATTTGATCTTCACAACATTTAGGATTGAGCCACAATTCAAATTTTTAAATGGAAATTATTAACTTTCACTCTTTTTCACTGGGTATTGGGAGCCAACTTAGCACATATTTGAGAAACTTATAGTTATATTTTGGCATTTAAAGACATTCATTTATGCAATTAATTCAAATTTGATGAGAAAATCAAGAGCATGTCTATTCACAAAGAAATCATTTTAAGAACATTTTAGTTTGGAACACTGAAAGAACATATCTACAAACATTTGCTTAAAGTTACAATAAATCCTATCTACATGACAGTGAACTAAGAAGAAATTGACCCTCACAATTTAGTAATCTCACCTAAGGTATTTCTAAATATCATATATCATTGCACAAAATTAGATATGTTAGGTTACAAAAGTCCATAATCAAGCAAACAAGTCCATTGAGCTACACATTGATTCATATGCAAACACCTAACATTATGGCATCACCACATCATCACTTGCTTAAATACAATTTTTTTATTTGATTAATTAAGCTAATTATCTATCCACACCATCATGCTTCATCACTAATTTCTTATCCATGTCATCAAGTGCGTCTTGCCTTTTTAGATTTGTAATAGAAAGCGAGTACTTTATGCTTAATTTATTAATTACTACCTAAAACTATGGACAACAAATTTAAAATGTTATTAGTACTTGTCATAGGCAATACAAGTCCAACTAATCAATTAGTTTGCACCAACCAAATGTGGTTATTATTTTTGCTTTCAAAATAAACTAGGTTTTTGTAAAGTTGAGACTTATATATTTAAATTTAATGTATTGTAAAAAAAATTTATCTACACTATGATTGGTTAAAAAAATTTGGTGTTATAGGAGCAAATTTGTAAGAATGATAGTTTTTTTAAGATTTCCTTTGTATTTTAAAAAAATAAATGTCTATTTTAAATAGTTTTTTTATTTGTTATTATTTATAATATTGTAAATAAAATATTTTTTAAAATAGATATATAAATTTTAACAATTCTTTTTTGTCTCAAAATATAGATAATAGAACCATTTATATGGCTTTGATTTAGTTTATATTAAATTAAATACAAGTATTTCTATTAAAAAAACCTAATTATTATATATATTCTTTATGATTGCATTTTATATATCTTTTTGAAATCATTCTATTTTTTAATACTTTTTGAAAATTAGAAATTTTTAATCATTTTAATATATACAAAATAATATAATATCTTTTAATCATAAATTTGAATAATTTTCATTAAGATATTAAAAAAATGTCTATTTTCACTTTGAAAATTACTAACAGTTATTTAATTAAGATCAATTATAATTAATATTACATAAACATGAAAAATAATATAATATTATACTACAAATTAATAATTAAATTTGAGATTAATTTTATTACTATAATTATAATTATAATGCAACCCCTTCTTTCAGAGATGGACTAAGATGTACTTGGCTCGACCGGTTTGTGACACGTGATAGAACTCTTAAATGGTATGTAATTTAGATTTTACTCTATTAATTTAGTTTTTTAATTTATTTACTAGTTTGTTAATTAGTTAGATTTTTTGTTCACTTATTCCTTTTTATAATCCTAATCATAATTATAAAAGGATTATAACAATTAATAATAACTAAGACTTGAATTATAATTCAATTAATAAAAAAAAATTGAATAAAGGGGTAAAAACTTTATTAATAATCAGGAACCAACATTACACAAGAAAGCCAATGCCACAAGGCTCCAAAAGAGAACAACAAACCCAACCAGAAATCAACCAACTTCATAACTATCCATATCCTCAGCAAAGATCTTATGCAAGTCCTGACAATAATCAGGGGAAATATGCTCCCAACCCTCGACTTTCCAAACATCACCATGTTCCGAAGCTCACTTAGCCAAATAATCCGCGACTCAATTGCATTCACGAGGAATGTGGATGAAAGACACCCTCTCCACCATAGCGCTAATTTGCAAAATCTAGTGCACAATCCTTGCTAGCTGCCAATTAATCCCACTCACCTTTTGCTCAATCAACAGATTAACAATAATCTGTGAGTCCGATTCACAGATAACCTTACGCCACCCCAACTCATATGCACACTCCAGGGCATAGAAAATTGATAGTCCCTCCATAAAATTATTAGAATACTGCCCTTTATGAACTAAAAAGAAGAAAACCACATCCCCCATACAATCCCTACCAACACCCCCAATCCCAGGAGGACCCAGATTACCCCGAGAGGAGCCATTGGTGTTAATCTTAATGGAATCATCTTGAGGGGGCAACCATCTTCCCACCCTTTGAACCTTCTGCTTAGCACATCTACCTCTCTTGACACAAGCTGAGACATGAGACATCTCCTACAAACCCAACCTACTCACAATATCAACCTCTCCTCTTTCCAGGGGAAAATTCACCTCACATTTAGCTTCCACCGTCTCCTGGATCATGTCAATGATTCTATTCCACACTTGCTAAACTAACAGTCTGTCTTCCCTAAAGATCCTCCTATTCCTCTGTATCCAGATCTACCAAAGTATGAAAATGGGCCCAATGTACTAGACAGACTGGAGAAAAGAGGACAAAATAGGAGGCCTATCCAAACTGCTCCAAAACTCCACCAAATAATCCGCGTGAACATAGGGGTGCTTCCACACCCCCACCAGTAATGCCAGAGTAGCAACGAGAAAGGGCACATGAAAAATAGGTGAGAGGAATCCTCCTCCCCATTACCACACAAAACATAGATGGAAGGCTCGTGGAACCCACACTTGCAAATATTATCCCAGGTTAGACATCTATTCAAATCCAAAGTCCAAGAAAAACAATTACACTTCGGCCAAGAGAAATTGTTCCAAACATATTTCCACCAGTGCACCTCCCTCCCCTCCAAGCGATGGAACAACAGCTCCTGGTACCCACTGGCAATAGTAAAAACACCCTTAAGATTTCGAGACCAAGTAAGTTTGTCCCTATCCTTAAGAGAACTGCAATGTCTACTAGCCAAAATGCCATGAAGCTCAGTGCAGTCTTCCTCCATATCAACAAATGACCATTCATTAGGAACCTTCCACCACACCATCTCTAGTTACCCACACCTATGAACAGACTTAAAGTCGCTCACCCTAGACCATCCTGCCTCTAGGAACCTATGGCAAAGATTCACTAAATTAGGAAACTAATCAATAATGGGGGGGATAGCCATCCCAAGAATCGAACCAAAAAAGCACCTCTTCCCCCCTCTTACAGATCCAAAAAAGACCTTTTATTAATGTAGCCCCTCTCTTGAGAGTAATCCAAATCGTAGAGCCTTTTCCCGCAAGCAGATATCTTGGGATTTCCTCCTTTGGGATCCTCTGTATATACTTGAAAGACAAAATCCTAGCCCAACCTTGATCTTGTTCAACACACCACTTCTAGTATAATTTAGCCGCCAAAGCCTCCCCAAATAATGAAGACTGCCTTAAGCCAAGCCAAGCCAACTGCTTTGAGTTGCACACCAAGTCCCATTTGACAAGACTCCATTTATAGGAGGACAGGTTGCCTGCCCATAAGAATTGCCTTGCCAAAGAATCCAATTCCTTCATAAACCACCTTGGGGCCACTTGGAGCATACACTTATAAATCGGAAGAGCATGTACCACCGACTAGATTAGTTGAACCCACCTAGCAAAGAATAACCATCTATGAGTCCAATGTTCAACCTTCATGCAAAATTTGTTCAGAATACCCTGCCAAGAGTCCCTGGGAGGATTACCAACAGAGATAGGAAAGCCCAGGTAAGTCAAGGGAAGAGAACCGACCTGGAATCTCAAGATATGAGCAATCCTCAACTGAATATTTCTAGGTATGTTGAATAAGATAATGGAAGATTTATCCTCATTGATCAACTGGCCAGAAGCAACAAGATAGTCATCCAAGATTTTACACAGATTTATAGCTTCTCTGATCTTAGCCAGTCCCATCAGGGCCGTATCATCCACAAACTTCAAATGGAACTGAGGAGGTATTTCATTACCCCAACTCCAACCATAAATAATACCCAGTCCCCCATTATACTTAATCAATCTCCCCAGACCCTCAGCCAGAAGAATGAATAAGTACGAGGAAAGAGGGTCCCCTTGACGAAGACCCCTGGACGTACCAAACAACTCAGTATGATCTCCATTAATTAGCACAAAGAATGAGGTAGATGAAACACATCTCATAACCCATTGGATCCATTCATCGGCAAAACCAAAGGCCCTAAGAATCTTCTGGAGAAAGGATCATCAGACTCTATCATAAGCCTTTGCCATGTCCAGCTTGATAAAAATAGCTTTTTCCTTGGAAGCTACCATAGAATGAATGCTCTTAGTAGCGATGACCACTCCATCCAAGATTTGATGGCCCTACACAAACCCACTCCGCTCTTAAAAAATGACCCCCCCAAGCCAATTCTTCAACCTTTTCGTTATCAGCTTAGAAATAATCTTATAAATCACATTACAAAGAGAAATAGGATGAAACTGGCCTAACTGGTCAGCTCCATCACACTTGGGGATGAGTGCAATGAAAGTCGCATTCGAAGCCCAAAACATTTGCTTACTCCTCTGGGACTCTTGGACCACCTCCAATAAGTCCAATTTGATAATATCCCAGAATTCTTGATAGAACTCAATCGGAAACCCATCCGGTCCAAGAGCCTTCCCCTCCTTCATGTGAAAAACAATCCTCTCAAGTTCGTCCAACAAAATAGGTCCCATAAGCTGCTCATTCATCTCCCTAGTAACTAGAGAAGGAATACAAGCAAGAACCTGAATTTCCTCTTTCTATTCCCCCTAATAATCCTCACTAAAAAGGGATTGGAAATACTGCATAGACTCCCTAGAAATCTCCTGCAAGGATAAACACTTCTCACGTCTATCATTAACTAGAACAGGGATGGAATTTCCATGTCTTCTTGCTTTCACTAAATTGAAAAAGAACGTAGTATTCTTATCCCCCGCTTGAAGCCAATCAATACAAGCTCTCTGTTTCTAGTAGATTTCCTCCCTAATCTCCCACTCCTCTAAATCCTTGATTGCCCTGACTTCCTCCCTAAGCAAGGCTTCTGATAATCCATGCTCTATAATCTCTCTAGTGATGCCATTCAACTCTAATTGAGCAGTTGTCTTAGCTTGAAAAATATTACCAAAACACTGACGATTCCACCGTTTAAGCTGAAACTTAACAAATTGCAGCTGCTTGGCAAAAGAGTACATGGCAGTGCCAAAGGCTGGCCTCCCTTTCTTCCACCACTCTGCAACATGAACCTGCAAAGAAGAATCTTGCAACCACATAAGGTATAATTTGAATGAAGGAATGCGAGTGACCCGAGCAGAAGAGGACACCAATTTGATGGGCCAGTGGTCCGAACCTTTCCAATCTAAAATCTCAGGGCATGTTGACCATCCCCCACCAACCCAAAAACTAGAAACCAGAAAGTGATCTAGCCTCTCCGCAATCCAATACTCCCCTAGTCTCTTGTTGTTCCAAGTGAATAGACCATTATCAGGCTTGATTTCAACAAGATTCAAGGTTGATATACTATCCTGAAGAAGGAAGGAAGAAGGATCCAACCACATAACAACACCCTTCTTCTCACTCAACTCTAAGATGGCATTTAAATCACCCCCCATAATCCACAGATGAAAAGGAAAAAACCCACGCATAAAAGTAATATGAGACCACAAATTATGCTTACTCTGAAGATCAATGAGGGCATAAATGTTAGTAAGCAACATGTATTCCCTAGTTTCAAGACTAGAGGCAACCTCGGATAAAGAAGATCTGGAAGAAACCCACCATATAGGACGAATCCTCAAGGGGTTCCAAAGATAAGCCACACCTCTAGATGAGCCAAATGGCCCAATACACTAACATTTGCCTCTCCCCCATAGCTTAGGCACCAAACCCAACATACTTTTCACATATAATTTGGTTTCTTGCAAGAAAAGGACATCAGGAGAATGACTCCTAATCAATTCTCGAACAACTTTTTGTCTAGGGCTACTGTTCAAGCCCCTCACATTCCATGAAAGTACAATCATTTCGGGGGATTAGAAAAATGAGAATCCAAAGTCTTTACTGACCCTGACTCAACCAAGTTCTCCCCCATCAATTTGATCTTATCCAAGTGCTTCTTTCTGCTAACCTTCAAACTCTTCTTTGTTGCACCTTTCTTAATGTCTTTCTGAAGAAGACCTAGATGTAAAGAGATCTTATTACTTTTAACCCCACCAAAGTCCAATTTCTGTGTTGTATGAGAAACATCCCCACCAACCATCTTCACTTCAACACTAGAGATTGGACCGTTTTAAGCCAATACTTGTTGATCCATCTCCATCTGTTGACTTCCAACCTCCTACAGACCCTAGGTAGGATCTAAGTTCACACTATTAGGAATCAACCCTACTAAACTAAGATCCAAAATAATCATCTATAGATTCACCTCCTGCTGGCTAAGGTCATCCAAAGCTTCAAATTTGTTAAAGGTATCCTCCTCTTGACTCTCCTGCAAAGACCTCTTTTAACCTTGGTTCCTATTCTTTGTCTTAACTGGGACAAAACCATCAGCACCCATAGCCACAAAAGACATGGAAGCTTTTCCTTTATCAGTCCCATCAAGGTTACAAGACGACTATTGAGGCTGATGCTCAACCGATTTAGACCTAGGGCACTTGCACTGCAAATGACCACACTCATGACATAGATGACACCGAAAAGGTAAAGTCTCATAATCAAGATGTTGGACCCAAGAGTAAGAGACCACACACATATCTAGAGCATCTAGAAAAGGCTTACTAAGATCAATTTCAACACAAATGTGAGCAAAAGTCATTACCTTTCTCCCCAAGGTTTGTGTTGAAGATCCAACAGGCTTCCCAAGCAGGGAAGCTAGCATTCACAAAACATCCTCCCGCCAACATTCTACTAGAAAATGAGGTAAATGAACCCACACTGGTACCCGATTCAGGAGCTCCTCCGAAGGAACCCCACCTGGTTATAAAAATAAGGGCCTCCCTCAAAGACCTGATTGTGATCATCCATGCAATTAAAAGTGACCATGAAGTAATTGTTTGCCAACAACATAACATCCATTTCCCCTTCCGGCGCCCAGGTCCTATGAGCCCAATTCTCCAAAAACTGTAAAGAAACTCTCATCCCCAAAAATTTGCAGTATAATGAGTGCTTTGAGAAATATTCAACATCTTTAGCAATCATCTCAGGCAGAATTACCAATTTCGGCCGCTCTTTGCATCTCTCAAGGCAACCATTAATCTTTGAAATCCGAGCGCCATTGGACAAACCTGCCTTAGTAAACCCCAAATTTGGAACAAAGAGATCATTAGAGAAGGTCTTGGTACCTTAGGATGGGAATTTTGCACCCAACGCACCTCGAAAATCCAACCCAGGAGAGTCTCCCAAGGCCTCACCCCCAGTAGCCCCATCCCTAAGGAGAAGGAAAAGACAAAAAAAATAACCCACACCCCAAAAACCAACCCACTGAACACACCTCCCAACCTTTGTTACGGGGAGAGAGAAGCCACAACCCTCCACACCCCACGAGCTGCACCCACCACTACCACCAAACAGAGAGTGGTCACAACCCTCCTTACCCCACAAGCTACACCCACCACTGTCGCCAAACATCGAACACCCTGCACCCCCTACTCTAGCTCCCAACACAACACCACCCTATAGACCTCCCCACCACCAGCACCGATCTCTTCTGCAAAAGCCACCACGTCCCTCGAAAGCCGAAGACAAACCCCCCTTCTACACACCGCCCAATACAGAGCCTCCACGAGCTAGGGCTCATATGCCCTATTTCAAACCAGTAAAACGTGCTCTCACTCCATCTTCCCGTAATGATCAACCAATATACAAAACTGTTGTTGATGGCACAAAGAGAGATTCATAATTCAATTAATAATTATAATGATTTTAGCTATTTTAATTTGTTTAAGTAAATTAGGATTGTTCTTTTAAGAAAAATATATATTTTCACTATAAAATTTGTATTATATTATAATTATTTTATTTAAATAAGAGATAATTAATATTAAATTAATATATTTATAGTAATATAATTTTAAAATAACAATGATTCAAAATAATAATCATTAAAAACTAGACACATTTTTTTTTTCAATAAAAGTGGATTATTCCACTAAACTTTTTTATTAATATTTTTTATTTTTTACACAAGATTCAAAGAGCATACCTGAGGAAAGAACCCTAGGAAGAAAACATCCGGTCACAACTCATAAAATAAACCTATAGTATCTAACAGATCAGTTTATACACCCCACCCAAAACCACATACAAAATGCGGTCACAACACATATAATATCAGTTTTACATAGAGCCCATATGGCAGTTTGCAAAAAAAAACAAAAAAAAAAACCATCAGATAATTTTCAAATGTAGATTCCACATCTACTATCAATGGAAGAAGACGGAATTTTCCAAAGCCCTGTGCCAAATCCCATGAGCCAAAAACCTTCCTGTAAGGACTCTCTCCTGAACTGCCAACCAAGTAAAGGCTCCAACTTTAGGAAGACAAACCGAATGCCAAAACAACTTATAAGGCCAAGATGATAAATCTTTAGCAACCATAAGAGAGTTGTAACCATCTTTAATAGTGTACTTACCATAAATATTCTTTGTTCAAATAAGTTCATCCTCAGAATCAGAAAGAAATACAATTCTATCCCCCAAAATCTTCTCAAAATCTAATTTCATACTTTGATCAATATCTAAGAAATCAATCGACTTCCATCTAGCTAGCTTAAGGGGTCCACTAGTCACAATTTCAAAATAATCTGCTACAAAAACACCCCAAAGGGAGGAAAGAATAGTGATTAGAGGAGGCCAATCCCTAATATTCACCAGAGGTGTGTGTCCATTCCATACTTCATCTCAGAATCTGGCCTTTCTACCATTATGAACAATCCATCAGAGATGAGGCAAAATAACTGATCTACATTTACAAAGGAAATTCCAAATAGTAGAACCCGAAGGAAAATTTGAGACTTTAAAAATGTACTCTCTCGGTCCATTATTTAAATATTTGGCAAACATAATGTGTGCCTATAAGGAGCTAGGTTTGTCATATAATTTCCAAACCAACTTAGCACCTAAGGCTAAATTCTGGTTCTCCAGACTCTGAATTCCTGTTCCTCCAAGTTCCTTAGGCAAACATACCTTATCCCATGCAAATAAAAGGGAGTTTCTTCTTGCCATCTTTATTATTGTTCCAAAGAAAATCTCTAAGAGTATCGTGTAAACTAATAATAGCTGCTTTTGGAGACTTCAGAACAAACATGAGATATATGGGAACAACATTCAAAACAAACTTGATGAGAACAATTTTACCTGCCAAAGTTAACCATCTATGATTCCATGAGAGAATTCTTTTAGAAATGACTGAAATAATCTTATCCCAAAAACCAATCTTATCCTGTTTAACAAAGAAAGGAATCCCAAGGTAAGTACATGGAAGATTTCCAATCTCAAATCCCTAAAAGGATTGCAACCTATGTTGAATCAGTTGTGATGTATTAAGGAAGAAAATATTTGATTTATCACCATTCACTTTCTAACCAAAAAACGATGCATAATTCTGTATTATTCCTTTAATCACTTTTGCCTCAACTAACAAAGCATGTCCAAATAACAGAGTATCATCTGCAAAGAGACAATGAGAAATACGTTGGGGAATATTATGAATCCTTATACCTTTCCAAAGCCCCCCCACTTTACCAGCCCTAATAGCCCAACTAAAGGTTTCAGCTAGGAGAATAAACAAAAAGGGAGAAAGGGGATATCCTTGTCTCAAACCCCTGAAGGATGTGAAAAAACCACAAGGAGAACCATTAATTAAAACCAAGAATCTTGCAGAAGAAATGCATGCACGAATCCATTTGACCCAGGCCTTGGAAAAACCTAACTTCTCAAGAACAACACATAAAGCCCCCCACTCTACTCTATCATAAGCCTTCATCATGTCTAGTTTAAGTATCATGGTTGGGGTTCTTTGGGTGGAAATAGAATGCAGCACCTCATGTGCTACAATTGCACCCTCTGTCGTCTCCCTTCCAGGAACAAAACCACCTTGCTCCAATGAAATGATCCTAGGTAGAATTTTTGCCAACCTAAGGGAAAATGCCTTCGTAAATATCTTATACAAAGTGTTACATAAAGCAATGGGGGGGAAGTCGGCAAAATTTTTAATATCCTCTTTTTTAGGAATAATTGCAATCATTGTAGTATTAAGTTCTTTTAAAACAAACCTATTTCTTCTAGCTTCCTCAAGAGCCAATAAAACATCATTTCCCACAAAATCCCAACATTTTTGAAAAAATAAAGGAGTAAAACCATTTGGTCCCGAAGATTTATTCAGATTCATGGCAAAGACAACACTCTTAACTTCTTCTAAGGAAAAGGGAGACATCAACATCTTATTGTCTTCCAAAGATACTAAAGGAGGAATATTAGATATAATATCATTGCTGAGATTTCCATTTTCCGAAGATAATAATGACTTAAAAAACCTAACTACCTCTGAAGCAATGTCCTCTGGCTCAAATTCCCATTCTGACACTGAATACAAGATATCCTATTCTTACATCTTTTAATCTTAGTTGAAGAATGGAAAAAAATTGTTTCCTGTCATCATCTGAAAGCCATAACTCTCTAGATTTTTGTCTCCAATAGATTTCCTCTCTAGCTAACACCTCCTCAAGCTGTAATTTTAGTGACTTCAATTCATCAAAAACTTGTGGCATCATACCATGTTGAAGCACATGAGTATTAAAAAACTCAATCATATCTTGAATCCTTTGTTTCTCCTAAAAAATGTTCTTAAAATGCGAGATATTCCATTCCCTAATATTCAATTTCAAATAACTTAACTTCTTAGCAATCTGAAACATACGAGACCCAGAACAAAAAGGAGCAGAATTCCACCATTTCATAAGCAGAGGCAAAAAGGAAGAATCCCTAAACCACATGGGCTCAAATTTAAATGGAGACTTAAAAGAAGTCCTATCCTCAATAACTTAAAGGGAAATTGGAAAATGACTAGAACCCGAGACTGGTAAAATAGAGGAAAATAATTCAAAATCTGAATCAATCCAATTCTCAGATAACAAAAACCGATCTAATCTCTCAGCAATATGAGAAAAATCCCTTCTCATGTTTGTCCATGTGAAAACCCCATTCTGAAATACAATTCAAAATTATATTAAAAAGTAGTATAAATATTTTTGTTACGTGACACTTGCTAATATTTTATTTTTTAACAAATCATATTGTAAATATTTTTCTTATGCCAAAAATATTTGTTCTCATTGAAGTGTAGATGTAATTTTAAGAAAAAATAATTTAGAGATTATTTTTCTTTTATTCAATGGACGATTAATACATTTACATTACTATAATTATTTTTCTTATGCCAAAAATATTTGTTCTCATTAAAGTTTAGATGCAATTTTAAGAAAACATATTTCAAAGATTATTTTTCTTTCGTTCAATGGACGATTAATACGCTTACATTACTATAATGATAGTAACAATAGTTGAAGTAACGAGATTGGTGAACTCAATGGTAAAATTATTTAGTTATACATATGATTCATCTTTCATTTAAAAGATTTTTTCAATCTAAAAATATATTAAAAAAAATTACAATGCAATAAAAGGGAGTGATAGACTCAATGGTAAAATTATTTAGCTATACATATGATTCATCTTTCGTTTAAAATATTTTTTCAATCTAAAAATAAACTAAAAAATTTACAATGCAATAATACATTTTTATTTATAAATTTATATATAATTTTCTTAATAAATATTTTATGATATTTATCACATTTAAAATACACAATTTTCATTCTTATTAATTAAAAAATTTATATAATTTAATTTTCTTAAATAATATGATTTTTTACACTCTTATTTATTTTTTATAATTTTGTCTTACATTGATTATATTTTAACATATACAATATTTTACTCAAAAACCTTCAAATTAATTTTTAATATTTTATTAATATTTCAAAATTCATACATTAACATCATAAATTCTTCCTTCAAATTCACCAATAGTCCCGAAAAGACAACCCTAGCTAAAAAAGAATCACTACAAAAAGATTCTATTTCTAAACTAAAGTAGCTTTACTAAAAATAGCTACCTGAAACCCTCTTTACACTGCAAGTTTAGACATATAACATAAAAAAGACTACTCACTACAGACAAAACACCCCAAATTAACTACAATGTAACCAACTCATTGTCTTCGTCTTCATTTCATGCCAGAATCCTCCTCGGATTTCCTCTCTTCTGTATGCCTGCACTCTCCTTGTAGAACCCTCCACTTCGGCTTTGGCAATCGCAATCACAACATCTAATTCTTTGGTTTCTACCACCAGCTTTAAAGCATCCCATCCTCGCCTTGCCTCTAAATTGCAATACACCTTACATAGTCCTCTCATCCACCTTAGAAATGGAATTAAACCATTCTTTCGACCATGCCCCTCCACCATCAATCCTTCATGCATATCAAACCGCACACCCGGTACCACCCACTCTAGAAATGTTTCCATCCCAACTAAGAAATCATCATGTATAATCATTTGCATAACCCTCCTCACCTTTCCTTTTTTTTCTCCCACTTCCAATCCCCATGCCATTATCAACGAGTAAATATCCATTCGGGTTTTATACCTATGCTAAACCATGTTGAAATCATCTCCAATAATAATGGCCACACATTGTGGCAACAATTCATTTGAAAACTTGAACATTCCGCAGATCCTTCTAATTGTCAAGTCCCCATAAAAAGGACAAAGTTGTTTCCTTCTCTTCAAGGTGAAATTATCTTCCATTAGCCACCCTACACTACTCCACCACCTCACTCAATTTCATTCAAAACTTTCTTGCTTAAACCCTTTTTCGAAGGCTCGACAATCTTCACTCTCAAGTTTCGAAGAGTGACGGGACAATTACTTAATAACATGCTTTATCCTCTCGATAGCCAAAATAAATGCATCTCCATGATTTAATTACTCACCACCTTTGAACACCACAACTTGCTCTTCGTACTTAATCTACATGCATCATTATTAAATACTGAGTTCTTACTCCTCATTGAAAAAAGCTTGTCGAAAGTTCAACTTTTAAATTTCCAGCCGCATTAAAGGAGAAAGTTCATTTAATTAGAATGTTCACTTCCACATTTTCTGTTTGCCTTACATGACTAATTTGGTAATCATCAAAACTTCTAAGTTATTCAATTATACTCTTGATCTGATCTTGCAAGTGCACCGCCTCTATAATACCCATCATAATGGCTTGAATGAAAATCAAGGAATCCCCCTCTAGATATACTTTCTTGATGCCCAACATCTTAACCATTCTAATTGCTAACAATGCTGTTGACGCTTCCACTATATTATTTGTGCCTTGATCAAGTTTTTTAGCCCCTAAGGTTATCATCTCACCCTTCCAATCCTGGAAAATAACCCCTACCCCAGAAGGTCCAGGATTGCCCTTAGAGGCACCATCAAAATTAAATTTCTACCATCTCTCACTAGGTCTCTCCCACTCCTCACTTGACAAACATACATTGCTAGTTTGAACCCAGCTATGCCCCTTAACGAGCCATCTTCAAATTAATTTTAACATTAAATTTTATAATCAAATACTAATAAATGATATAATGTTTTTCATTTATATTAACAATAAATTAAATAATTCTAGAATTTAAATTTTTTCTACTATTAACTTGTTTTTCAAACTTGCAAAATATTTGAAAAGATCTAGATAAATTCCACATAATTCTCCATCCTAAATTTTAGTACAATACATTTTAAAATATTGCATATATTACTCACACTTTCTATTTGTATCATCTTAATTGTCATATATTGCAATTAATAGAGCATAAATTATTTTATATGGTAAATATGTACAACAATTATTTTTTATTCCAAATAAATTTTTTTTGGGATCACAAGCACTCAAATGTATCCACCTAAGTATGATTTATTTTGATTTGTTTTCAACTCATTCTAGTACTATCAATATATTTTATTATTTTATATTTAGTAGCATTGTAATTTTATTTTTATTTTTCTTAATTATGTTTAAATATATTTTATTATATTTTTCATTGTCTCAATATAAAATATTATATATATCACTAAGTAAGTAAATATTTGTCATCATAATTATCATAAATCATAATTAATAGAATACAAATCATTTGACATGGTAGATATGTGCAACAATTTATTTCTAGAATCACCCTTCCCCTTTACCAAAATCACAAAAATGTATCCATCCAAGTATGATTCATTTTGTTTTAGGCTCATTCCACTACAAAATTAATATATTTGTTATTTTTTTCCCATTTCTATTTATGTAGAGGTGGGTTGTTTTCCATTTGTTTTTTACTATCACTATTTTAAAAATATAGTAAGCTTGTATGCATTAACTACCATTACATTGTGTTTTTCAATTTGAAACTATCAAACATAACTTATATTTAAATCTTAACTTAAGAACGGTTGATCTACACTATTCATGTCTTACTAGCAAGAAGGATTTCTACAAAATCAAGATTTTGAATCTAAATCTTATCTTAAAAACAATTGAGCTACACTCATTTCATGTCTTACTAGCAACAAAGATTTCTACAAAATCAAGATTTTGAATCCAAGAATTTAAGTGTTTAGGGTAACAAATAAAATAAGTGCAAATAAATACTAGTTATATTGATAGAGTTTATTAGAAAATGTGAAATAAAGAAATTGATTATTATTTAATATTTTTGTATTATCCTTTTTTTTATTCACCCATTTGTCTCCGAAAACTTTCCTCTATCAAAAACCTTAAAAATACTAGTTATATTAATAGAGTTTATTAGAGTCATATTAAACAGTAAGATATGCCACAAAGGGCTAAATATAATCGAGTCAGAGATGAACTAGCAGAGAGTATAACTATAATCATAATTAAAAAACTAAGGCCATAGTGACCATCCAAAAAATGAAAAAAAACACCATGTAGCAAGCATCCTTATTTCTTTTTGCCATGACTGAGCTTGGGTAGAAGCATCCTAACCCACTCTTTGCTAAGAAATTTGAAGAGGTCTTTGTTGTTTAGTGGGCAGAAGCATCCACCCATTTGTTGTTTAGTGGGTGAAACTTAGTTTATAGATTATCAATTAACTTTATTTTTTATTATAATATAATATATATATTTTATTTTATTAAAAAGATAATCTTAATTTATAATTATTATTAGGTTATCATTAAGTAAGAATATGGAAAGGATGTTAATAACTAAATTTAATAGATTATTCATATTCATTATTATATTACATGTCATTCCTACACTTATATTGTAAGCTATATAAAAAACAATGTTATGTAAATCTATTCATATTTTATTCTCAAAAATATTTAATTGAAGTCTAATAGTAGCTTCCATATAACTCTTCTTAGTTTGCAAATTTTGCATCACATTAGTAACTAATATTTCAACTAAAATACTTACAACAATCATACTAATCCAACAAAGAAATTACCTAGATATAAATTTAGTTTTAATATTATCTAACCTCTATTTCATTAAATCATATAGTTATATTATAATTAATAGTACATACATACAATTACAATATTATACTCTTAAAATAATAATTATAAATTAGATTT
Organism: Cryptomeria japonica; assembly: GCF_030272615.1. Classification (NCBI taxonomy): domain Eukaryota; kingdom Viridiplantae; phylum Streptophyta; class Pinopsida; order Cupressales; family Cupressaceae; genus Cryptomeria; species Cryptomeria japonica. Next base: position 567,634,863 of record NC_081407.1, on the reverse strand, counting down.
AAGATTAAGTTTATTATTGTGATTATAATTATTTTATCTAATCGTAAATTCATGACAAATAATTTTATTAGAATACTTGTCTTTATTAGAATATTATGAAGAGTACTCGTCATTACATGGCACTTATCATTTTTCATTTTGTCAAAAAAATCCACAAAGTCCTCTTTAACTACCTTTTACTCAGCAAGACTTGATCTTAAGTGGGCTCATTAATAACCTTTCAACTTTGCTAGTAGACCAAGAGCCCATTAACATTATTCATATTTTCACATGTGCTAAAACTAAAAAAATTATCATCCTAGATGAAAATTACGAGCTAATTTATCATCTTGGATCATCTTAGTGGATCTATAAAATCTCCTCTATAAAGGCAAAAGTGTTTTTCCCAATCAAATTGTTACCAAATAATTTTCACAATTCAAGAACTTAAAAAATATGCATATAAACTATAAAAAAATCCAATTTTAAGAAGAAAAAAAAATACTAGCTTCTAATTGGTTCAAATAAGTTTTTTTAATAACTAGTTAAATCCAAAAAATGAAAGTGATTGCAATAGTACTATGTGATGGCAAGTACTAATAAAATATTAAAAAAATAATAATAAAAATAAAAGCACATATTTCCCTTCGTCCCATTTAAAAGATAAAATATCTTTTCCTCCACATTTCAAATATTCATCCATTATTCTCATCACAAACCTAAAAATAATTTTACATCCATTCCCTTCATTCAAATTAATAAAATCCTAGCCATCTAAATTGCCAACACTTAGTCATAATTATTAATCAGACAAAGTCAAAACAACTTTTCATATTATCCATCCATCTTAAACAATAAAACCTCAACCCTCCACCTTGTCACTACTTTACCATCGCTTATGATTAATCATTGAACAAAATGCTCTCAAATCAATCAGAACCCTCTAATTTGTGGCATAATCTCAATCAACCATACTCTTAGACAAAGATCTATAAAACCTTTCACAAGGATATCATGTCATGCAAAATTCATTGATGTTTGCAAGTACATATTTTAATCCAAATATAAAGCAGCCACATAACAAATCTCTCCATCCATTTCAAGAGATCGACCACTCCATCAAAAGGTTTGTATTAGGCAAGAGCTTGTTACATACCCATTATTTTTTAGTTCTTTCATTTTTCAATTGAATTTACATAACCATTATAGAATAAAGGCTTGTAATTGTTTGTGTTCTCATTATTTTGTTCTAAAGTTTAGCTTCCAGGACATAAATTAGGTCATTCATGAGACCCTTAGGTTTGATCTCAAGGGTTATTGATTTGCCCAAAGGTAATTCTACAATTATATAAAATTGGGGATAAAGAATTATAAAGTGCATTTTTTTCTAGACCAAGGAAATTGGATTCTGTACAACATGATACTTGTTCTTCATTGTAGTTCCCAAAGTTAAGTATTCCTATGTATTTGCATTAAATTTCTACAATTAGCATTTCAATTTATTAACTCTCAACTCATCTAATTTAAATATAGGTAGGTTATTAATTTTTTTTGCATTTATTTGATATCCCTATATTAATGTAAAAAGGATTATATTATGTTACAATAATAAACAAAGCTCTGGTAGATAGAAGGATGTTCTAGATTCACTCTAGAATCAATCGTGCACCTATATATCTAACTTAATATTTATAATTTTGAACATTTGTTACAACTTTGATCCCTTCATTTCTAGCATTCCAAATATGTGCACTTGTGTTATCTAAGTTTGGTGGTTCCTAGAGACTTTTTTTGACCTTTTTGTGCTAGGTTTTCCTAATAGTTTGATCTCATTATATAGGGATCAATTGAACAATGTCAAGGAGTGGGAAGTACTCTTTATAGGTCTTTCTCTTACCTATAATATTGGTTTTTGTACTATTTTGGTGGAAGGAGATTCCCAAAAGGTGATTAATAATTTAGGAAAAATAATATTATCCCAATTGGGTTAAACCAACGTGGGTGTACCTATATCAATAACCTTATAATCCTAGCTTCTTAATGAGTGGGTATTGTAATAGATATATTCTCAATGTATAGTGATTAAGTGGTGTACGGTATCAAGCAAATATGACTTTATTCTTGATCCAGAAGCCTTAAAATCCTTGAGAATGGACAATTCCTACTCTAATTTTTAAATTGAAAATAAAATTGAAACAAAATAACTTGAAAAATAAATTTATTTTTATATCTTTTAAAGATGTATTGAAGCTGTAAAACCAAGGAACATGATCAAAGCCTATCCTAGGGCTAAAGGAGTCATGAATGAAGTGAAATTACTTGGAGCAACTACAATATGTTAACCAATGACATACATAATCTGCTTGATTAATACATTGTATTGACCAAACTATGAAAATGAATTACAAGCCCTACTAATTATCCAATGAAAATTATACAAAATCTCTAAAATTGATTTGAGCATTTATTCTTCTACTTCAGAAGAAGCAAAAATCAAACACACATAAGTAACACATTGCAGAGACAAAATCAAAGGATCCTCGATCATTGATTTCATAAGGTTTTGGAATATACTTATTGGAGATAGCTTGGGAATCAATCACTAGAATTTGATTTCAAGATTCTTTGATATTGCAAGTGCTTCACAATATCAATTTGTATTCATGGACAAAACAAAAGTACTAAGATGAGTACTTTTCATTTTCCTTGCTTCACAGACTTATAGACATATATCTTGAATGAAACTTCTAAAAGTACTCAAAAGAGAAAATCCTAAAAATCTAGAACTCATAAGGTCTTGAATTCCCTTTTATATGATAAGGGAGAAACAAGCTTCAAGCCTTTTACAAAAGATAAGTGATAGTAGGTATCTGCCTAACACACTAGAAGACCAAATTTTTTTTGAGTTGTTGACAAAATCAGACATTCCTCTTCATTCTTGCAGGTGGTAGTTGTTGTTGATATCTTGAAGCCTCCCTTTCTCCTCATAAGTCTACTTATCATGCTAATTTTTTTTTTGACAATCATGCAGACCCATTAAGACCACCATGACAAAGAGTAGCTTGTTGCAGGTTTTAACAAATATGAAATTCATAATCAAATCTTCACAACTAGTCTAAAAAGTCCTTCTAGCATAATTAAAATTGACCTAAAATAAGATCTAATCCCTCTTTTGCATCCAAGAAATCAAAAAGCAAAAAATTTACAAAAAACTCAAAATTTGGCAGGAAACAACTACTCCCTGTTTCAAAATTATGTTTAAATTGTTTCTCAGAGAGAAATAGTGGATCATAGAGTTTGGCCTCCTTCTTCTTTGAAATTTTGAATCTTCCAAAGCTATGCTTGATAATCTTGGTCATCAATTTTGCTTCTTTCTATCTTCATCTTTGTCAATCCAGATTCAATTCTAGACAAAGCATCCAAGTATGAATCTAACTTTTTTGTTGTTTGGGTCTCATCTATATGTATATCAAAAATAATGGGATCTAGAACCATTCTATTTTTTTCCTTCACCATCATGTTGAACCCAAGGTAGGACTGAGAGGGGGGAGGTGAATCAGTCCAAAATAAAAAAAAATGCAGCATATAAACAATTAAACTTCAACACACAACCAACACATGAACACCAAGATTTTCTACATGGAAGAACCAAACAAGGAAAAACCACGGTGAGCACTTGCCCACAATATATATCCATTATGTATATCAGATTACAAATAAAAGATCTAACTGCCACGAACTTTAAAACCAAGGCTAATTGCTCATGGCGCAAGATACAAAAGAGGACTGCAAAACCTAAAGCTAACTACACTCAAGGCAAGATTTAAAAATGATATGAAAACAAGGATCTCCTCATCATGAAGTTGCCCTTGAACTTTGCATCAAGCGACCAACATCAGAACACACAACTTAGATCTCATCTAACAACACTCTCTCATATCTCTATAACAGTCTCAACACAACTTGCATATAATTCAAACACATCAATGACAATCAATAGAAACACATAAACACATACTTGCAACAATCCCCCCCCTTTTCCATTGATGGCAACACTTGACAACACTCAAATCTACTACATAGTCTCTGCTCAATCTCTCTCTTAGAATTACTTGATCTCTTCCCTTTGCTAGAATTTAGTCAATCTCTCCCTCAAATATCAAACTTTCTCAATCTCTCCCCCTTTGCCATCAAGGACAAAGGTCATAGCAACACTGCACACACTACTACTCCCCCTAAGAGAAGCCACAACATCAATCTAGGACATGAAATAGTCATGAAAGATCCACCTGGATAGATGCATCCCCATAATGCACCTAGCTCGAAGAAGGAGGGGCGGTAACCCCAAGTTTATTTTGAAGAAACTCACATGTATCATTTGCCAATGCCTTCATGAAAATATTTGCAATCTGCTCTTTCGTAGAAATGTATTCCAGTCTAACTTCCTTCTTAGCAATTATCTCCCTTAAGTAGTGATATCTAATCGAAATATTCTCTATTCTTGAATGCCTAATTGAATTCCTCAAAAAATTTATTGCACTTGTATTGTCACACAAAATAGCAATTGCTTCATCATATATTACGTTGATATTCTTAAGAGTTTGTCTCATCTACATTACCTAATTACAACAAGATGTCACTACAATATATTTTATGTTGGCAACTAACACTCATATGGTGATTTCAGATGACTTCCGGTAGTTTCATATTTGTCTAATGTTTTCATTGATGGCAACTCTTCTTGGTGATTTGATTCGGCAGTCATGATTCATCTTATCTGGAAGATGGACGTAACCATTAGGTAGTTAACCGACAAAATGGGGTATTTCAATAATTTGATCCAGAATGAATTCTGATGATTGTAGTGTTTTTGGTGATTTTTTTTGCGATCTTGGTGATTGGGAAGACCCTTAGGAAGCATGTGATTATAATATTTTGGTTTGGTACTATGTTTTGTTCAATATTGAAGCCGACTTGGGGCTACACATTACACTTATTGAAGCTGACTTGAAGGAGATTACTTTTGTGTTAAGACCGGATATATAAGATTGATTTGGTGATTTATTTTCGGTGTGTTAATGGTATGGTGATCCATTTTGGTGGGATTAAGCATAGTTTCATATGTGCACTTTTCTTTCAGACCAACTAGTAGCTAACTGAGACAGAAATAGAGTATTCAACAGAGCAAAGACAGTCAGAGATTTACTACTTAATCGAAACTCATTCTTGCATAGTCAGATGCTAATTGAGAGTTCATTTCATTGTATTTTCTCATTATAATCAAATTGTAAGTCATTGAGACTTCCCTAAAGGTTGTAGCCTTCCGGGCAATTGTAATTGAGCAGTGAGCCTGAATACAAGTGCATTCCCCATCTATGTAATATTTATGTACTCCCGACCATAGTATATGAATATTATGGGTTCCAACCCCACCGTGGTTTTTCCCTTTTCGGGTTTCCATGCAAAAATTACGGTGTTGTGGATTTGTGTATTCTTTATTGCATGTTTATGTTCTTTTCTGTTATGCATTGCTAACCAGTGGATAAAGAATAAGTTTAAGGATTTGAATTCTGGCAGATCGCTGATTCACCCCCCCCCCCCTCTCAGTGATCTCCAATTCTAAAAATTGGTATCAGAGCCTAGTTCCTCTGAGGAAGCTTAACCACTTGAGGAAGATATAGGAGATTGACTCTATGGATTTTGGTTTTTTAGAGACAACGCAATGTGGCACTTGAGGATCTTGATGCAGCTAGAAGTGAGGTCTATACCGTGAAGAAGAACCTGAATGCTGCTGATGAATTCATTAGTGAGATAAATGATCAAGCAAGTGTCTGTAGAGAAGAGAGGAAGGAATTAATGGATAAGTTGAAGGAGAAAGAAGATCAAATCATGGAATACTAGGACAAACCTGATGAGGTTAACAAGCTTGAGAGAGAGAATGCTGCTTTGAAGAATGAGATGCAATCCATTGTGATGAGACCGACTAAGGAAATTGAGGACCGAAAGAAGAATGAAGATAATTTGGCACAATCATTGAAGGAAAGAGCTTATGAATGCTTTAGGCTTACCTATGAGAATGATCAGTTGAAACTTGAGTTGACACAATCAAGGAACAATGGTCAAGAACTTGAAAGACAGATTTCTACCTTGAGGGAATACAAAGAAAAATTCAAAGCTAGGTCATCAAGGCTTGATGAGATGCTGGAAAGTCAAAGACATGGAAAGGATATGCGAGATATAAGATTTGAAAAAGGTGAATCCTCCAGATCTGGACAAGGCAATGTTAAACTTGATTAGAAGAAGAGCAACAATCCTCCAGTAAGATAACCTAATGCCCATAAATTCAATGGTAGATGTTTTACTTGCAACAAGTTTGGTCATATGGCGAGTCAGTGTAGAAGTAGGATGAATAGTGGAATGATGAACAATAACAATATGATGAACAACATGGATAATGTTCCTACAACTACCTTTGTCGGTCAGTGTTTCATATGTAATAACTTTGGACAAAAGCAAAATATGTGTAGAGAAATAATAAATAACTTTCAAAATAGAAGATACTATGCTTGTGGAATATTTGGACATATCTCTAATCAGTACAAGACAAGACAAAATCAGATGAACTTCAGACCCATGAAGAATATTGTTGTTTATCGAGCATGCAACAAAACCAGTCACATTGCAAAGTACTGCAAACGCAAGAAAAATGCTCCGGTAGACAAGAACAAATCAGATGATAAAGGAAAAATGAAAGTAGAAGAGATCAAGGAGAAGAATAAGAAGATGTGGGTGAGAAAGGATGAATCCAGAGCTGACAATAGGTTTGCACTTGAATCCGATGTAGGATCTTCAATTGGTAACTAGGGCTTTATGCCTTAAGGGGAGCTTTTCATGCAGATTCTAAGAACCCCCATCTTTGGTGGTCTGCAATCGATTCCAGAAGATTGTAGAAGGATTGAATCATATGTGCAAATGATATACGAAAATTTCTAAAGTATCTTGTGATCAAGTATGAAATTTTATGAAGATCATGATAACTGTATACACATAAAATTGGCTATGAGTAATTAAATAAATATAAATAATATTTATTTAATGATTATTCTTCTATTAAATAATTAATTTGAAAAGATTAATTTATTTAATTCATTAGTATTTAATATTCTTCTATTAATTAATTGAGTTGAAACATTTAATTAATTAATTCATTACCCCCTTTCTTCTAAGCCAAATAAAATATTTAATATTTAATTATCATTCCTTATCATATTTGTGCACTATTCACTATCTTATAGTTCCATTATTATATAATTTTATAATTTTATAATTACCACTTTCCAACTCACCCTTCATATCCACCTTTGCCAACTCAACCATCATGTGGCTAATTTAAATTAATAAAATCAAATAAAAATAAATTATTTATGAGCCACTTATCTCCAACTCCTATGTTCATGAATAAATGTGTACGTGCACATAGTATTTGAAACCTCCCTATTTTTGCACCAACACTCCTATATTCTTGGAGGAGGTTTTGTCCACCTAACCCTAGTCCATCTCCACTTGCCCCCCTATCCCTAAATATTCTCCAACCAATCTTATATTCTCTCAGTCTTTCCCCCCAGTCAAGGTGAGATGAGTGACACTTATCTTCTCCTTCCCCTTTTCCCTCAACCTTCAGCCTCTTGCTCATAGCCATCCAAAAAGAAAGATTCAATCATGATCGTTGATCTCTTCCACCTAAGCTTATTCACTCAAAAATCTATAAATAGAGGATTTATGTGCATTTTGAGCCCAATGTCCAATAATCTAAGTTAACTAGGAGTCTTAATCTTTGCATCCGTGAGTTCATTTGTCTAAGAATTTTAGAGTTTTTGAGCAAATTAGCATAAATCATTTTTTATAGCATAGCTTTTGCATATCATCTGTCAGTCCATTCCACACTTGACATCTTGAAAGCTACCAGTGCTTGTCTGAGAGCAAATCATCTGCAACCAAGAACAGTGGAGTTAGGACACAATGAGACATAATCCATGAAGGTATAATTTATTTTATTTACTTTATTTCATGTTGTTTCATTGGTTGAAGCTTGAGTTCATGTAGCTTTTATTTTTCATGATGGACTAACAAGTTGTAGGTCAATTTTTGAGGTGAAAACTTAAGTCGATATATTTTTGGTGCCCAACGTGGGGCTCGGGCCTCACACATCTCCTTCTAATATCCTGTCTAATTCTCATAATAACTGAATGAATTAACGCATTTGTAAGCCAGTTTCATGCCTGTGCGCAATTTGGCAGTGCATTTACTCCATAGGTTAGCGCTTATATTGCATAGGATAACACATTTATCACTCAGGTTAGCACTTTTACTACATAGGTTAACACATTTATCACTCAAGTTAGCACTTATGTTTGTGAAATCATACATTTATTACACAGGCCAACACATTTATTCAATAGGTTAGTGCTTATGTTTTGCAGGATATCGCATTTACTGTTTTAGTGCTTTCATTCTAATTATCTGCAAAATCAGGAATTTTACAATTTGTTAGCTAACAGATCTTTGCAGGTTCGACTGTCCAAGACTCAATTTTTTGCAAACTATTGACTTGTGTGCATGCAGGTATTTATTTTGAGCAAAATTTTTATGTATTTTCTCACTTAGTCGAACTAGGAGTTCTTTTGGAAAGTAAAAGATCATACATTTTCCATCTAGCTTAACTAAGGGGTTAATGAACAACATGTAAACTTGCACTGTGTGTTTTCAGTAAGTTAGTTGCACATAACTGATTTAAAGGTTAAAAAGAATCATTGTCTACCATGTTTTCTTAAAAGTAGTAGGTGAGTATGCTCTCACCCTAATACGATGATCAGAAAGCTAGACGTTCTTTTATCTTATGTGATACCTTTAGAGGGCCTGCATTCCAGAACTGCCTTGAGGGGGCTAGTGAGAGGGGAACAACCCAAGTGGAAACAAGCTAATACTGAGTCCTTTCAATCCACTTTAAATAAATCATGTCTATGATGAAAGTCATGGGCAACATGAGTTGATTAGTTCATATTGACACTATGTTTCCCCATAAACCCTATAGAGCGCAACTTCTATAGGATGGGAACCTTATGTATTTATAGAGTGTAATAAGTGCCGCATGTATGGCCACATGACCAGAAGCCCTTACTAAAAACCATCTTGTCTAGTTGGCAAAATCCTTCTAATTGTTGGCACAAGAGGTCGGACATCTGAAGCGGCTCACACACATATGGTTCCTAGTAGAGATATGCAGTTTGCCATGGGCACTTTCATGGAAACTGGTACTTGGCTACCCTGAAGAAGTGAGTGTCGAGGGTGGAGCCATTGGGGTCAAGTACCTAGATATCCTCTTTGAATAGTGTAGCCTCGGGGGAAACCCCATGTGAGATTCAATAATTATTGTCTTGGCCTACCATAGGACTTGTATTTGCTTGTGCACTTTAATTTTCTAAACATTGTGTCTTTTGTGTCTACAAAATGTTCTCAAAATGGTCAAAAACTTGAAAAATCATGATCTTGAAACAAGTACAAAATCTAACAACTTGATGGAAAACTGAGAATTTCAACCAAAACAGTGAGAATCACGCTTTTGCAGCGTAGAGCAATGCTTTTGCATATTAGGATAGCACTTTTACTCAAAAATACAACACATTCACACCTTAGGTTTGTGCTTTTACAACTACAGATCAATGCTTTCATTCAACAGAATAGTTCATTTATTGCACAGGACAACACTTTTATTCAACAGGATAGCGCATTTGTAACAATGAGCATTTCCCAATATCAGAGCAAAATTTCAACATCAGTTTCAGATACCCTTTTTCGAGGAGATTCATTTTCATCTGTCACAAATTTTCAAACTAGTCAAAAAATCAGGTTTATCAATCAAATAGGTCATTTTCAAAAGTTTCAATAAGCATAAACATTCAACAAGTTATTGGTTCAACCAGCTAAGTGTAAAATCATCATCATCATCAGTTTCTTATCAAGATACATCCAATCCTTTATCACGAAACTAGATCATATCAACCTTTGTTCATTATCTTCGATATATCATTCCTATTTGGACCTAGGCTATATCAAAATCAAAATTGCACTCACTTTGGAATCAAACAACTTGTAAATAATTATATGCCTATATGACTTTTCGATATTGCCTCAAAAAAAGAAAACCAAGTTGGAAGGCTATCTTGAAGAAGAGGAGATTCTTATACATCAACTGCAAACTCTTGTTAAAACATAGAACATTTTTATACCATTTTCATAGCTATCTACATGGTTATGAAACATATTTTGATGAAGAAACCTTACAAGCACATGATTTTCAACAAAGAGAAGCCTTATCTCAATGCACTAATAAGGGTGGTAAAATCAACTTAGCTTATCTTCCTAAACTAGTGATCACCTATTGAGTTACATCTAGAAAATTAGATTTTGAGAGGTTTCAAGTCAATCATATGCCAGTTTGGACTAGATCTCAACATGAGCAATTGAGAAGATAACAAAAACAAATGGAAGAAGAAAATTCAATGTTTCAACCATTCGGATACATAAATGTTTATGAAGAGACAATTAATAATACCATTAAAGACCTTGAACAAGATTTTAGATTTGACAAACTAATGGAAAAACTCTTCGAAAAACAAAAAATAGAAGTATATCTTAATGTTGGCAAATTCAGGAGCAAAATTACCATTGGGTTTTAACATGGAAAGCTTGAAACAAGATGCAGAAACAAGTCATAATCAAAACACTGATGACCCTAATGACGATGACGTAAACCCAATAAACCATGAAGAAATAAGAGGAGACAAAACAAGAAGAGACCATGATGATAAAATGAACCAAGATGAAACAAGAAGTGAGTGAAGTGATAGAAGAACTTATGAGGATGCAAGGAGAACCCATGTTGATAATCCTCTACTAACTCTAACTCAACAAATGCAAACTTTGCAACAACAAATACAAGATATGTAGAATGAAACGAGTCCCAAGAAATATTCATTGGAGGACATTTGTCGATATCCTTTTGATGAGAATTTAAACATGATACCATTCCCACAACATTGTGAAATCTTGAAATACGATAAATATGATGGGAAATTTGATCCTCAAGATCATATTAGGAAATTTTGCACTATGAGTATGGAGTTTGCACACAATGAAACTTACATGATGCATTTATTTCCTAGAAGTTTAAGCGGGCAATCAATGGAATGGTTCTCAAGATTGCCATCTAGATTAAATATTTTGAAGAACTTGTGAACAGATTCATCTCACATTACTCCTACAATAGAAGAAATGAGATAACAATGCTAGACCTATGCAATATCAAACAAAAGAACGTTGAACCTTTCATGGTTTTTCTACAACAATAGAGATGATTGTTTAATAGGTATCCAAGAGATGTACCAGATCAAGAGAAAATGGACATATTCATTGACAATCTTACCAGAAATGAGATATAGAATCAAATTATAATGTCCTCCTACTTTTTTGAAAATGATTGAAAATGGTCTAAAGATAGAAGATGCAATGGTAAAGAAGGGAGAGTTAAAACTCTACAACAATTCCTATAACAACAAAAATGGTAACAATAACCATGACAAACCTAAATTATGGTCAGAATAGAAACATTACCAATGGAGGAAATGATGATAACAATGGTGCCAAAAAATAACCAATCTTTAACTTATCAAGTCAAGTGCCAAACGACAACAATCAAGAGAATAGTAAACTCAAGTCTTTCTTCTGTAATCCCTGCAGGAAATTCACAAACATTGGGGAACCATTGGAATCAACTTTGAAGACTCTTCTTGCGAATAAATTGATTACCTTACGAGAAGCAATAAATTATGAGCCTGAAATCAAACCGTGTTCGTGGAATGACAAGCATTTTTGTAGCTATCATCAAAACAAAGGACATCAAACCAATGATTGTCAAAGATTAAAGCACCTTATTCAAGACTTAATTGATAATGGAGATATCACAGTGGATGGTCATAAAATGAATGACTCGCATCTAGCATTCAAAGTCCACTCCAAAATTTTGAAAAAGGTGAACAATCCAACCCAAAGGATGACAAGGGAAAAGCCAAGATAAACTATACTTACACATATGATGATGTGGTAAATATCATCATTGTCAAAGACAAAACACCTTCAAAACCGATCAACACCATTACTAGAAGCAAAGCAAACGTTACATTTTCGGGTACAACAAATGAATCAACATCCACTTCGAGACAATACAACTTAGTGGAACAATTACAAAAGATACTCACCCAAATATCAATTTTGGAGCTCCTAAAAGTTTCACGTATGCATAAGGAATTATTGGAGAGAGCTCTAGCATAAACAACGGTCTCAAGAGACCTATATGTGGATCAATTTAAAAACATGGTGGGACACCTCATAGCCCCTCATTTTTTATCTTTTTCTGAAAATGATGACGCATCCTTACAACACCCTCACAATTCTCCCCTACATATCGAAGTCACCATTCATACAACCCATGTCAAACACATACTCATAGATGGTGGAGTTGGCTTGAATACGTGTGCATTATGTTTAATAGAGGCTTTGGGATATTCAGAGAATGCAGGGGATCCAAAGAAGAAAATAACTATCAAGGCCTATGATGAGGAAGAGCATTCTTATAAAGGGACTGTGGTGTTGCCAATCAAAATAGGATCAACAAAAAGAGATACAGTGTGCCAGTTTCTAGATTTGAATCTATCTTATAACATTCTTTTGGGAAGACCATGGATTCATGACATGCAAGCAGTTCCTTCTACATACCATTAGTGTGTTAAGTTTCCTCATAATGGACAAGAAATCATTATATTAGTAGACTCCAACCAATATTGCAATAATCTAAAACCAACACAAGATGCAAGGGTTCCACATAATAGAGAAGCAGTCTATCCCACCAAGGAAACTCAAGAAATATTATGGCATAACTTTGAGAAAAAGCTCAAATTAAATGATGAAGGAATGGGGAAGTACTCTTTGCATAATTTACCACTTTCACCCAAATCATATGGAAAACCTACAAATGCTCAACCAGAGATCCAATAGAAATCGATTGAAATGTTTAATGGAGCATTTGTTAGAGCTAGAACACTTTCAGAGGAAATTGAAGACAAGCACATTCTTAACTGGTTGTACAAAGATGAAAATGAGCTATAGTAACAGTTGCAAAAGTCATTATTCCCATAGAGCAATATGACAATGGTTACAAAATCATGTAAAGGATGGGATATGAAGGAAACAAACCAATTAGTAAGCACTAGGAGGGTATTTCAGAACCCATTTGTCCTCACACACAATCTAAGAAAGATAAATCAGGACTTGGGTATTCTCAATCAAAACAAAAGCAACACAATTATCAACACCCAAAATGGAGAAAGAAAGTAATTCCTAAAGAAGAACCATGGCAAGAAAGGCTACATCAAGCAACAGAAATAGTAAATAGAAAGCAAAAATAAGAAGAATATGAGAGACAACAAAAAGAGCTTGCTATCAAAAGAGAAGAAGAATCTTACAAACAAGTCCAAAGAATACAAGAAAGAATAGAACCTGATCAAGATATTCCAGAAATAGTAAAAGAACAGATTGATAAAATCAAAGAACTATTCTCACCATATAACATTCCTGTCAGATATAGTGGTGTGATTCTAGAAAATGATTTAGAGACATTCAAATGAATATGAATGGGGTCTACACCCATTATTCAATGCATCAAGTGAAGAGAATGATGAGGAACAAACTGTTGTTACAAGTGAAGACACACTTTCCATAAAATAGAGAAGAGTGTAGGAAAGAAGACAAGAATAAATCAAGATTTACAGAAAAGAGGCACATGCAAGACAATAAAGAAAAGACAATGAGAAGAATCAAGAAGTGACAACGCAGGGAACACAAACAGTCACTAATCAATCATCAAAAGGTCAACAAAATATCAGATTTATATCAAACATTGAACAAGAAACACCAAGATATGGAAGAACTCTAGAAGAATTGATAGAAAGTGTAGCATCATAAAATTACGACCCTTGAAATTTTGACCTTATTTTAGGCCTTCACCTTGGTGTTTGCATCTCCCTACTCAGTTGGGACCCCTTTCTGCATCATTCTTCCAAATCTACTCCCATTTCAGCCCTTGTGTCACCTTGTGACCCTGTCCAAGCCCCAAAATAGGGCAGGACAGGGGCATGGCGCCCCTGTCCTCTCTCTTTGGGTGGCCCTAAAATGGGTCCATCTGACCCTTGGACCTAATTTTGTCTTTGGGATCTAATTTCCCCTATGCCAGTCTTCGGTGAGATGAAAAATTAATCCTCCTAGGCAAGTATAAAAAGGGATCTAGTCCTCTCATTTGCATAGGCGAAGATAGGGAAAATTGGGAAAACAAGCGGAAGGTCTCCATTATAATCATCAAGCGTTCAAGTGTTCAATTCTTTAATCATCCATCAAATCTTCTTCTTCATTTATCCATTGGAGCAACATTACAACATTCATTTACAAGCATGCATGTGTTAGGGTTTTGTCATGTTAAATGCCATTTCATGCAACACTTGTGATTAAATTCAAGAAGCAAAGAAACCATCATCAACATATTTAGATCTACTATTGCAAGGTGTGTGCCCTTGGTCTCCTTGTGTTGTGTAGCGCAACGCTTGGGTTTGTGACATGGCTTAACTACCTGCTGTAGATTCTATAAGTCTAGTGCTTGTATCGGGAATTAACAGGTCGATCTTTTGGTGCAACGACAACCACACTTGCAACAAGTGGTATCAGAGCTTGGTCACATGTTCAAACCCCTCGCTTGCGCTGGGGGGGATTGTTGCAAGGTGTGTGCCCTTGGTCTCCTTATGCTGTGTAGCGCAACACTCGAGTTTGTGACATGGCTTAACTGCCTCTTTTGGATTCTATAAGTCTAGTGGTTGTATTGGGCATTAACAGGTCGATCTTTTGGTGCAACGACAACCACACTTGTAACATCTACAAGGTATACATTTGCATTATTTACATTTAAGCATTTGCAATTACTTTCTTTCAAGGTTGATTCCTCAACCAGGGTTTGACTAAGGCAAACCCCTATCCACAACCCTTCTTCCCTTCTTTTCTGTGTGTAGGTTGTAGGTGCGTGACTATAATTGTAGATTTAGAATTTATTTGTAGAGATGGAAAAACCCTTTATGACTCACGGATTTTTCGAAGGACCATGTGCAACTTGCACACGATCTCGATGACTTTTCTTCAAATTTGTAGGGTGGGTCCGTATCAGTCTAAATACCTTAGATCCGAAGTTACAGGGCAATCTTGAATTGGTAGCTCCTTATTTTACCCATTCTCTTCATTTTCTACATAGTCAACAAGTCAACTTTTCTACTTACAAAAGAGCAAATTACATTGCACCCTTGCAATTCACTTAGTATTCAGATCTTTATTCACCCTAGGGTTTAGATCTAGTGAATTCAACCCCTCTTTTGAATGGAAAGTATCTCCCAAGTGAAAATCATCCTAATGATTTCCTTTCTCTCTCTTAGGTGGGGAATTACTAGGGTTCAATTTTCTACTTTACAGAAATTCAAGTAGGAATGACTATTAGTCTAGAAGAAGCCGAGTTTGAGAGAAGGCAAAAGCTAGCAAAGAAAACAGTAACATTATCCTCTACGCCATGTGCACAAGTATGCCAACATCAAGCCAAAAATGAATTTGATGAAATTGACCCAAAGAGAACTTGTAGTACCAAAGATGTATGTGTTGATACAATTCATTCATTTACAAATGTCAGATGATGAGTCACTTGAGAGCGAATCACAAAATAACCATCCTGACTTTGTTAGAGCTAATTGGAGAGAACTTGGGAAAGATTATCCTCAAGAGTTTTCTATCTATGACATCACCTACTGAACACCAAATTATGACTATTACGTCATGAATATCAAAATACCCAACGATGACGAAGACTATGACCTACCTATGCTTGATCTAGAACTAGTTGACTAGGAAAGCACTAAATACCCTGAATTAGATATCTTTTCCAATGATCATGCCTTAGTCGTATATGTTAATGTCATTGAACCAAGCACACCTAAGATATCTTCCTTCGGTGAATCAAGTAATGCTTCTTGCAGTCAGGAGGGTGCCAAACTGTCCAGTCGCAAAATTGAAATAAAACAAGGAAAAAGATCTAGTGCTGAAATCCATTTTATGGCAACACTAGATCAGTCAAGAGGAAAAATAAAGGATGAATCTAACTATGAAAAACTCCTTGAGGCATATGAAGATGGAAGGTTTGACACCCTCCCTGCATATTTTCAGAAGAGATCTTCTATATTAATTGAGCTGATAGAAGCAATAAACATTGGCACACCAAAGGATCCCAAGGTCCTTCATCTTGTTGCATCATTATCATATGAAGAAAAGAAATACTATATAGAGTTATTCAAACAAAGGAAAATAAATTTTGCTTTGTCCTATGCAGACATGCCATGACTTGATCGAGATCTTATCATACACCATCTTAATGTAGATCCAAAAGCAAAACCAATCAAGCAAAAGCTAAGGAAGATGCATACACATATCACTCTCCTTGTCAAAATAGAGCTAAAGGAACTCTTAGATGTGGGTTTCACAAGACTTGTCACTTATCTAGAATGGGTCTCAAGCATTGTACCAGTGTCAAAACTGGATAAAAGCAAAAGAGTTTGCACCGACTTTAGAGATTTGAACCAAGCATGTCCCAAAGATGATTTCCCACTGCCAAACATCGATATAATTGTAGATTTATCAGTAGGACATGAAATGTTCTCCTTAATGGATGGATTCTTGGGGTACAATCAAATAAAAATCGCCCCTTAAGAACAGGAGAAGACAACATTCACTTGTGCATGGGGTACTTACTATTGGAATGTCATGCCATTTGGGCTTAAAAATACAAGAGCAACTTATCAGAGAGCCATGACAACAATTTTCCATGACATGATGCATACATTAATGGAAGACTACGTGGATGACATGTTAAACAGTTCAGATAACTAGAAGACAACTGAGAGGGGAGGGGGTAGTATCAGTTGTCACAGATTACAGGAACATTCAACAATTAAACTTTAATACCGAAACCCAAAACAATAATACTGAAATATAAGTTAATCCAATTAAGCATAAACAATAATCACAGAATAAAATCCATCCACACAACACCAAGATTTGTATGTGGAAAACCTGGTAAAGGGAAAAACCATGGTGGGAAGCCTACCCATAGTCAGATAATACTTCTGTATTATTTATGTGAATTACAATGAAGGTGCTGCACTTGTAGGAAGGCCAATATCCTAGAGCACACTACTCATCACAAAAGGAGTCTCACTGACTATATATAAATCTAGACTACAATCCAGAGAAGTGTTGAACTGCAAAAGATAGCATCTCCTATGCCTGAGTATAGTTCTGGTTAAGATCAATACCGGAGGACTAAATCCTCTTAAATAAACACAATTCAATCTCCAATGATCGACTGACTCTTCTGCTTGAATGAATTACATTATTCGCAAATTGCATTCCTTGATCATGGCCTCTTACATTAACCATGATGAACTATAATGAGATCTTACATCTATATATACAAATCCTCGACCATAAACAATCAGGTGGACCACTAGACAATAAACTAATTACATAATTACAAACCATGTCGGTATTTGACCAAACAAGTAATATCAATACATAAGACATCTCAAAAATACATCAATAGGTCCTATCCACATGTTACATTAAAGCCGGTCCATAACCTATATCAACCGGGACCAAGCATAGGTCCACACGCTTCAACAATGGTCTCCAACCGTCAAGTCTTGAACATGATCACTGACAACATCCTAAAACTCCATCAGAAGCTACACCAACAACACTTATGCAATTCATAAAATATCTCCATCAAAAGCTCTGCTAATGAAGCCCTCGCCAAAACCAGAAACCAAGCTTCTAAGCAAGCAAGATAACATCTAATAACCAGACCAAAACCAACTGACCAAATATGAGCATAAGTATCATGAACAAGCCAATTCCATCACCAGATTATATTGGAGCCTATCAGATCATACCGGATCCAAGTTAACCAGAAACCACTCATCCTACTGGGACCAAAAGGGTGGCGGTAAAGCATCCAAACAACTAGTGTTGACATCAATGACAAAACATCAATGCAACACATAATCAATTCCACCAAATGGCCAACAATCTCCCCCTTTGGCATTGATGGCAACACTAGATGTGAAAAACATCTAAGTACCAAGAAATCCCAAACATGTTGGAAATATGGATGAATTGATTATGTGTTGCATTGATGTTTTGTCATTGATGTCAACACTATCTGTTTTGGTTGGTTACCGACAGACAGGTTTTGGTTACCGATAGAAGAGCTTGTGTTACCGGTAAGGTTTTAAGGTTTAACCGACATAGATTTCACTAAGAAACCTTGACATAATGCTAAGTGGTGTTGGTGCAACTTCTAGATGGAATTCAAGATGCAGAAGGTGATCCTTGATCGTGCTTCAATCGATTGGAGACATCACTTTGGTGTGGTGGACCCAGAGCAGGTCTGGTAACTATCTAGTTTATGGACCGGTATCATGATAACGTGTTCTCTACATGTTATCGGGATGTTTTATGGATTGGTTATTGTTGTTTTGGTCTAAAACCGACATGGCATATCATTGTAATATGAATATATGTAATGATCTTATTGTAATATCTTTTAGGTAGCCGACCTAATTGGTTTAGGCCTTAGGGCTTGTATAAATTGATATAAGATCTTATTGTAGATCATGGTATGAAATAGAAAATATTTGTCATGGTCATGGAATGTAATATCATATGTGAAGGAGATTTAATCAATCATAGGTGATCAAATTGGGTTTAAGTAAGAGGTCAAAGGCCTCTAGTATTGAGCTTAACTAGGACTATAATCAAGCATGATAAATGCTATCTTTGGCAGTTCATTCTTCTGGATTGTAAAATTATCTTGAGGTGGTTATAACCTCTCTGTAGTCAGTGAGACTCTTTTGTAATGAGCAGTATGCTCTAGGTAGTGTGCCTTCCTGCATGTGCAGGCCCCTCATTATATCACATACTTTTTTGCAGAAGTATCATCTAACTGTGGGTAGGCTTCTCACCATGGTTTTTCCCTTTACCGGGTTTTCCACATACAAATCATGGTGTTAAGTGGTATGGTTGCATTGTGTTAACTATCTATTTCATTCTTAAGTTTTATTACTTATCGATATTTGTTTCCGCTATTCCGGTATTCAATGTTTATGTGCTCCGGTTAAAGGTTATAAAGTGGTTTGATTAATATAATCTGTTAACAACTAATTCACCCCCCCCTCAGTTGTTCACCAGTTATCCTAACAATTGGTATTAGAGATTTGGTCCTCTTTTGCAAAATCTTAACCACTTGAGGTAGATCCTATGGCAGCTAATACTTCAAATCCACCAGCAACTATTTTCAGAAGAGAAATCCCTAAGCTTGATGGAACAAATTATGGGATATGGAAAATCCGAATGGAGACTCATCTTAGATGTCTTGGAAAGGATATTTGGGAGATCATTGAGAAAATATATACACCTTATGATCTAACATCTGGCAATCTTGCTCCTACAGACCTGGACAAGAATATTGAAAATGATTGCAAAGCTAGAGAAGCCCTCTTGTGTGCACTTACTGATCAAAAAATCATGGGATTGACTGATAAATCATCTACAAAGCTTATGAGGGAAATTGTAAACTCTGAATGAAGGTGATCCTACTGTCAAAATTGCTAAACTTGATGGTTACCGAGTAAGGTATGAGAACTTGAAGATGAAAGATAATGAAATAATTGCTACATTTATGGAAAGAGTAAATGAGATTGTCATGGAATTCAATGTTGTGGAGGATCTCTGAGTGAAGATGAAATAGTTTCCAAAGTCTTGAGAGCCCTTCCACCAGATTACAAGATGAAGGCAACTGCAATTAATGAATTGAAAACAACGACAAACACTTTAGTTAACAGAGACATTCTGATTGGGAAATTATCTGCTTTTGAGCTTGAAGAATTTGGACCTTTTGGAGCTGCAAAATCTGAACCTGATTTTCATGCATCATCATCTACTGACAAAAGTGATTGGAAATCCTTATATGCAAAAGAATTGGAAGACATGAGAAACGAAGATGAATAATTTGAGCAATTTGAAGCTTTATTTGCTAGATGAGTACCTAAAGGAATGACAAGAAGTAAGTACGAAGGAAAAGCACCTTTTAAATGCTTTGCATGTATTAAGATTGGTTGTTTTGCATCTAGATGTCCTGAAAGGAATGCAACATTTGAAGAAAGAGTTAAGAAATCATTTAAGCCCAATTAGAACAGATATAGATTCAAGAAAAGTAAACATTTCTACATAGCGGAGGAGGAAGGAGTAAGTGATGACTCTGAGGATGAACCGGCAGCAGACTCTGCTAGTGGATCCAACAATGGAAAGGAATGGGTGTTCTATGCTTTAAAGAAAAATGAACCAGAACCGGCTATCATGAATGAAGAAAAGGCCCTGGCAGAAAAAGTTGAAGACAAGGATGAATGGGTAATTAATAGTGGATGCTCACATCATATGACTAGAGATAAAAGAAAATTTCTATCCCTACAAGAATACAATGGCGGTCAAGTCAGATTTGGAGATGACAAAGCATGCATGATCAAAGGTAGAGGTATTATTTTTTTGGATGGCAAGCAAAATACTGATAATGTCTATTTTATAGAAGGTTTAAAGCATAATCTTTTAAGTGTTGGTCAATTGGTGGACAAGGGTTTCCAAGTTCAGTTTAAAGATAGAAAATGCAAAATCATTAACAAAACTGGTTTGGAGATTGCAATCGGTACTCAGACTGGAGGTAATATCTTTCACTTGAACACTGGTAATAAGATATGTTTGATTGCTCATATTTATGAGAGTTCGTTATGGCATAAGAGGTTGTGTCATGTTAATTTTGATTGTATTGTTCAGATTAGTTTAACAAAGGCAGTTAGAGATATACCTAAGATTATGAAGCCTCATAATCTAGTATGTAAGGATGTCAATTGGGAATGCTAGTTAAAACTTATTTCAAGAGCATACATGATAAATCTAATGATGTGCTTGATTTGATTCACACTGACTTATGTGGTCCAACAAGGCCTAGAAGCTTTCAAGGTGATAGGTATTTCATGCTGATAATTGACGACTATTCTAGAATGATGTGGGTGACTTTTCTTAGGGAGAAGTCTGAAACCTTTGAGAAATTCAAGATCTTTAAAGCTAAGGTGGAAACAAAAACTAGATTGAAAATCAAATGTCTAAGATCAGATCAAGGTCGTGAGTTCACTTCTCATGAATTTAAAAGTTATTGTGAGACAAATCGAATTAGGAGACAATTATCTTCACCTTAGACTCCTCAACAGAATGGAGTAGTGGAAAGAAAGAATAGAACCATTTTGGATGCAACAAGAAATAGGATGATGGAAGCCAAATTGCCTCACATTTACTGGAGAGAAGCAGTGAGTACATTAGTCTACACATTCAATAGAGTTCACATCAAAGGTAAAACCAGTAAGACTCCTTATGAATTATGGTTTGGACATACACCTATTGTTAAATATTTAAGAGTTTTTGGAAGTAAATGTTATATCAAAAGAGATGATTCAATTGGGAAGTTTGATCCTAGATGTGATGAAGGGATATTTCTTGGATATTGAATTCAAAGCAAAGCATATAGATGTTATAACAAAAGATTGCAGAAAGTTGTGGTGAGCGCAAATGTGAAAGTGGATGAACAATACAGAAATCAATCTATATCATATGACAAGGAACCGACAGTGGAAATGATCATAACTAAACTGACAATGCCTTAACCGGTACAAGACACTGAGATAGTTACACCGACACAATTAGAAAATTCAACTGTGTCTGATGATCAAAATAGTGAACCTGAAGTTCAGAAGACACCAAGGTATGTAAGGTTAAATCATTCTGAAGATCAAATAATTGGAGATAGGAACAAGGGAATTATGACAAGAAGAAGACTGGCAAATGAAGAGGTATGTATTATTTCTCAAATTGAAACAACATCTTTTATTGAAGCTTGTAAAGATAAACATTGGTTAAAGGCTATGGAAGATGAATTAGATTAGATAGAGAAGAATGAGACTTGGACTTTAGTTCCCCGACCTAAAAATAAGAATGTTATTGGAACTAAATGGGTTTTTAGGAATAAATTAAATGAGGATGGTCAAGTTGTAAGAAACAAGGCTAGATTTGTTTGTAAAGGATATTCTCAAATGGAAGGAATTGATTATGGTGAGACATTTGCACCTGTAGCTAGAATTGAAGTTGTTAGACTATTTCTTGCCTATGCAGCTTATAAGAAGTATAAGGTCTATCAAATGGATGTTAAATGTGCATTCTTGAATGGTGAACTTGAGGATGAGGTATACATTGAGCAGCCTGATGGATTTTCACTGACAGATGATAAAGATATGGCTTGCAGGTTAAGGAATGCTTTATATGGGTTGAAACAAGCTCCTAGAGCTTGGTATGCAAGGTTGGATAGATATCTTTTGAAGCTTGGTTTTACTAAAGGTAGCACTGACGTTAATTTATATTATAAGATCACTAATGATGATATTTTGATTATTGAAGTATTTGTTGATGATATCATTTTTGGAGGTGAAGATAAATTGTGCATGGAATTCTCTAATAACATGAAGAATGAATTTGAAATGTCCATGATTGGTGAGATGCAATTTTTCTTAGGCTTGCAGATTACTCAAACTGACAAAGGAATTTTTATTTATCAAACTAAGTATCTAAGGGAATTATTGAAGAAGTTTGTTATTGATAATTCCAAACCGGTAAATACTCCTATGGTGACAAGTGAGAAATTATCTATCAAAGATACATCTGCACCAGTAAATTCAACAAGGTATAAATCTATGATTGGTGGCTTGTTATATCTAACTCAGACTAGACCAGATATTACGAGTGTAGTAAGTATTGTTTCAAGATATCAAAGTAATCCTAAAGAAAATCATGAATGTGCGGTAAAGAGGATATTTTGGTATTTGCAAGGAACAACAGAATATGGCTTATGGTATTTTAGAGATGATGACTTCACTTTATGTGCATATACAAATTCAGATTGGGCAGGAGATACTGATGATAGGAAGAGCACTTTTGGTGGATCTTTCTTTCTTGGGAAGAAATTGGTTTCATGGATCAACAAAAAATAGTGATGCATTTCTTTATCTACTGCAGAAGTTGAATATGTTGCAGTAACAACTAATTGCACTCAAGTCTTATGGATGAAACAAATGTTGAAGGATATCAAGGTAAATTGTAGTGAACCGGTAGTTATCTACAGTGATAACTCAACAACTATTGACATGTCTAAGAATCCAGTATTTCACTCTAAGACTAAACACATATCAATAAAATACAACTTTTTGAAGGACAAGGTGGAAGAAAAGGAAGTCAAATTGGTTTATGTGAACACTAAAGAGTAGATTGCAGATATATTCACTAAACCGTTGTCTAAGGAATCATTTGAGTATTTGAGAGATAGGTTAGGGGTATCTACCTCTCCAAAATAAACTTAATTGATGGAGTAGACCATCAGTCCAACATGCATTATCAGAGATACTATTCATTCTGACATTGATGAGTTGTGCTAATGCTCAGGGGGAGTAGTCAGCTTTGAGAGTCAGAGGCTTACATTCTTTCTTTGATATTTTTATCAGATTTCTTGCATTGATGTCAAAGGGGGAGAGATAGTGATGTGAAAAATAAATTCAGAACTTTACAGGGATATTATTCACAGGGAGAGAGTTATTGATATTCATGAGATTGTTGGTTGTCTTCCACAGGGGGAGACTTGTTTGACATTTCTTGTTACTTAGATGTTTTTCAAATCTAGTGTTGCCATCAATGCCAAAGGGGGAGATTGTTGGAAATATGGATGAATTAATTATGTGTTGCGTTGATGTTTGGTCATTGATCTTGACACTATTTGTTTTGGTTGGTTACCGACAGACAGGTTTTGGTTACCGATAGAAGATCTTGTGTTACCGATAAGGGTTTAAGGTTTAACCAGCAGAGCTTTCACTAAGAAAACTTGACATAATGCTAAGTGGTGTTGGTGCGGCTTCTAGATGGAATTCAGGATGCAGAAGGTGATCCTTGATCATGATTCAATCGATTGGAGATATTGCTTTGGTGTGGTGGACCTAGATTAGGTCCGGTACCTATCTAGGTTATGGACTGGTATCATGACAACGTGTTCTCTACACGTTACCAAGATGTTTTATGGATTGGTTGTTGTTTTTTTGGTCTAAATCTGACATGGCATATCATTGTAATATGAATATATGTAATGATCTTATTGTAATATCTTTTAGGTGGCCAACCTAATTGGTTTAGGCCTTAGGGCTTGTATAAATTGATATAAGATCTCATTGTAGATCATGGTTTGTAATAGAAAATATGTGTCGTGGTCATGGAATGTAATATCATATGCGAAGGAGATTCAGTCGATCATAGGTGATCGAATTGGGTTTAAGTAGGAGGTAAAATGCCTCAAGTATTGAGCTTAACTGAGATTGTAATAAGACATGATAGATGCTATCTCTGGTAGTTCATTCTTCTGGATTGTTGTGCAATTATCTTGAGGTGGTTATAACCTCTTTGTAGTCAGTGAGACTCTTTTGTAATGAGCAGTACGGTCTAGGCAGTGTGCCTTTCTGCATGTGCGGGCCCCTCATTGTATCACATACTTTCTGTAGAAGTATCATCTGATTGTGAGTAGGCTTCCCACCATGGTTTTTCCCTTTATCGGGTTATCCATGTACAATTCATGGTGTTGTGTGGTACGGTTGCATTATGTTAACTCTCTATTTCATTCTTAAGTTTTATTGCTTACCGGTATCCGTTTCTACTATTTCGGTATTCAATGTTGATGTGCTTCGGTTAAAGGTTATAAAGTGGTTTGATTAAAATAATATGTTAACAACTGATTCACCCCCTCTCAATTGTTCACCGATTATTCTAACAAAACAAGTCTCCCCCTATGGAAGACAACCAAAAATCACTTGCATATAGCTCTGAATATCAATATCTCTCCCCCTTTGACTATTACTTTTTCACATTAATATCACTCCCCCTTTCTTTTTCTTTTTTACATCACTATCTCTCCCCCTTTGACATCAATGCCAAAAATCTGACAAAAATATCAAAGCAAAAACATAAGCCTCTGAATCTCAAAGCCGACTACTCTCCTTGAGCAGTAGCATCCCACATCAGTGTCGGAATGAATAGTATCTCTTGACAATGTATGCCAGACTGATGCCAAATCGCATCAATCAAGTCTCTACCAGAGGGGCAGAAACCCCCAATCTATCTCTCAAGTACTCAAATGATTCCTTGGATAATGGTTTAGTGAAAATATCTGCAATATGCTCTTTAGTGTTCACATAAACCAGTCTAACTTCATTTGCTTCCACCCTCTCCTTCAAAAAGTTATACTTGATAGATATGTGCTTTGTCTTAGAATAAAATACAATAATCTTTGATATATCAATAGCAGTAGAGTTATCACAGTGAATAATTATTGGTGCGTCACAATCCACTTTTATATCCTTCAACATTTGCTTCATCCATAAACCTTTTATATAGTTGGTAGCAACAACAACATACTCATCTTCAACAATAGATAGAGAAGTACACGACTGTTTCTTGCTGATCCATGAAACCTACTTCTTTCCAAGAAAGAAATCTCCACTAGAAGTACTTTTCTGGTCATCAACATCTCCAGCCCAATCAACATCTGTATATGCACATAAAGTGAAGTTATCATCCTTAGGGTACCATAAGCCATATTCTGATGTACCTTGCAAGTATGTAAAAATCCTTTTCATTACCATCTAATGATTTTCTCTAGGATCACTCTGAAATATTGAAATAATACAAACAACATTCATAATGTCAGGCCTAGTCTGAGTCAAATAAAGCAAACGTCCAATCATAGATTTGTATCTTGTACGATTTATCGGTGTAGAAACATCTTTTCTTGTCAGTTTCTCACTTGTAACCATAGGTGTACTTATCAGTTTAGAATCTCCCATACCAAATTTCTTCAATAATTCTTTAGTATATTTAGTTTGACAGATAAAAATACCTTTGTTAGTCTAAGTAATCTGCAAACCTAAAAAAAATTTCATCTCACCAATCATAGACATCTCAAATTCTTTCTCAATATTCTTAGAAAATTCTATGCATAATTTATCTTCACTTCTAAAAATAATGTTATCAACAAATACTTCAATAATCAGTATATCATCATCAGTGATTTTATAATAGAAATTACTGTCAGCACTGCCCTTAGTAAAACCAAGCTTCAAAAGATATTTATCCAACCTTGCATACCAAGCTCTAGGTGCTTGTTTTAGTCCATATAAAGCTTTCCTTAACCTACAAACCATATCTGTATCATCTGATAGTGAAAAACCATCAAGTTTCTCAATATAAACTTCCTCATCAAGATCCCCATTCAAAAATGCACATTTAACATCCATCTGATAAACCTTGTAGTTTTTATAAGCAACACAGGCAAGAAATAATCTTACAACTTCAATCTTAGCTACCGGTGCAAAAGTCTCTCCATAATCAATTCCTTCCTTCTGAGAATATCCTTTACAAACTAATCTAGCCTTATTCCTTATAACTTGACCATCCTCATTCAATTTATTCCTAAAAACCCATTTAGTTCCAATAACATTTTTATTTTTAGGTCGGGGAACCAAAGTCCATGTGTTATTTTTTGAAATCTGATCTAATTCTTCTTCCATAGCTTTTAACCAATGTTCATCTTTACATGCCTCAATTACTGATACCGGTTCAACTTGTGAAATTAAACATACCTCATTAGTTTCCAGTCTTCTTCTTATCATCACTCTATTGTTCTTGTCCCCAATGATTTGATCTTCAGAATGATTCAGTCTCACATATCTAGGAGTCTTCTGACTCTTTGTTCCTCGTCCCTATTCTTCAGTTACTGTAGAATTCTCTGATGTTTCTGGAGTAACTGGTTCAACTCTCTATTCTATTAAAGGTTCTATCGGTTTAGATATAATCATTTCCACTGCCGATTCTTTCTCATAAACTCTGATTTGACTTATGTTTAGCTCATCTACTTTGACATTAGCACTCTCCACAATTCTCTACAATCTCTTGTTATAACATCTATATGCTTTGTTTTCATTAGAATAACTAAGAAATATGCGTTCATCACATCTAGGATCAAATTTCCCAATAGTATCATCTCTCCTAATATAACATTTACTACCAAAAATTCTGAAATACTTAACTGTAGGTGTATTGCCAAACCATAATTCATAAGGTGTCTTACCGGTTTCTCCTTTGATATGTAATCTATTGAATGTATAAACAACTGTACTCACTGCTTCTCTCCAGTAGATATGAGGTAGATTAGCTTCCATCATCATTGTTCTAGCAACATCCAAGATAGTTTTGTTTTTCCTTTCTACAACTCCATTCTGCTGAGGTGTCCAGGGAGCAGAAATTTGTCTTCTTATACCATGCTTGTCACAAAAGTTATTAAACTCACCGGATGTGAATTATCCACCATGATCTGATCTCAAACATTTAATCTTCAATCCTGTCTTAGTTTCCACTTTAGCCTTAAAAATTTTAAACTTTTCAAATGCTTCATATTTTTCTCTCAAAAAAGTAACCCACATCATTCTAGAATAATCATCAATGATTAGCATGAAATATCTATCACCATGAAAACTTTTAACTCTAGTAGGGCCACACAAATCAGTATGAATAAGATCAAGAACACTCCTAAAAGAGGTTTTGACCTATTTACCCATTTGACATTCCTTACATACCAGAATATAGGGCTTCATAATCTTAGGTATATCCCTAACTGCCTTAGTTGAACTGATCTTCACAATGCAATCAAAATTCACATGACACATCCTTTTATGCCATATCCAACTCTCATCAATCTGTGTAGTCAAACATGTCTTCTCATCAGAGTTCAAATTAAATATGTTACCTTTTGTATGTGTACCAGTTGCAATCTCCAAGTTAGATCTGTTAATGATTTTGCATTTGCCATCCTTGAACTATAATTGAAATCCCTTATCTACCAATTGTCCTATACTCAAAAGATTATGCTTCAAACCTTCAATATAATAAACATTGCCA
The DNA here is from genome assembly GCF_030272615.1 of Cryptomeria japonica. Taxonomy (NCBI): domain Eukaryota; kingdom Viridiplantae; phylum Streptophyta; class Pinopsida; order Cupressales; family Cupressaceae; genus Cryptomeria; species Cryptomeria japonica. Next base: position 567,606,552 of record NC_081407.1, on the reverse strand, counting down.
GTATTGTTCTTACCATCCAATGATATAGTTCCTTTTCCTTTGATTATACATGCCTTGTCATCTCCAAATCTAACTAGTCTACCATCAAATTCTTGCAAAGACAAAAACTTCCCTTTATCTCCAGTCATATGATGTGAACAACCACTGTCAATTACCCATTCATCCTTGTCTTTAATTTTAGCAACAAGTGCATTATCCTCATATACATTCTCTTCTAGTGCCCGACCATCTTCCTTGATAGCCAGGAACACCCATTCCTTCCCATTGCCAGATCCACTAGCAGAGTCTTCTGTCGGTTCATCATCTGAATCAGTAATGCCTTCCTCATTTGCTATGTAGCATGATTTGTCTCTGTTTTTCTTGTACTTATACTTGTTCTGATAACCAGGGTTAGGCTTAAATGATCTTTTAACTCTTTCTTCAAATCTTGAATTTCTTTCAGGACATCTAGATGCAAAATGACCAATCTTATTACATGCAAAACATTTAAAAGGTGCTTTTCCTTCATACTTACTTCCTATCGGTCCTTTCGACACTCTTCTAGCAAATAGTTCTTCAAGTTTCTCAAACTCATCATCTTATCTTTTCATATCTTCTAATTATTTTGCATATAAAGCTTTCCAGTCTTGCTTACCGGTTGCAAATGTAGATGCATGAAAAGCAGGTTTAGTCTTCATAGCTCTAGAAGGTCCAAATTCCTCAAGTTCAAAAGCGGATAGTTTCCCAACCAAGGTATCTCTATTGATGGATGTATTAGCCATTGTTCTCAACTCATTAATAGCAGTAGCCTTCATTTTGTAAGCTAGTTGTAGGGCTCTCAGGACTTTAGAAATAATTGCATCTTCGCTTAGAGTTCCACCACAACATTGAATTCCCATAACAATCTCATTTACCCTTTCCATGAATGTAGTAATCCTTTCATCTTCTTCCATCTTCAGGTTTTCATATATCACCTAGTAACCATCAAGTTTAGCAATCTTCACTGTAGGGTCACATTCATTAAGAGTCTCCAATTTATCCCATATTGCCTTTTCAGATGATTTGTCTGTTAATCCCATTATTTGCTGATCAAATGTGCACACAAGAGGGATTCTCTTGCTCTACAATCATTCTCAAGCTCCTTGTCCAAGTTTTCCGGAGGAGGATTTCCAGATCCTTTATAAAGGGTGTGACACCATTCTGTGTGATCTCCCAAATCTCCTTGCTGAGACATCTCAGATGAGTCTCCATCTGAATCTTCTATATTGTGTAATTTTGTAATGCCCTACCCTAGTCGGCCTTGTAAAACCCATTTGACCTTGGTTGACTTCCTATGTGGCATTCTTGAATGGTGGATTTACCATTATGTAATATTGTAGATTAGACTAAATGAATATTATGCGTACCTATTATTGTGCTTTTGCATCGATTCTTGTGTAAATGTAATTGTTCCCTAATTCTTGTTATAAATCTCAAGCTAACGCCTTCATTGAATATGTATATATATGTATGCTTGCGTGACTCATGGTTGCAGGAGATTGCAGGTACTATATCGCCTTGGTGCAGGGTTCATCTCCTTCAGGATTCACAGGGTTGAGTATACCTCCTTCATCCTTAGAATTCGGATTAGGTGGTCATAAAACTCTCGTCTTGCCTTAGCCATGATCAGGTGAGTGTCGTGTGTGGTCCGTAGGGTCCCTTTGTCATTTGGGTTGCGTGTCGTGTGATTGGTGGACTTTCTTGGTTTGTGTGCCTTGCGTGTGGAAAATGGAGTATTTTATCCTAAGTATTTAATTCAATTTAATGTGTGGATGTATGCATTAGTAATTGAGAAATTTAAAATAAATAGTTTTCTTTTATATGATTAATCGTTAATTTAAGAGATCACTTTATTTATATTTGTAGCAAGCTTAAGTATGTAATTTGAATTAATGTGTTCATTTACGCATTAGTAGTTGAGAAATCAAAATAAATAGGTTTCTTTTAGGTGATTAATCATTAATTAAAAGGATCGCTTTATTTATGTTGTAGCGAATTTAATTTAATGGTTAGTTTTAAATAATGAATTTAATTAGTTTATGCATTTTTAAAAAAAGGGAAATATTTAAAGTTATTTGAAATATAATTAATTTACCACTTTTGCATTTTGGAAAAGAAAGGGTGAATTTTATTATTTAAAGAAAACCATTTTTAATTTGTAATGTTTGATATAGTGTAAAAGATTGATTTTGGAAATTAATTTAATTTAAATACTTTACCCTTGTCAATTGTTCGAAATATAAATGTTGGCTTAATTAATATTGAGAAATTAAAATTAAGATTAAATAAGAGATAAGTATATTAATTAGAAAATCAAGTTAAAATAATTTAATAGTTGAAAAGAATTATTATTTCTTTTTATTTTTAAAGGGCTTAAATTTCAAAATTAGAAATTAGGTCAAGATTGGTACCCATTTAACCTAGGTTGAAAAATATTTTTGGGGTGGTTGAATTTTTGAAAAAGAAAAATTTGGGGATTTTTGCAAGGATGAATTTCTACAGCTGCAGGATTGGGGGCTCTTCTTTGAATCTTACCAGGAATGCTAAAGAGGTAGGATTCCGGTTTACCCTTTTGTTCTTTACTAAAAAAAAAAAAAATGGTATTTGGTTGTTCTTCATGAAATGCTGGTTTTAAAATATCCATGAATACTCTTAGATTCAAGTTCAGTTTTGAGAATATTGTTGTTTTGGGGCAAGATTGTTAAAAAGAGTAGATAAATGGGATTAAATCCATTTGGGTATTTGAGATTTATGATCTAGTTGAGAATATTTTCCATTATATTGTTTTTGAACATTCTGGAAAAAAAAATGTATGTGACTGTAATAAATGGATAATGGGGGTTTTAAATTTTCTTTTGGTTATTTCGTTTATGTGTATATATTTATTTTTCCATTCTAGAAGAAATTGGAAATAAACAAAAATAAATAAATAAAAAAAAAAAGAAGAAATTTTGGGTTTTCGGGGGGGAGCCGAAGCTCAACCCACACCCTCCCCTACCGCTCCCCGCAAGCCGCTCGGCTCCACAAAGTGGCGGCCGAAGGGGCTGCGATGCACATGGCGGCCACAACGACCCCCGGATCCACACTGTGGGGGCCGAAGGGGACTGCATCCTCTGTGGAGGCCTCAACAACCCCCGGTTCCACTATGTGAAGGCCGAAGGGGGTACGACCCCCACGACAGCCGCAATAACCCTGGCTCCCCTGTGGGTGGAGGCCGTAGTTCCCTTCGGCTAGGGCACGGCTAGGGTTTTGGCCACCCTCAAATTTGTTAGTTTTTTTTTATATTTAAAATTTAAATATGAAGTTTCCTTTTAGTGTGTAAAAAAATAAGGGATATATAATAATAAAAATATATTATAAGTAATATATTTGTTATTATTAAAGTTTGGTTGAGATTTATATTTTTAGCAAGTAATAATTATAAAAAAAAAAGGGGGATAAATATATATATTATTAATTATATATTAATCATTGGACTCAATAAAGTAATGATTTCCATTGATGTAACAATTGTTGAATGTTGTATTTATTTTTATTTATTTAAGTTGGTAGATATTGGGACTCACATTTAGATGCTAATGAATAAATCGAATGGTGAAATTAGTTTTTAAAATGTATGCAAGGGAATCTTAAATAAGTTGGGAGACGATTTTCCCATTTCCTTATTCACTTCTAATGTATTTTGTTCTTTATAGTAAAGGGTAATTTATGTGTTGTTTAAAAAAAAAAAGGGGCTAGAGTATTGTTGTAAAACCAACTGGTCATTGATGAATTTCTAAAGATTAAATAACTTGTTTAGATGCTTAAATCAACATGAGAAAAGACTGTATTTACCCATTAATGCTTGTGCATGGTTTAATATTTTTATAACCGCTATGTCTAAAGTAATAGCACGACCCTGATAGGTTTGTTGGGTCCCTGTTGTCTGGTTGTATGTGTTTGGTCATAGGCGGTCATGTCCCTAGTTAGGGAACCGTCAGTTAAGAAACCCTTGTATTCGCTTTTGACATGTTTAGTTGTATCCGCTTCAAAAGGGATCATTATGTAATTATCGACCGAGGTGGTTGTTTTATAGTGATTGTGTTCGCCTAAATGACAGAGATGTAATACACTTGAAACTTATGTAATCCTAACTATATTAAATGCCAGAGGGGTCTTGCAGTTGAGTAGACCCAGAGATGTAGCCCTCTAGGGGTGAACTCCGAGATCATATCTGTGTTATGCGATGCTTTTGTTTTCTCCTATTTCATACCTAGAGCTAGCATGTATGGTTGCATTTTGTATGTGTATAATGGGAGTTTAATGAAGTTATTTCTTGAATGCATGAATATAGTCATCTTGTTAAAAGTAGTAATTAGGATCATAAAAGTTTGTAGATATGATTATGGAAAGTATTTTGTTAATGTTAATGTAAAGAAGTAAGTATGGAAGGAAACTCGCTAGGTTACAAATATTGGATTAACTTGTTATAAAGCTTGAAATTTGAACGTATTGAACGGGTAAGAAATATTGGATTAACTTGTTATAAAGCTTGAAATTGGAACGTATTGAATGGGTAACAAATATTGGATTAATGTCATAATATCTAAATTGAAAACCAATGGATGAGCCTCATTTGGCTACTTACCGTATTATCTTAATAAATGAACATCATCAGGTTAGCTATATTTCACTATTTTGGATGAATTCATTTAGTTATTTACATTTTATTCTAAACAAATAAACCTCACCAGATTAGTTTTATAATTGGATGAACTCAAATTGGTTATCCTCATTATAACCTTAATAAATGATCTTCATCACAATAGCTATAATTGAACTAGCATGGGAGAACTCATTTAGTTGTTTATATCTTAATCATAGCAAAAGTATTCCTTCATATTAACTTTATTTTAACTAAAAAGAGTGAACTTATTAAGTTAGTTATATTTTAAGCCTAATGGATGATCGTCACTATGTTACTTACATTTTAAATCCTGAACGAATGAATATCACCTTACTAACGATATTTTAATTAAGGGAATGAACTCTTTGGCTATTCACATTTCAACCATCTATAAATAAACTTTGATATATTAGTTACATTGTATCTAAAATGGATGGCTCATCAAGTTAACCCTACTTAAACCTTAATGGGTGAATTATTAAGTTAATTATGTTTTAACTTCATTGAGTAAATATCCTCTTGTTAGCCTCATCTCCAATCATAATAGATGAACGCTTCCTAAATTCTAAAATGTCAATTCATCGAACATAACATATCCATGTCTTAAGTAATAACTTATAATTAAGATATCCATCTTAATTGAATCTAATGTCGCGAGTTGAGTTAGGTGTAAGGTTACGTAATCACATTGGGAAACTCCTTAGGATTGTTGAGTCTTCCGCTGTGTTATCTAAGCATTAGATAACTCCAATGTATCTTGATGTTGTGTCTTATTATTAACACTCTTATTATTATTATAAACTATTGTAAAAAAAAAAAAAATTTACACTCCATTGAGTGTTTTAGCTTAAACCCTTCGGGGTTTCCTGGCGGGGCATTACACTTGGTATCAGAGCCCATGTTGCAACACTGGGATCTCTGGTTTCGCTTGTGCCCTTAGTTGGTGTGTGTATGTCTACCTTATGTTGTAGGTCTATCCTCCTTGTTGTGTGTGTGTGAATGAGCAGACCTTAATTTGGGTGTAACATGTGTGTTCACACTCTGTTCTCACCTTCTTGATGTGGGTGCTTTGGAGTGATTGTATGTGTTTTGTTAGTTATTAATGTCTTGGTCTATGAATTCTCTTATTATGAAAGAGAATCGTATGTACTTTCATTCTTGATTTTTTTAACTCTTTTGACTAATGCATCTGGGTTGGTTGGTACTGTCTTGAATCTAAAATTACAAAATGTGCTTGTTATGGTTATGATCTATCTTAGTGAAGACCACTAGAAGAACTAGTATGGCAAAAAAATAAAATAATTAAATGCTTATTTTGTGGTAAATTAAATGACTATCACCCTTCCTCCTCTCTCTCACTAGAGATTAAAATGTTTCCGATATTGGTAATTATCTCTTATTTAAGTATTCTTATTGCAAGAGAAAGGATGGTATTTCTTGAGCCCTTGTGTGAGCCTTATAACGCTTATGTTTTTTTTTTTAGATTGTGAAAGGGATTTGGTTTGGAAGTTAATCTTGGTTAATGAGAGAAAATTGAATGTTTACATTAAGGATTCTCCATGTGCTTTGTAGGTGTAATATAATAAAGTCCATCTTAGGTAAGGTGCATTAATACGTGCATAGTTGATTTTGTGAAAATTGCTTTGTTTTGAAAGAAGTACCAAAAGAGAACATGTTAAAGTAGCTTCAAGAGTGTATTGATGTGTTCCTCAAAAGATTATTTTATGTGCGTCTTCAAACCAGTTGATTTAGGAACTATTTTAGTAATGCACTATTTAACTTGCTTTGGATATAGATAATTGTCTTATTGTGTTTAGAAAGAGCAAATGAAAGACTTGTTAATTTGTATGCATTAATTTGTAATATCTAGTAGATAGCTCCTCATTTACCTTCTTGTCGTATTTTGAATTTTCAATGTTAGGTTTGATGTGTTATTGTATTGTATTACGAATAGTCAGTGTTCTCAAGAAGACTTGTATTACCAAAAAAAAAATTGTTTGTCTTGAATTCTTGTTCGGAAAACTAGAACATTATATTGCAACAAAAATAATTGGAAATGTCATGCTAGGTTGTTTTGGCACCCTCCTAAAAGATAGCAAAATGAAAACCATGCAACTAAAATGATAGACTTATATCTGAGCATATAGTGTGATCTTGTAGATCTTGTGTATTCGTAGGAAAAAAAAAAAGATGATTTTTCCAACTCTCTTCCTCCTCTTGCCTAAAATATAAGGTTGTTGTTTTGAAATGCTATAAGAATGCAGTGATCTAAGAAGAATTTTTATAACGCATATAAAATTGTATGTTTGCTTTGGCTTCTGATTGAATGAGGAAAGTTTTTCACTTTGGAAGAGAAAATTGCATAGTTTGTAAGGTGAATGAAAATGCTTAGTGGAAATTGAGAAAGATATTGGAATGACGTTATTCCCTTGTGTAAATTTGAATTGTTAAGAATTTCAGAACGTGTATCTAGAGTAAACTTTATTTAGTGATTCATGTGTAAAGCATAATCAAAACTTCCCTTAAGTAGATGTTAGCGTAGTGTAAAGTACTCCCCGTAAATGTGACTGAACCAGTAATGGTGCTATTCTTTGTGTGTTGTAAGAAACCCATACTTTCTATGTGTGCTATGGGATGGTGAAGTAATCAACCATGGGGGATATGTTTGCTTATGAGTATGGGAAACCATACCTATTTATGTGATGTTGCATATTTGTTCCCTTACTAAGTGCCAACCCACGGGTTGTTGATAAGTCAGTATGTGAAGGGGTAGTATTAGAAGTCACCATTCCTTGAATAGTATGAACAACATATGAGTAATGTCAATGCGAAGCGACTTTAGCTTCCCTATCTCGAGGAAAAATATAGTTATATAATGAAACTGTATTATAGGTGTACTCAATACTTTCCCTTGTGATGAACCAATTTATGAGGTTCATGTGTGCCAGCCTATTCCTATCCTTTATTTTGAGCATATAGATGACAGTTCTTGAGCATAATGATGGATTTTATTGGAGCATCTTTTGCCTTGTCTTCATGAGAGGTGTGTTATTTTTCTTACATGAGTTGCCAATTGACTAGTGTTGGTAGACTTGTGGGTAGACCTTAGCCATGTATACCTCTGGCTTACGGTGGGTATCCTGAGAGGAACATTGCTATGCGGGGTGTGACCTGCGCGTGCCTTATCCGCGAGGTACACTGCCAGGTGGGATATGTCCATTGCGTGCCCTGTCCGCTTGGAGTATTGTCATGCCATGCTGAGACATGATGTGGGATGTAGTAGACATTGCCATGTGGCCTACCGATAGGTATAGGGTAGAGCCATGCCGCGTGATGACGTGATGCGGGGTGATGTCGAGGTGCACACTACCATGCCATACGGATGTGTGACTAGGCCACACCACATGATGAGCTACTGCGATAGCTAGATGATTGTTCCTTCCTTCCTCGTTGGTGGCTAGCTGCTAGTCACGTAGTGATGTAATGTGCACTTATGATCTTCTTTTATTATTTATTTATTTCCTTGTGGGCCAACAATTTATTTTATTTTGACCTTGAAGGTTTAGCCACGATCTTGCAATCTTGTTCTTACTTGATTTGATGTTGCAATTCCAGAATTATTTTCTTGCCTTACTGTTGGAATTGATGATTATTATCTTTATACTTCTATACTTTGGTGGCTAAAGTGGTTTATCCTTGTTGTTTTCATATGCTGGTCTTGTGTTGCAATGTGAGTTCCTCTCCAAGAATGTAGGAGACAGTCTTGGATGAGTGTATACGAGGAAGTAGACGTAGGGAACCTTGAGGATGGAGGTATGTGAGGCTGTGAGACATCTAGGATCCACTACCTACCTATGAGTGGTGACTATCTCTTGGAGGCTAAACACCTTACGCAACAAGGGATATTCACGAGGGTATTGTATGGAAGGTAGCACCTCTATGGTGTACCCTAGCACCATCAAGCCCTTGAGTGAGATGTTGGATATTGATGATCATGTTATTTGTTCTAAGATTGGGCATAGAGATGCTGATCGTGCATGTTACCTTTGACCGAGCATTAGACATGCTCACATGTGGCCTTTTGTGTTGTGCAAATTCCAATTATGTGGATGGCTATTATGTGTAATCATGGTTTAAATGGTGTTAACTTGTCACTATGTTATGGGACATAGTCATTGGAAAAGTTCTTATATACCTGGAAAGTGTAAAAAATTGAGTTATATACGTTGCTCTTATTTATTGAAGGTTAACTTGGTCGTGGAAATTTATATTTGAAGCTAGTTCTATGTGATAAATTTTTGCTGAAAGAGGTATGGGTGAAAGAATTTATCTTGATGGCATGTTTACTTGTCATGTTTGATAGATGAGTATGGTAATTGTTGTCTATATCTTTTAATTGCTTTAGTTTGGTGTAATGAAAGGAAGGAAAAATTCTCATTTCTCTACTATGATTGTGTGTAAATTCTAGAATATTTTAAGAAGTGTATGATTTTAGATGCATTCTGCGAATGGATATTGACATTCGTAGAGGATTTATAAATAATGTTTTAAATTGTTGATAAAATAGTTATTTGTGCAAATTGATAATTGTTAATTGAGTTTAAGGGCTAATATGTGTTGTATGACTTCTGCTTAGCCTTGCGACTTCCAGGAGTAAGTCGGAGCCTAGGGGGGGGAGAATGTAATGCCCTACCCTAGTGAGCCTGGTAAAACCCGTTTGACCTTGGTTGACTTCCTATGTGTCATTCTTGAATGGTGGATTTACTGTTATGTAATGTTGTAGATTAGACTATATGAATATTATGCGTACCTATTATTGTACTTTTGCATCGATTCTTGTGTAAATGTAATTGTTCCCTAATTCTTGTTATAAATCTTGAGCTAACACCTTCATTGAATATGTATATATATGTATGCTTGCGTGACTCATGGTTGCAGGAGATTGTAGGTACTATATCGCCTTGGTGCAGGGTTCATCTCCTTTAGGATTCACAGGGTTGAGTATACCTCCTTCATCCTTAGAATTCGGATTAGGTGGTCATAAAACTCTCGTCTTGCCTTAGCCATGATCAGGTGACCATCGTGTGTGGTCTGTAGGGTCCCTTTGTCATTTGGGTTGCGTGTCGTGTGATTGGTGGACTTTCTTGGTTTGTGTGCCTTACGTGTGGAAAATGGAGTATTTTATCCTAAGTATTTAATTCAATTTAATGTGTGGATGTACGCATTAGTAATTGAGAAATTTAAAATAGATGGTTTTCTTTTATATGATTAATCGTTAATTTAAGAGATCACTTTATTTATATTTGTAGCAAGCTTAAGTATGTAATTTGAATTAATGTGTTCATTTACGCATTAGTAGTTGAGAAATCAAAATAAATAGGTTTCTTTTAGGTGATTAATCATTGATTAAAAGGATCGCTTTATTTATGTTGTAGCGAATTTAATTTAATGGTTAGTTTTAAATAATGAATTTAATTAGTTTATGCATTTAAAAAAAAGGGAAATATTTAAAGTTATTTGAAATATAATTAATTTAACCACTTTTGCATTTTGGAAAAGAAAGGGTGAATTTTATTATTTAAAGAAAATCATTTTTAATTTGTAAAGTTTGATATATTGTAAAAGATTGATTTTGGAAATTAATTTAATTTAAATACTTTACCCTTGTCAATAGTTCGAAATATAAATGTTGGCTTAATTAATATTGAGAAATTAAAATTAAGATTAAATAAGAGATAAGTATATTAATTAGAAAATCAAGTTAAAATAATTTAATAGTTGAAAAGAATTATTATTTCTTTTTATTTTTAAAGGGCTTAAATTTCAAAATTAGAAACTAGGTCAAGATTGGTTCCCATTTAACCTAGGTTGAAAAATATTTTTGGGGTGGTTGAATTTTTGAAAAAGAAAAATTTGGGGATGGAGATTTGGGGATTTTTGCAAGGATGGATTTCTACAGCTGCAGGATTGGGGGCTCTTCTTCGAATCTTACCAGGAATGCTAAAGAGGTAGGATTCCGGTTTACCCTTTTGTAAATGGTATTTGGTTGTTCTTCATGAAATGCTGGTTTTAAAATATCCATGAATACTCTTAGATTCAAGTTTAGTTTTGAGAATATTGTTGTTTTGGGGCAAGATTGTTAAAAAGAGCAGATAAATGGGATTAAATCCATTTGGGTATTTGAGATTTATGATCTAGTTGAGAATATTTTCCATTATATTGTTTTTGAACATTCTGGAAAAAAAAAAAATGTCCGTGACTATGATAGATGGATAATGGGGGTTTTACGTTTTCTTTTGGTTATTTCATTTATGTGTATATATTTATTTTTCCATTCTAGAAGAAATTGGAAATAAACAAAAATAAATAAATAAATTTAAAAAAAAAAGAAATTTGGGGTTTTCGTGGGGCGGGGGGGGGGGGGGGGGGAGCCGAAGCTCAACCTGCACCCTCCCCTACTGCTCCTCGCAAGCCGCTCGGCTCCACAAAGTGGCAGCTGAAGGGGCTGCGATGCCCATGGCGGCCGCAGCGACCCCCGGATCCACACAGTGGGGGCCGAAGGGGACTGTGTCCTCCATGGAGGCAGCAACAACCCCCGGTTCCACTATGTGGAGGCCGAAGGGGCTGCGACCCCGACAGTGGCCGCAGTAACCCTGACTCCACTGTGGGTGGAGGCTGAGGGACTGCGTCCTCCGTGGAGGCCGCAGTTCCCTTCGGCTAGGGCACGGCTAGGGTTTTGGCCGCCCTCAAATTTGTTAGTTTTTATTTTATATTTAAAATTTAAATATGAAGTTTCTTTTTAGTGTGTAAAAAAAAAAAGGGATATATAATAATAAAAATATGTTATAAGTAATATATTTGTTATTATTAAAGTTTGGTTGAGATTTATATTTCTAGCAAGTAATAATTATAAAAAAAAAGGGGGGGATAAATATATATATTATTAATTATATATTAATCATTGGACTCAATAAAGTAATGATTTCCATTGATTTAACAATTGTTGAATGTTGTATTTATTTTTATTTATTTAAGTTGGTAGATATTGGGACTCATATTTAGATGATAATCAATAAATCAAATGGTGAAATTAGTTTTTAAAATATATGCAAGGGAATCTTAAATAAGCTGGGAGACGATTTTCCCATTTCCTTATTCACTTCTAATGTATTTTGTTCATTATAGTAAAGGGTAATTTATGTGTTGTTAAAAAAAAAAAAGGGGCTAGAGTATTGTTTTAAAACCAACTGGTCATTGATGAATTTCTAAGGATTAAATAACTTGTTTAGATGCTTAAATCAACATGAGAAAAGACTGTATTTACCCATTAATGCTTGTGCATGGTTTAATATTTTTGTAACCGCTATGTCTAAAGTAATAGCACGACCCTGATAGGTTTGTTGGGTCCCTATCGTCTGGTTGTATGTGTTTGGTCATAGGCGGTCATGTCCCTAGTTAGGGAACCGTCAGTTAAGAAACCCTTGTATTTTCTTTTGATGTGTTTAGTTGTATCCGCTTCAAAAGGGATCATTATGTAATTATCGACTGAGGTGGTTGTTGTATAGTGATTGTGTTCGCCTAAACGACAGAAATGTAATAGACTTGAAACTTATGTAATCCTAACTATATTAAATGCTAGAGGGGTCTTGCATTTGAGCAGACCCGGAGATGTAGCCCTCTAGGGGAGAACTCCGCGATCATATCTGTGTTATGTGATGCTTTTGTTTTCTCCTATTTCATACCTAGAGCTAGCATGTATGGTTGCATTTTGCATGTGTATAATGGGAATTTAATGAAGTTATTTCTTGAATGCATGAATATAGTCATCTTGTTAAAAGTAGTAATTAGGATCATAAAAGTTTGTAGATATGATTATGGAAAGTATTTTGTTAATGTTAATGTAAAGAAGTAAATATGGAAGGAAACTCGCTAGGTTACAAATATTGGATTAACTTGTTATAAAGCTTGAAATTTGAACGTATTGAATGGGTAAGAAATATTGGATTAACTTGTTATAAAGCTTGAAATTGGAACATATTGAATGGGTAACAAATATTGGATTAATGCCATAATATCTAAATTGAAAACCAATGGATGAGCCTCATTCGGCTACTTACCGTATTATCTTAATAAATGAACATCGTTAGGTTAGCTATATTTCACTATTCTGGATGAATTCATTTAGTTATTTACGTTTTATTCTAAACAAATAAACCTCACCAGATTAGTTTTATAATTGGATGAACTCAAATTGGTTATCCTCATTATAACCTTAATAAATGATCTTCATCACAATAGCTATAATCGAACTAGCATGGGAGAACTCATTTAGTTGTTTATATCTTAATCATAGCAAAAGTATTCCTTCATATTAACTTTATTTTAACTAAAAAGAGTGAACTTATTAAGTTAGTTATATTTTAACCCTAATGGATGATCACCACTATGTTACTTACATTTTTAATCCTGAATGAATGAATATCACCTTACTAATGATATTTTAATTAAGAGAATGAACTCTTTGGCTATTTACATTTCAACCATCTATAAATAAACTTCGATATATTAGTTACATTGTATCTAAAATGGATGGCTCATCAAGTTAACCCTACTTAAACCTTAATGGGTGAATTATTAAGTTAATTATGTTTTAACTTCATTGAGTAAATATCCTTTTGTTAGCCTCATCTCCAATCATAATAGATGAACGCTTCCTATATTCTAAAATGTCAATTCATCGAACATAACATATCCATGTCTTAAGTAATAACTTATAATTAAGATATCCAGCTTAATTGAATCTAATGTCGCGAGTTGAGTTAGGTGTACGGTTACGTAATCACATTGGGAAACTCCTTAGGATTGTTGAGTCTTCCACTTTGTTATCTAAGTGTTAGATAACTCCATTGTATCTTGATGTTGTGTCTTATTATTAACACTCTTATTATTATTATAAAGTATTGTAAAAAAATAAAATATTTACACTCCATTGAGTGTTTTAGCTTAAACCCTTCAGGGTTTCTTGGCGGGGCATTACAAATTTGTTCCATCAAGCCTTGGAATATCCCTTTGAAAGATAGCTCCAGAAGAACTTGATGAACTTGAACTGTTAGTTATCATAGGATCTTCCTAGAGCGGTTAAGCTTTCTGTAGAGAGGATCAGAGCTCTAATACCAATTGTTAGACAGTTCAAATAACCGAAAGACAACTAAGAGGGAGGGGTGAATCAGTTGTCACACATTACAAGAACATTCAACAATTAAACTTTAATACCGGAACCCGAAATAGTAATACCGAAATAGCAGTTAGTCCAATTAAGCATAAACAATAATCACAGAATAAAAGCCATCCACACAACACCAAGATTTGTATGTGGAAAACCCGGTAAAGGGAAAAACCACGGTGGGAAGCCTACCCACAGTCAGATAATACTTCTACAGTAAGTATGTGAATTACAATGAAGGGGCCTACACTTGCAGAAAGACCAACAACCTAGAGCACACTGCTCATCACAAAAGGAGTCTCATTGACTACATATAAATTCAGTATACAATCCAGAGAAGTGTTGAACTGCAAAAGATAGCATCTCCTATGCCTGAGTACAGTTCCGGTTAAGCTCAATACCAGAGGACTAAATCCTCTTACATAAACCCAATTCAATCTCCAATGATCAACCAGCTCTTCTTCCTCAATAATATTACATTATTCGCACATTACATTCCTTGACCATGTCCTCTTATATTAACCATGATGATCTATAATGAGATCTTACATCTATATATACAAACCCTCAACCATAAACAATTAGGTCGGCCACCAAACAATAAAATAATTACATAATTACAAACCATGTTGACCTTAGACCAAACAAGTAATATCAACACATAAGACATCCCAGAAATATATCAATAGGTCCTATCCACACGTTACATTAAAGATGGTCCATAACCTAGGTCAACTGGGACCAAGTATAGGTCCACACGCTTCAATAATGATCTCTGACCACTAAGTCTCAAACATGATCACCAACAACATCTTGAAACTTCATTAGAAGCTGCAACAACACCACTTATGCAATTCATCAAAGATCTCCATCAAAAGCTTTGCCGGTGAAACCCTCGCCAGAACCAGAAACCAAGCTTCTAAGTAAGTTGGATAGCATCCAATCACTAGACCAAAACCAACTGACCTAATATGAGTATAAGTATCATGAAAAAGCCAATTCCATCACCAGATTATATCGGAGCCTGCCAGATCATACCAGATCCAAGTTAACCAGAAACCACTCATCCTATTGGGACCAGAAGGGTGCCGGTAATGGATCCAAACAACCAGTGTTGACATCAATGACAAAACATCAATGAAACACATAATCAATTCCACCAAATGGCCAACATGACATACCTACAAAATATCATACAAGGAAAGAATGCTTGAAGATCTTGGGCAAGATCTTTGAGAGTTTTGAGCAATATCAGTTAAGATTGAACCTAAAGAAATGTGCATTCAGAGTTACCTCAGGAAAACTCCTTGGGTACATTATATCAGCTCATGGAATCAAAGTAGACCCCCAAAAGTTAAAGCTATCATGGAGATGGAGTCACCTAAGAGCATAAGGCAGTTGCATTCTCTACAAGGGAGATTGCAGTCAATCAAAAGATTAATTTCTCAGCTAGCTAATAGATGTTACCCCTTCACTCATTTATTATACAAGAATGTTCCATTCAAATGGGACCATAAATGTTAGGAAGATTTTATGCAAATCAAGAAATATTTGATGAATCCTTCAGTAATAGTATCATCAATCAAAGGGAAACCATTGTTGCTTTACATCGCAGTGACAGATGTAACACCAGGAGTTCTCTTAGCACAACATGATTAAGAAGGCAGAACACTTGTAGGATATGAATTGAACTACACATTAGTTGAGAAGACATGCCTAGTAGTTGTATTTGCAACTCAGAAATTGTGATATTATATGCTAACTCATTCTGTGAAATTTATAGCAAAAATAGATCCATTGAAGTATTTGCTAAGAAATCCAACATTGACAGGTAGATTGGCTAAATGGGTTATGATACTAAGTGAGTTTGATATAGAATATGTTGATCAGAAAGCTATCAAAGGACAAGTAATTTCTGATCAATTGGTTGAAGTACCCCTGCAAGATGACACACCATTGCACATTGAATTTCTTGATGCAGACATTTTGATAGTTAGCACAAATTTTTGGGAGTTATACTTTGATGGATCATATACACAACATGGATCAGGTGCAAGAATCTTGTTCATAGCACCTCAAGGCCACACAATTCCAAAATTATATAGACTGCGATTCCCATGCACAGACAATACTACAGAGTATGAGGCATTGGTCATTGGGATCAAAATTTCCATTGAATGGAACATCAAGCAATTAAATGTTTATGGAGATTCATAGCTCATAATCAACTAGATAAATGATTATTATCAAACCAAGGATGACAAGTTGATACCCTATAAAAAGTTGGTTGAAAATTTTTAAGAGCACTTTGAAGAAATATCATTCACTCAGATCCCAAGGAATGAGAATAAAGCAGTAGATGCAATGGCTGCAATAACATGTCTTTTGTAGACTCAAGAGAATCAACAATGTTACAAATTCCTGGTGGAAGATATCTTGCATCCTATTGTTGAGTCTCAAGACACCCACATGATTTTCTACATATCTGGAACCGATCAATCTTATATAGCCAAACTTATCGATACCTGAAGGAGAATATCCTTCCCCCAGACCTATCCCACAATTAGAAAAGAAATTTTATCGTTAGTCATCTCGCTATACTATCATTGCTGATACTTTATATAGGAGGTCTAGATAGCACTCTACTGAGGTGTCTCGAACAGGAAGAATCTGAGAAAGTTCTCAACAAAGTCCATGAAGGTATTTGTGGCAAGCACTCAAGTGGCTTAATGCTGGCTAAGAAACTTATTCAATAGGGTTATTATTAGCCTACTATGGAGAGAGATTCATTTACATATGCCAAGAAATGCAAACAATGTTAGATCCATGTGAATCTCATCCATGCACCAACACAAGAACTGCATCCTATGGCAGGATCATGGCCATTCTCTCAATGGGGACTTGACCTAGTGGGTAAGATAAATCCTTCATCTTCTAATGCACGTAAGTTCATTTTGATGACTACTGAGTATTTCACTAAATGGATTGAACTAGTGCCTTTGACAATGGTAACACGAAAGCAAATATCATCATTCATATTGAAGTAAATAATTTGTGCTATGGTGTCCCTATGACCATTATCACAGATAATGGAAGGCCATTTATGTTGGCATTATTGGATGAATTGATTATGTGTTGCATTGATGTTTTGTCATTTATGTCAACACTAGCTATTATGGTTGGTTATCGACGTACAGGTTTTGGTTATTTGTAGAAGATCTAGTGTAAACGGCATAAGAGACTATTTGTTGGACACTTCTGGCATGTTTGGATCTATGGAATGTGATTGGTTAGATGTGGTACGTTCTTCTGGAGCATGTCTTTATTAGATAGTATTGACTTGATATTCAGATGTTTTCATACACTCTGGTAAACCCTTACTAGCACTAGTTTAAGGTTTTACCGATAGAGCTCTCACTAAGGAATCTTGATAGGATGCATAATTGGTGTTGGTGCAGCTTCTACATGGATTTCAGGATGCTGAAGATGTTCTTTGATCGTGCTTCAACTGCTTGAAGACATTGCTTTGGCATGGTGGACCTAGAATAGGTCTAGTACCTATCTAGGCTATGGATCGATATCATGTTAACGTGTACTCTACACATTACCGGGATGTTTCAGGATGTTTTATGGATTTGTTATTGTTGTTTTGGTCTTAAGCTGACATGGCATATCATTGTAATATGGATTTATGTAATGATCCTATTGTAATATCTTTTAGGTGGCTGACCTAATTGGTTTAGGCCTTAGGGTTTGTATAAAATGATGTAAGATCTCATTGTAGATCGTGGTATGGGAATGAAATAAGAAGTCATGGTCTTGGAATGCAATATCATATGCGAAGGAGATTTGGTCGATCATAGGTGATCAAATTGGGATGAAGGAAGAGGTCAAAGGCCTCCGGTATTGAGCTTAACTGGGACTGTAATCAAGCATGGTAGATGCTATCTCTGGCAGTTCACTCTATTGGATTGTTGTCCATTTATATTGAGATGGTTGTTGCCTCTCTGTAGTCAGTGAGACTCTTTTGTAATGAGCAGTACGCTCTAGGCAACGTGCCTTCCTACATGTGCAGGCCCCTCATTGTATCACATACTTTCTGTAGTAGTATCATTTGATTGTGGGTAGGCTTCCCACCATGGTTTTTTCCTTTCCAAGTTTTCCATGTAAAAATCATGGTGTTATGTGGTATGGTTGCTTTGCATTGATTATTTGTTTAATTGTTAAGTTGCATTGTTTACCGGTATCTATTTCTGCTCTACCAATACTTAATCTAGTTAAAGGTTATTAAGTGGATTTAAAGTTATAATTTGTTAACAACTGATTCACCCCCCCTCTCACTTATTCACCAGTTATCCTAACAATTGATATCAGATCTTTGGTCCTCTTTTGCAGAAGCTTAACTGCTTGAGGTAGATCCTATGGCGGCTAACACTTCTAATCCACCGACAACTATTTAAGAAGAGAAATCCCTAAGCTTGATGGAACAAATTATGGGATATGGAAAATTCGAATGGAGACTCATCTTAGATGTCTTGGCAAAGATATTTGGGAGATCACTGAGAAAGGATACACACCTTATGATCTGGCATCTGGTAATCCTGCCCCTGCAGACTTGGACAAGAATATTGAAAATGATTGCAGAGCTAGAGAAGCCCTCTTGTGTGCACTTACTGATCAACAGATCATGGGATTGATTGATAAGGTTATGTCGGACAAATTGCAAACTTTGAATGAAGGTGATCCTATTATCAAAATTTCCAAACTTGATGGCTACCAGGTAAGATATGAAAACTTGAAGATGGAAGATAATGAAAGAATTGCTGTGTTTATGGAAAGATTAAATGAGATTGTTATGGGAATTCAATGTTGTGGAGGTTTTTTGAGTGAAGATGAAATAGTTTCCAAAGTCTTGAGAGCCCTTCTAATGTCTTACAAGGTGAAGGCAACTACAATTAATGAATTGAGAACAATGACAAACTCTTCTGTTAACAAAGACATTTTGATTGGGAAATTATCTGCTTTTGAGCTTGAAGAATTTGGATCTTTCAGAGCTGTAAAGTCTGAACCTGCTTTTCATGCATCATCATCATCATCTACCAGCAAAAGTGACTGGAAAGTTTTATATGCAAAATAATTGGAAGACATGAGGAAAGAAGATGAAGAATTTGAGCAACTTGAAGCCTTATTTGCTAGAAGATTACCTAAAGGTCCGACATGAAGTAAGTATGAAGGAAAAGCACCTTTTAAATGTTTTGCATGTAATAAGATTGGTCATTTTGCATCTAGATGTCCTGAAAGGAATGCAAGGTTTGAGGAAAGAGTTAAGAAATCATTTAAGCCTAACCAAAACAAATATAGATTCAAGAAAAGTAAACAATGCTACATAGCGGATGAGGAAGGAGTAACTGATGACTTTGGAGATGAACTGATAGAAGACCCTGTTAGTGGATCCGACAATGGAAAGGAATGGGTGTTCCATGCTTTAAAGGAAGATGAACCAAAACTAGCTATCAAAAATGAAGAAAAGACATTGGCAGCAAAAGTTGAAGACAAGAATGAATGGGTAATTGATAGTGGATGCTCACATCATATGACTGGAGATAAAGGGAAATTTCTTTCCCTGCAAGAATACAATGGTGGTCAAGTCATATTTGGAGATGACAAATCATGTATGATTAGAGGTAGAGGTATTATTTCTTTGGATGGAAAGCATAACACTGATAATGTCTATTATGTAGAAGGTGTAAAGCATAATATTTTGAGTGTTGGTAAATTGGTGGACAAGGGTTTCCAACTTTAGTTTAAAGATAGAAAATCCAAAATCATTAACAAGACTGGTTTGGAGATTGCAATCAGTACTTAGACTGGAGGTAATAGCTTTCACTTGAACACTGGTAATACAACATGTTTGATTGCTCATATTGATGACAGTTGGTTATGACATAAGAGGTTGTGTCATGTTAATTTTGATTGTATTGTTAAGATCAGTTCAACTAAGGTAATTAGAGATATACCTAAGATTATGAAGCCTCATAATCTGGTATGTAAGGAATGTCAATTGGGAAAGCAAGTTAGAACTTCTTTTAAGAGTATATATGATAAATCTAATGATGTACTTGATTTGATTCACACTGACTTATGTGGTCCAGCAAGGACTAGAAGCTTTCAAGGTGATAGGTATTTCATGCTGATTATTGATGATTATTCTGGATGATGTGGGTGAATTTTCTTAAGGAGAAGTCTAAAGCCTTTGAGAAATTCAAGATCTTTAAAGCAAAGGTTGAAACAAAAACTTAATTGAAAATCAAATGTCTAAGATCAGATCATGGTGGTGAGTTCACTTCTCATGAATTTAACAATTATTGTGAGACAAATGGAATCAGGAGACAGTTATCTACACCTCGGAATCCTCAGCAGAATGGAGTGGTGGAATGAAAGAACATAACCATTTTGGATGCAACAAGATCTATGATGATGGAAGCCAAATTACCTCATATCTACTGGAGAGAAGCAGTGGTTACAACAGTCTACACATTTAATTGAGTTCACATCAAAGATGAAACCCGTAAGACCCCTTATGAATTATGGTTTGGACATACACCCACTATTAAGTATTTCAAAATTTTTGGAAGTAAATTCTATTTCAAAAGAGATGATTCAATTGGAAATTTTGATCCTAGATGTGATGAAGGGATATTTCTTGGTTATTCAATTCAAAGCAAAGCATATAGATGTTATAACAAAAGATTGCAGAAAATTGTGGAGAGTGCTAATGTGAAAGTAGATGAGTAGTACATAAATCATTCTATATCATATGACAGGGAACCAATAGTGGAAATGATCATAATTGAACCAACAATGCCTCAACCGGTACATGAAACTAAGACAGTTACACTTGCACAATCAAAAAATTCAACTATGATTGATGATCAGAGCAATGAACTTGAAGTTCAGAAGACACAAAGATATGTAAGATTAAATCATTCTGAATATGAAATCATTGGAGATAGGAACAAGGGAGTTATGATAAGAAGAAGACTAGAAATGAAGAGGTATGTCTTATTTCTCAAGTTGAACTAGCATTTGTTATTAAAACTTGTAAGGATAAACATTGGTTAAAGGCTATGGATGATGAATTAGATCAGATAGAGAAGAATGAAACTTGGACTCTAGTTCCTCAACCTAAAATAAGAATGTTATTGGAACTAAATGGGTTTTTAGGAATAAACTGAATGAGGATGGCCAAGTTGTAAGAAACAAGGCTAGATTGGTTTGTAAAGGATATTCTCAAATGAAAGGAATTGATTATGGTGAGACATTTGCACCTGTAGCTAGAATTGAAGTTGTTAGACTATTTCTTGCCTATCTAGCTTATAAGAACTATAAGGTTTATCAAATGGATGTTAATGTGCATTTTTGAATGGCTAACTTGAAGAAGAAGTATACAATGAGCAACCTAATGGATTTTCACTGACAGATGATAAAGATATGGTTTGCAGATTGAAGAAAGCTTTATATGGATTGAAATAGGCTCCTAGAGCTTGGTATGCAAGGCTGGATAAATATCTTTTGAAGCTTGGTTTTACTAAAGGTAGTGCTGATTGTAACTCATATTATAAGATCACTGATAATGATATTCTAATTATTGAAGTATTTGTTGATGATATCATTTTTGGAGGAGAAGATAAATTGTGCATGGAATTTGCTAACAATATGAAGAATGAATATGAAATATCCATGATTGGTGAGATGGTTTACAAATTACTTAAACTGATAAAGGCATTTTTATCTGTCAAACTAAGTATTTGAGGGAATTGTTGAAGAAGTTTGGTATGGATAATTCCAAACCGGTAAGTACTCCTATGGTGACAAGTGAGAAATTATCTATTAAGGATACTTCTACACCGGTAAATCCGACAAGGTATAAGTTTATGATTGGTGGTCTATTATATTCAACTCAGACTAGACTGGATATTATGAATGCAATAAGTATTGTTTCAACATATCAAAGTAATCCTAAAGAAAATCATGAATGTGCAGTAAAGAGAATATTCCAGTATTTGCAAGGAACAATAGAATATGGTTTATGGTATTCTAAAAATGATGATTTCACTTTATGTGCATATACTGACTTAGATTGGGCAGGAGATACTGATGACAGGAAGAGAACTTCTAGTGGAGCTTTCTTTCTTGGAAAGAAGCTGGTTTAATGGATCAACAAAAAATAGTCATGCATTTCTTTATCTACTGCAAAAGCTGAGTATGTTGCAGCAACAACTAATTACACTCAAGTCTTGTGGATGAAGCAAATGTTGAAGGATATCAGTGTAAATTATAGTGAACCGGTAGTTATCTACTGTGATAACTCTGCAGCTGTTGACATGTCTAAGAATCCGATATTTCACTCTAAAATCAAGTATATATCAATAAAGTATAACTTTTTGAAGAACAAGGTAGAAGGAAAGGAAGTCAATTTGGTTTATGTGAACACTACAAAACATATTGCATACATATTCACTAAATCGCTGTCTAAGAAATCATTTGGGTATTTAATAGATGTGATGCCCCGCCAGGAAACCCCTAAGGGTTTAAATTAAAAACACTCAAATAGAGTAATTTTTTTTTTTTTTTTTTTATAATAATTAAGAGTGTTAATGAAAAGGTTACAATATTAAGATAAATTGAAGTTAACTCAATTCATTATTAGACACGACATTAAAATACAATGGAGATTATCTGTCAACTTAGATATCCCAGCGGAAGGCTCAGCCAATCCTAAGGAGTTTCCTAACGCGATTCATTCTTTTAGGGTTAAGCTACGATTAGTTAAACGAGGATTCCTTCATTTGATTTTATAATACTCACCCACATTTGATATATATTTCTTAAATATTAACAAGCATGGTTGATAAGAAGAATTTTCGTTTCTTAAGGATTGACTACAATTAATAGAGTGAAGTCCCCTCATTTGGTTTCATGCATATTCAACTAATGAGTTGTAGTGCTTATATGAAGGGTAAAGTATGAGTAGCCATAGATCTCATTTGAATTTTTAATAATGCAATAAATGGACTAACTTCATTAAGTTGGATATGCATTAGAACCCCCGAGAGCATCCTTCAATTTAAAGTATCGTTAACGAGATTACATTCATCATTTCAAGGTTTGAATAATCAGACCATAGTGATGTTCTTCTATTAGGATTAGAATACAATTATCTTTTTGCATATCTCTTCTTATAAACGAAGTTAATATGAGATGGTACATATATTAAGATTAAGGTTTAAATAACTATACCAAAACTTCCCTTTTTAGATCCATTTCAGCATTCATAAGGGATTCGTTATTTAAGGTTACAAATATAGATACTAGTTGAGTTCACTCTTGTATGAAATTAATCTGATAAAGAATATTTGTTAGGATTAAAATGTAAACAACTAAGTAATTTCATTTGATAAAGTGAATTCCAATTAACATGGCGATGTTCATTTACAAGGGTAGGAAGGTAAATGCCTAAATGAGTTTCACCAATTATCAAGTTAAATTTCGGTAAGGTTGATTTGTTAAGATTAAACGTATTTGACCAGACAACTATATCCAATATAATGAAACATAATTAACATGACATTTCCCATTCTAGATCAATCTTAGCCAACATGAGGGATTCCTTTTATAAAGATTAACATATGGGTTTTCTAGTTGGGTTCACCCGGTTTTAGAAGTAATCTGGTGAGGGTTATTGATTCAGAATTACAACATAAATTACCAAGCATATTCGTTCAATATACGACATGAATATTTGATTGAGTCCACACGATTAACAAATTAATCCGGTGAGGATTATTGTTAAGATTAAACGTGAAATAACTTAACAAATTTAACCAATGTAATGAAACATAACTGACATGGCGTGATTCATTTACTAAGGAAAAAGGATAGATATCTCTATGATGTTCTTCCTTTAAATTTCAATCCAAGAATTGTGACATAATTTTTTTTTAACTTTGTTTCCCCCTTTTTACATTCATTCCAATTAACATACTTTTTAACAATTAATCCAATGAAGTAATTCTAATTAGATTTCTACCACTATTACAATTTAAATTAACATTACCAATTTACTTTTTTTTTCACACTTTAATTTCAATATTTAAATACCATGCCATATTCATAATTCACAACGTTTTATGAACTTAAATAACTGCGTTTATCCATATGAAAAATGTTATACATTTAAATTTGAATTCATTTAATTTACACCATACACTTTGCAAGAGTACAACCATTCAAGATAATTTAAAACATAAAACAAAGTACGCAATAAACATCGCATGACACAGAATATGATCTCGGAGTTCACCCCGGATGGGCTACATCTCCGGGTCTGCTCAACTGCAAGACCCTTTTGGTAATTAATATAGTTAAGGTTACATATTTACATGTCTTTACAATCTTGCCTTTTAGGCGAACACATACACCATTCCACCTCTACCTCGTTAGTTTATTACATAGTGATCCCTTTTAAAAACGGTTCAAATTAAAACATAACAAAGAAGACAAACAAACCAAAATTCTATTGTTTGACGGTACCCTAACTAGGGTTTTGATTGACTTATGACCAAAACTAGCATATCAAGTCTTACTATAAACTAACCAATTTAATTACAGCAATTTAAACTGCAAGGACATCACCCGGAAGATGCATTTGTTTACCCATATCATCTCTATCCACAATTGTCGGTCGAGTTTATGGTTTGGATAATTTAACTATATTTAAAAATGCGTATTAGCGTAAAGATTTACTAAATGTTGCTTTCTCAAATTCCAAATATATTATTTACTAGTTTGAAATTAAATAAGATACTAAATTTAAAAATTACTTAATATCAAAGCAACTATATCCAAATCCCTTAAACTAATTTTTAATTCACTAAATAAACTGAATTCTTTTTTTTTTATATGTGTCATGCATATATCTCTTTTTTTTTTTTTTTCTTCTAAACATATTATATAAAATAATAAACAATTAATAATTAAAAATCCATCAAACTGAACCCCCTTTTTTTTTTTTTTTTTTTTAAAAACAAATTATATAAAATAAAATAATAATAATTACATAAAACAAATAAAATAATCTATTTTTAAATCTCAAAAAAAACAGGGGAGAGGGTACCCACGTGGGCCCTCCCCCATCGTTGGCAGCCTAGCTACCTTTTGGTAGCGCTGCTACCAAATGGTAGCAGGGCGCTACCAAAGGCAGCGCTGCTACCATTTGGTAGCAGTTCGCTACCAACTAGTAGCATCTGCCGTGGGGGCATAAAACCTGCGTTTTTTTTTTTTAAATTTTAAATTTTTTTTTGTTGTTTTTAAAATATATTTTGTTATGGAATAAACAGAAAACAGTCATAAGGTTATAACAATTTCCAGAAGCTTAACTCACAGCAAACAGGGGTTTTAAAGAAAAACGTTTCCAGCAACCTCCTTATTTGTTCATATTTTTTTTTTGAAGAACTCACATTCCAAAAACAAACCAAAGAAACTCATAATCAATGCATTTTCCAGAATTTTCATAGCAACAACCAACTGAAAACTAAATCTTATTAAACATTCATGGGTAGCAATCCTCTCTGTTTCTTTTCCAGCATTTCTTGGAGGGCATAACAATAAACAAAAGGGGAGATTAGAATTTCTTACCTCCAAACGCTTTCCAGGAAGAGATTTTGATGAAGATGAGCTCCCAAATCAGCTGCTCTCATTCCTCATCCCTCTCCAAAATCCCCAATCTCCCTTGCAAGAACCATGTTTTTCCAAGAAAGACCAAAAAGCCAAGAACCCCCAAAATGCTTGCAAAACTAAGTTAAAAAGAAAAAGCCCTAATTTTGCCCTAATTTTTAATTTTGAAATTAGGCATTTATTTTTAAAATAAAATAGATGAAAAATGGAAACCTCTTATTCATTTTTCCCTTAAAATTAAAAAGCTTTCATTTCCTATTGCGTTCTTTTAAATTTTAATTTCTCACTACAAGTTTTAAGCCTACTTCTTATTTCGAACCTATTGGCCGGGTAAGGCATTTGATTAATTTAATTTTCTAAAAGAAATCACTTTTATACTTTATCGACTTTACAAGTAAAGAGAAAATAATTTCATTTAAATAATAATAATTTACCCCCTTTTCCTTCCAAAATGCGGAAATGAGTAATTTAATTCTTTCTCTCAAATGACTTTAAAATTTTTCCTTTCTAAAACGCATAACTAAATAAATTTGTTATTTTAAATTAGCTATTAAATTAACTCGCTATAACATGATAAGACGACATTTTTTAAATAAATGACTAATCTAATGCCAGAGTCTTGTTTATTCAAATTTCTCAACTACATATGCGTAAATGTTACAAATGTGTAAGTGAGTACACTAACCCCAGTTAAATACCTTAAGCTAGCTACAATCATAATTTAAAGCAAATCTCTTTAATTACTGATTAATCGTATAAAAGAAACTTCCTATTTAAATTTCTATATCTCTAATGTGTACGTTTAATCATAATCTTAAATTTAATACTTAGGATAACATACCTCACTTACCTCACGCAAGGCACACAAATCGAGGAAGTCCTCCAAATCTCTCGACACGCATCCCAATGAAAGGCAAGTCCCACGAATCCACACACGATGCTCACCTAACCATGGCTAAGGCAAGGACGAGAGTTATATGGCCACTAAATCCGAATTCAAAAGATGAAGGAGCATACTCAACCTTGCAAATTCCAAAGGAGATGAACCTTGCCCTAAGCGATGTTGTACCTGCAAATCTCCTGCACCCATGAATTCATACAAGCATGCATATACAAATACATATCCAATGAAGACGTTAGCTCAAGATTTATCACAAGGGTTAGGAAACAATTACATTTACACGAAAATCGATGCAAAAGCACAATAATAAGTATGCACAATTTATTTATATTATCTAAGCTACACATTGCATATCGGTTAATCTACCATTCGAGAATGCCACATAGGAAGTCAATCAAGGTTAAACGGTTTTAAAAGTCCGACTAGGGTATGGGCATTACAATAGATAGGTTAGGGGTTTCTACCCCTCCGACAGAGACTTGATTGATGCAGTTTGTCATCAGTCCGACATGCATCATCAAAAACATTGTTCATTTCGACACTGATGAGTGGTGCTACTACTCAGGGGGAGTAGTCAGCTTTGAGATGCAGAGGTTTATATTCTTGCTTTGATATTTTTGTCAGATTTTTGGCATTGATGTCAAAGGGGGAGAGATATTGATGTGAAAAGTAAGAAAAGGAGTTGTATACATTAGGGGAAGAGTTATTGATATTCAAGAGATTGTTGGTTGTCTTCCACAAGGGGAGACTTGTTTGGCATTTCTTGGTACTTAGATGTTTTTTCACATCTAGTGTTGTCATCAATACCAAAGGGGGAGATTGTTGGCATCATTGAATGAATTGATTATGTGTTGCATTGATGTTTTGTCATTGATGTCAACACTAGCTATTATGGTTGGTTTGGTTACCGGTAGAAGACCTAGTGTTACCGACAGAAGAGACTATTTGTTGGACATTTCTGACATGTTTGGATGTATGGAATGTGATTGGTTACATGTGGTACATGCTTTTGGAGCATGTCTTGGTTAGATGGTATTGACTTGATAATCAGATGCTATCATACACTCTGGTAAACCATTATCGACAGAGCTCTCACTAAGGAATCTTGATAGGATGCATAATTGGTGTTGGTATAGCTTCTACATGGATTTTAGGATGCTAAAGATGTTCTTTCATCATTCTTCAATTGCTTGAATACATTGCTTTGGTGTGGTGGACCCAAAATCGGTCTGGTACCTATCTAGGTTATGGACCGGTATCATGTTAACGTGTACTCTACACGTTACTGGGATGTTTCAGGATGTTTTATGGATTTGTTATTGTTGTTTTGGTCTTAAGACAACATGGCATATCATTTTAATATGGATTTATGTAATGATCCTATTGTAATATCTTTTAGGTGGCCGACGTAATTGGTTTAGGCCTTAGGATTTGTATAAAATGATCTAAGATCTCATTGTAGATCGTGGTATGGGAATGAAATAAGAATTCATGGTCTTGGAATTCAATATCATATGTGAAGGATATTTGGTCGATCATAGGTGATCGAATTGGGATGAAGGAAGAGGTCAAAGGCCTCTGGTATTGAGCGTAACCGAGACTATAATTAGGCATGGTAGATGTTATCTCTAGAAGTTCACTCTATTGGATTATTGTCCATTTATCTTGAGATGGTTGTTGCCTCTCTGTAGTCAGTGAGACTCTTTTGTAATGAGTAGTATTCTCTAGGCAATGTGCCTTCCTGCATGTGCAGGTCCTTCATTGTATCACATACTTTCTGCAGAAGTATCCTCTGTCTGTGGGTAGGCTTCCCACCATGGTTTTTGCCTTTCCGGGTTTTCCATGTACAAATCATGGTGTTATGTGGTATGGTTTCTTTGCATTGATTATATGTTTAATTGTTAAGTTGCATTGTTTACCGGTATCTGTTTCTCCTCTACCGGTACTTAATATGGTTAAAGGTTATTAAGTGGATTAAAAGTTATAATCTGTTAACAACTGATTCACCCCCCACTCTTAGTTGTTCACCGATTATCCTAGCAATTTAAGAATCAAGACATGAAGGAACTATGTGAGCGATTCCATATTCAACATAGATTTTTGACACCATATTACCCATAGGGAAATGGTCAAGCTAAGGCATCAAATAAAACAATCCTAAAGATCTTGAAGAAAACAATCAATGAAGCTGGTAGAGACTGACATGTTTAGCTAAATTCTTCTCTATGGGTATACCAAACTAGCATTCATACACCAATGGGGGCAACTTCATATTGACTTGTGTGTGGATTTGAAGCCATATTACCAGTAGGAGTAGATATACCTTCTCTATGGGTGTCCTTGAAAGATCTTATCCCAAAGGAAGAATAATGAATCTCTAGGATTCAAGAACTTGAACTGATTCAGGAACGTCACCAAAATGCTTTAGATCACTTAAAAGAATACCAACAGAGAATGGTGAGAATCTACAACCACAGAGTTAAGCCATGAATGTTTCAGATTGGAGATATAGTCCTAAGAGAAAATCCACGTAATTAGCAAGATTGAGAAAAGAAAGGCAAATTTGAGCCAAATTGGTTGGGTCCCTTTGTCGTGGTAGCATCATATGGTTCAGGAGCATACAAATTATCTACACCAGAAGGTGATTTGTTCGATGAACCTATCAATACTGTGCATCTGGAGAGATTCTATGCTTAAAAGTATCAGCAGAAAATACCCCCCCCCAAAAAAAAAAAAATAGTGGAAAAGAAAAAATAGCCTAAAAATCAGAAAAGCAACAAAATCCCTAAAAAGAATTAACAGAAAAATACAAAAATAGTGTAAAACAGAAAAAAAAAAAAAAAAATGAAAAATGCAATAAATTTAGATGGTGAAAATTTGGTAAACTGGTGCTATTTGAAAGTGGGTTCTTCCATCTATGAGATCGCTTTTCTTATCTATCCATCCTATCACATCTATCCATCCTAGCATATCCATTTCATCTATCGCATCCATTTCTTTGAACCGCTAATAGGAAATTTGCATCTTATCAACAATTATCAATCTTTGACATACTTAGTGTAGTCACTATCTTGGATTTTATCAGTGTCAATCATATCTGCATCGCATCCCACCATGATTTATATTATCCTTTGTATATCCATCATAAAGTTTGGTTCTACTAGGGTTAAAATCCTAAAACCCTTTCTAAGGGCATATTTAAAAGCTTCGAAAAATTTAAAAACATTAAAAAACTTAGAAAAGCCAAAAACACCTAGCATTTTTGAAATAGACGATGAGAAACAAGGAAACGAAGATCAAGACATTTCTAACAACTGAATCATGAAACTCAGAATACAAAGATTCAACCAACAAGTAAAGAAGGATTATCAATGATCATTCATCAAGATGATTATATCAGTTAATGACTATGATAAGATATGTACGATGTACATGATTCAATGTTTATATCTTGATTTTTGCTAATCATGTACCCTATGCAAATCGATGATGTCCATGAGTAGAGGATCTATGATGGGGCATGATTATTTTCTTTGTTGGCTGTCTACGGTTTATTTCTTAGTAATCTATGTACTCATCTAAGGATATGATTGACAAAAGATCATGGAGGACGTATCGAGTTATGCATGAAAGGGGATAATCCTTGTCTATTCTGCAAGAAATACTTAGGTCAACTTGGTTCATCATATCAAGTTTCTTGTATTAACTTTCTATATCAAAATCCATGTAAGAAGTACTCAGGTCAACTTGAATCATTATATCAATTTTCTTGTATTTTCTTACAACAATTTAAAAGTTCAATGATGAAATCAAGTACTGTTACAAGAAAGCATGTGAGGAATGGCACTATTATTTTAGTTAGATCATTTTAGATTAATATCATTTGCATTTGTATTATAAGCATTCATTGTTAGTTGTATTATAAGCATTTCATTTCATTCGAGATCAATGATTGAAATAAAGATTGAGTATATTTGGACAAACTAAAATAATTTGCACTAATCATATCATTATTAATTGCATTAGGTTATATTTAATTATTTATGTTCAATTCATCTTTCAATCATTAGGTTTGCATGTTATCATAATCATCATTCATCATTAATTAGTTGCATTCAATTTAATTGCATTAGTTTGAATAGAGTGCAATTTGCATTGATCATATCATTATTAGTTGCATTAGGTTAATTTATCATTATCATTTTCGCATCTAGTTATCATTAATTTATTTAAAATCAATTTTCCATTAGGTTCATTTAATTGCATTTTTGCATCTAGATTCATTAACCATATTATTACATCATTATTATTAATATCTCATCATCTAATTATCATTGACGTTTACATTATCATCTATAAACATTATATTGTATCCAAATCATCAAATCAGGATCACATGCATCTCATTAATATCATTTCATCATTTCATCATCATATGCATGTACATCATGGAATAGTAATAAACTTTTATTGCATAAGTCATTATTATAAGCATTTTAATATAGATCATTGAATTTAATCATTTAAGTTAAGCATCATAGAATCATATTCATATGCATATAGATCATGTAAATCATCAACATCATATAGATCATATAATCATAGGTAACATCATTTCGTAAAGACCATCATCATATCATAGAGGCATATAAATCACTATAACATCATAAAACATAAAGGAAAGAAAAGATCATCATGGCATCATCCATGTAACCAATGCATATAGGTCATCATCATCAGAGTAGCATGCATAATAAATCACGAATCAAAGCATCATATAAAGTCCATGTCTGCATATCATCATGAACATAAAAAATATTCAAGTATACAATGATATCACAAAGCAATAATCAATAAAATACAATGTCCCATGATGCAAATCAAGTCTCAAAAGATATAAATCAAGGGTGTCCAGTGCCACTATCGCTTGAATCTATCTGTCTTTGTGGAGGTGGATGAGAAGACCCACCAGATGGACCTGCTCCTGGATCCCTCTCTCTATCCCTCTGAGGAGGCCCCATAACCCCACCACTGCTGGTATCCATCCTTCCTGTTAATGGGGTGGTTGCATAGCTTCTTTCTCTCTATCTCTTTGAGACCAAATCCATATAATCTTCGCCAATGTGCAGTCTCCTTCCTAGCCCAAAATAATGCTCTGATAGTATTGACTGAGAGTGCACCAGAACCAATCTCTTATATATGATCGAGTGTACCCTATACATCTCGGTATCTCCTCAATTTTGTATCTCTCTCAAGGGTGAGATCCTATACCTACGCTCTCAACCAATTAATCTATGCTTTGAGATTATCCAGTCACATCTTGCTGAGGTGCATTCCGGATAGCCTTGTCACCACCCACCTCACCTACCTCTCCATTAGCTAGAGTCTGACCCTATGTGGATCTCATCATTCACTGATGAATCAGTGGCACATGGTCCTCCTCATCATGCTCCTCCTCATCATCCCAACCTCCCTATGCTACTATGACTCTACGATCTGGATGAATCTGACCAAAATTAATCTCCCTCCCCTAACCTCTATCCAATCCACTACCTCTAACCAAACCAGGAGAAGGTAGTCCCCTCTCTAATCCTATCCTGCCACTACCTCTACTTGTATCCCTCCCACCAAACTGACTTGCATCTCTACCTTCCATAGAAAGTGGTCTCCCAATCTTGCCACTCTACCAATCTGTCCAAAAGGTCCTTGTCGGACGCTAGCCCTGCCTCCTCTTCATCCTCGCCTCCCTCCACGACCATCACCACCCTCATACCCATCATCTCCTCCAGCCTCTCAGATAGCTCTGATCTCTCACCTCTGTCTCCATCTCCTCACAATAGGATCATTAGAATTTGACTCCTCACCTCTTGAGCTTGGAGGAGGGTCCGCATGATTAGTAATATGAAGGAATGGATGAGTAAGAAGATACTAAGCATAATCAACTATAATATCAACATATAAAATATGAGGTCTCAAATCATAAGAAACAATAGGAATAGCCAAAAACTCTGCATATGCTATATCAAAAGACAAGGAAGGACCCCAATCTCACCTATCCTTGTATTCTCATGCATACATGGCCATACCAGAAGGCATATGCTAAATGTAGTCGAACTGTTTCAAAATATGACCAAATAACTATCTCTCAATGATGAAAGGAGTAGGACCGATCAAATATCTACTTTGAAAAATCAATGGTCACACACGAGCATCCTCTAACCAAGGCTCACGATGTATATAGGGCCACCAAATAACATAATTCATAGAATCAATAACCCATCTCCAATACTCTAGCTTACCCAACTTATGCTGAGTAATGATAGCTCTATACAAGTAAACAAAAGGCTGACCATCGCCTTGAACCCTATCATGCACTGGCCTTGTGTCAACTATATGCTCCCAACACCAGATCTGAAGGAGTGTGCACCCAGTAGAGAGACTAGCCCTACCATCATACATGACCTTATGTAAATCATGATAAAGATGCATGAGCATACCAACACCCCACACATATCAAGTACGGTGCTCCATCATACTCTGAAGAATGTCACCCCATCCAACAACAAACCCTCATGATCTCATATTTGGGCAGATGAATCCACCAATCAATCTTGCGAGTATAACTGAGAGAGTCTCATAATGCATAATCATATCCTCCCATCTAATCTCCCTACCATCAATTTTCTCATCTCCAAAATATACCCTGCAAGCCTCAGTGCCTCCTAAATCCTGGTAGTCATATTGGACAAGCTTGCTAGTAACAGGGATATGTAAGATCCTATACACATCCTCGAGCGTAACACTAATCTCACCCATGGGTAGGTGAAATGTGTTATGCTCACTATGCCATCTCTTGGCTAATGTTGTCAAAGAGACCCCTATTATGCATAATATCAGGCATATATAAGAGATGACGTAGACCACAAGCATCAATGTGTGTAATCTCATGTTGACTCAACTCCGATTCTAAGTGGTGTATTGCCAGGAATTTCTCTTGACACTGGAGAACATCAAGTTTCTCCTATTTAATCAGACAAGTTTGTCTATCAATTATCTATCCTCTTAATCAAACATTTCAAGCAAATATTATCTATCAAGAAAATCATGCTATCAATCACATGTTCAACATATCAAGCTCTTCATCAGAGACTAAATCGATCTCTTAGAGGTCCTATCAAACCATCAATCATGGTTTTAGCAAACAAACAACTATCAAATCGATCATAACATATATCACACAATCAAATTTCTTATCAATCGATAATATATCTATCAAATGAAACATCAATCTTTCAAATTGGAGCATCAAACATCCTATCAAATCCATTAGAGTGAATTCAAACATTGCATCAATAAAAAAAATATATTTTTCAATAAAAGCGTTGTGCATTTTCACATATGCGATAACATACTATACATAGGTGAAGAACGAAGTAAAAGTGCTAACCCACATCATAAATGCGCGACCAAAACAAGCACATGCCCTAACTCAGGCACATGTGCTAACATAAATCACAAATGCACAACCTTAACATTTACAAGCGCTAACCAAGAAAATTCACTAACCTAAATGACAGAGGCGTTAACATAAAAGGTGAATCCGTTAAACTAATAAAAGCAATAACCTAACCAACAAAAGGGCTAACTTAAGAAGCAAAAGCGAGAAACCAAAGCGGGAAAATCAATTTTTTTTTAAAACTACCCTAAATCATGCGAAAAACATGGAAACTCGTACAGAAATCAAGAACAAAGCTTGAGATAGGTCACTCACTGGTGGGCCATACTTGACAGGTTGCTGATATTGATGAATGCGCTCAAATCTGTGGTTCTCATACATGATCATCATCTTGCCAGCTCAACACTTTAAGACAATTTCTCTTTTCTCTCCAAAAGCTGACAAATTGAAAATGAGGATAAAATGGGCCCATGGTTAATTTTATTATAACATTTTTGATTTTTTGAAGGGGTAATTAATTTTTCAAAGTGGGGCAATTTTATTTAATTGAAGGGCCTATTTTTAATCAAATCTTTTCAATCAATTATTGTGAGATTAATCACTCAATTAAATTTTTCACAATTTCACGATCAATCTCCCAAGGGGGCACACAATCAGGATTTTCATCATCGTCAGGGGCATCATCGAGACTTGATTTAATCTTTGAAACAATGTTGTTTCAACATCATTTCAAAGAGGGGCAAAATGTATACACATAAAATTGGCTATGAGTAATTAAATAAATATTTTATATTTATTATATTCTTCTATTAAATAATTAATTTGAAAAGATTAACTTATTTAATTCATTAGTATTTAATATTCTTCTATTAATTGTCCAAGGGGTTGAGCTTAAAAGGTTAAAACACTGGGTTCTGATTGTGGAGACACAAGTTCAACTCCCAATAGGGACATCTAAAAGGAATTCTAAGCTGTGACTCTTGGCCTTCCATAAAAATGGGGAAGGTCTAGGGTCAATCTAATCAAAACATAATAATAATAATAATAATAATAATAATAATAATAATAATAATAATAATAATTCAAAGTACTGTGGCTTCGGCCTATTACCGATCAAAAAAATAAAATAAAAATATTCTTCTATTAATTAATTGAGTTGAAACATTTAATTAATTAATTCATTACCTTCTTTCTTCTAAGCCAAATAATTAAATATTTAATATTTAATTATCATCTCTTATCATATTTGTGCACTATTCACTATCCTATAGTTCCATTATTAAATAATTTCATAATTATTTAATTACCACTTTCCAACTCACCCTTCATCTCCACCTTTGCCAACTCATCCATCACGTGGCTAATTTAAATTAATAAAATCAAATAAAATAAATCATTTATGAGCCACTTATCTCCAACTCCCATATTTACGAATAAAATGTGTATGTGCACATAATCTTTGAAACTTCCCTATTTTTTCTCCAACACTCCTATATTCTTGGAGGAGGTTTTGTCCACCTAACCCTAGTCCATCTCCACTTGTCCCCCTATCCCTAAATATTCTCCAACCATTCCTAGTTTCTCTCATTCTTTCCCCCCAGTCAAGGTGAAATGAGTGACACTTGTCTTCTCCTTCCCCCTTTCTCTCAACCTTTAGCCTCTTGCTCGTAGCTATCCAAAAAGAAAGATTTAATCATGACCATTGATCTCTACCAACTAAGCTTATTCACTCAAAAATCTATAAATAGAGGAGTTCTAGTGCATTTTGAGCCCAATGTCCAATAGTCTAAGTTAACTAGGAGTCTTAATCTTTGTATCTGTGAGTTCATTTGTCTAAGGATTTTAGAGTTTTTGAGAAAATTAGCATACATCATTTTCATAGCATAGATTTTGCATATCATCTATCAGTCCATTCCACACTTGCCATCTTGGAAGCTACTAATGCTTGTCTGAGAGCAAATTATCTACAACCAAGAACAATGGGGTTAAGACACATTGAGACATAATTCATGAAGGTATAATTTGTTTTATTTACTTTATTTT
The DNA here is from genome assembly GCF_030272615.1 of Cryptomeria japonica. Taxonomy (NCBI): domain Eukaryota; kingdom Viridiplantae; phylum Streptophyta; class Pinopsida; order Cupressales; family Cupressaceae; genus Cryptomeria; species Cryptomeria japonica. The sequence goes on along the minus strand of NC_081407.1, from coordinate 567,570,509 downwards.
ATATTGTTTCATTTGTTGAAGCTTGAGTTCTTGTAGCTTTTATTTTTCATGATGGACTAACAAGTTGCAGGTCAATTTTTGAGGTGAAAACTTAAGTCGATACAATAATTGGTTGCTCTATTTATTACAGTGAAAAATTAGGTTTTCGAAGGATAAAAGTGCATCTCAAGACTTCATTTGTCACAATGCGTTCAAGCGAATAAGAGAAAAATAGAGAGAAAAGTAACTTGGTGATCTCAACAACAATTTCAACAACTTCTAAGTTTATTTTAGCGCTCGGTTGTGAAGCAAGTTATCTATCTGTTCAGATTTTTAGTTTTTTGCAAACCCTAGGATTTGAAATGGCTTCAGTTTCTGGTATTATGACTCCTCTGGTGGTTGAAATTAAGGATAGGGTTCGTCCAGTCTTTAAGAAACATTTATTTAAATCAGTCAAGGATAATCTAGAAGGCACATTCTAATGCATGCCCTAGGACATACTGCACAATGAAGATATCAGGGCCTACATTCACTGTGACCTTGAAGAGATTTGGAATGCAAACATTTTTGACCTCTACAACAAGAATTTGATAGATAGTTTGGGAAATCTCAAACCAAAATATAAGGTGCTATAGGATAAGGGTTTCTCACAGTTCATGCATTTTCTGCTATTTGATGAGGCAAAATGGATCTGCTACATCCTTAGCCACGTGCATGATGAATTTATATGGCTTAATAGGCCTCACAAAATTACCAAGCAAGCAATCCATGCTATAACTGGTTTAGCTGAAATCGATGATGTGCCCAATTTAAGAAAGGTATCAAATGACACTGTCATAGCTACCACTGGATCCAAATTTGACAATAGAGCCATGACTGTGAATAACATTTTGGAGAATGATGTGAATTTTCCTTCAATGGTAGTTAGATACAAGGTTTACCAGTCCAACTATTACAACTTTGTCTCTGGTACTGCTATCTACTATGTGTACCAAATGCTCAAGGAAGATAAGAGGTATGATATGTGCACTGCACTTCTGAATGAATTATTGAGTAATCTAAAGAAAATTAAGTAGGATAAAAGCTATACTTTTAAAAATGGTACTCCTTATTTTACTGACACTGTACTTTCTTAATGAGATACTCGATATCAATGGTAAGGTCCAATGGGCCTATGATAGACCGGTGCCCATGCAGATCAAGGAAGGTCTATGGGGAGTTGGCGATGCAACCATGAGGATATCTCCCCTCTAGGGATATTTTAAAACCTTCCAAGCCGCAATGAAAAATAGGGAGAGGATTCCAAAGGAGGTAGTGGAGAAATATGAGCAAACCATTTGCTTCATGGTCGATAAGGATCAATTTCTGATGGAAGCAGTGGAGCCCTAGATAGTCTAGATCATGCCCATGGGGTATGTAGTTGACTATGGTACACTTGAGGCATATGCACAACACCTTTTGAGTCAACTGGTAGATCCCAAGGAAGGGAGATTTGGCACATTGAAGTAAACAAACCTTAGTTTACATATGCAGTTCACTGCTCTTGCTCGAAAGAGAAAAGCCACTAAGATGGCAGAAGAAGTAGCTGCTCAAATGGGTTTCACCAAGGAGGAAGTGAAGAAAGAAAGAGAAAAATATGCTCAAAAGGAGGCCAAAGAGGAAACCAAGAAGCCCAAGGTTGATCCATTTCCCTCCAAGGAAAAACCTAACGCAACTAAGTCTACTCGTGCTCTAGTGGCACAACCTGCAAAACCAAGCCCATCTAGAAAAGGTGTGCTAAAGCAGAAAGAAAAACCCAAAAGAACCTATGTTGTAGTATCTTTGATGGCCTCAAAAAATGAATCAAAGGAAGAGGTAGGAAGAGCTAAGAAAAGGGAGAGTTTGTCAGACTGGTGAGAAAGCCTCAATTTGGTGAAGCACAACAAAGCAAAAGGACCAAGTCATATCTTGCTCCTACCAGAAGATCCCAAAGAGGTAGATAGGTCAAAATTCAACTCGAAAAAGACCTTGAGTCTGGAAATATACAAGGTAAGTACACAATCATTCCTAAACTATCAATAGATCAGTTGATAGATGAAATATTAGTGGATGGTAATTTGAAGAATCTTGAAGCAAATTTTGAGCATTTTGATGATGGTGACCAGAGGAAAGTTGAGGAAGTAGTAGCATTATACTTACATATATTAATTGAATTATAAAAGTCCATTCCAAAGGACTTGTACAGTTTAATAGATGTTATAATAATGAATGCAAGCAAAATAGATAGAGAAATGAAGGAGAGAGAGCTAGTAAATATATGTACTTGTATTACTCATAGTGAAGTTTAGTAGGTTCATTGAAGAAGCAAATAAAAAGGAATCCAGAAGTAAGAACATAATCAACAAATTAATGATTAGGAATGTAGAGGAGGTGAGGAAAGAGACAAAGAAAATATGGAAAAAGATTATTTAGAATGACCCTCTGTACAAAGATGCATTTAGACCATCTTAGCCAGAAGATAAGCAAGGTGATTCTGGAAGTCAGAAGGTTGAGACTTAGTCTGAAGATCAACTGAAAGACCAAGGTAATACTATAATTGATGCTGAGACTACTGACAATCCCTCAGTGATAGATAGATCTGTAGCCCCTATGATTCAACAGATTGATATTTGGGACAAGGGAGAGAAGAAGGATGTTGTGTTAGGAGAAGCCGAGGTAACTAAGGTGGAAAAAGGTAAAGGCATAGCTGATTCGACAATTGCCTCTCCTCTGGTTACAGGGATCCTGCCTCAGATTTTGATCAAACTTGATGGCTCAGTTGATCTTGGGAAGATGTCTCCTATCGAGAAGCTTATGCTTGCTGCTGTAGTGCAAGCTCAAGCCTGTCAAGATTTGTTGAAATCAGAAAATGAAGACAAAAAGATAATTTTGATGTCTATAGATGTTTTGCAAAAGGTGTCTTTCAATGTACAGTTAGATTTAAATAACAACCCCTCTGGTAAATTATTACAATTGGTTAACAATGCAAATACCAATTTTGATTCTTTGGAAAAGGCGGCTACTCAAAAAGTTTTGGACATGTTTAAGGAAGTTAGAAAACAAACATTCCTGAAAATGATTGAAGATGCTAGGGTAACATTGAATAAGAGATTGTAGACTATTTCTGACACATTGCCAAAAGCTGGTAAATTGTATAAATCTTGCCTCATTTTGCCTAAATTCACTATTGATATTGATAAATAGATAGGAGTTAGCCATGGAAAGCTTGCTAGCATTTCTCAATCTTTTGACCCTAATGTAACATTAACCAGAAATATTGAAGGATAGATTATAGCCTTAAATGATCAGATCTCAAGACTTAAAGCAGATAAGGAGAAAATTTTGAGCAAAGTGGGTGAGCTCCGAAACTTGATTGTTGTTTGGTTAGATACCATGCTAAGTAATAAGGCAGACTATATGAATGAAATGGCCTAGCCTATACCATCAGATTTGAGAGAATTAGAAATTCATGGTACTGTATTTAATGCATTTATCACAATTTTGGATAACTTGAAGAATGGGTTGGATACTCACTTGAGATTCTTCAAGACTACTTATGCTGACCTCTTCAAGTATTTGTAAAATGTTTGTCATCTGTATATCAATTTTGGGTAGCACCCCATCTTTGGCATTGCTGTCAAAGGGGGAGAGATAAAATAAAAAATATACAGACTAATTTTGTATAGAGTGTACAGTTCGGTGATGCATATTTTTGGATTGTTGATCTAAGGGGGAGCCTTAGAATTGTTTTATGTTGTCATCCGATATACAAGTTTCAACACTTAGCCATTTTTAAAAGGTGTTGCCATCAATGCCAAAGGGGGAGATTATTGGAAATTGACACTCATCCGATGATTTCATATAACTTCTGGTAGTTGCATACTTGTCTAGGGTTTTCATTCATGACAACCCTTCTTGGTGATTTGATCTGGTAGTTGCGATTCATCTAATCTGGAAGATGGACGTAACCGGTAAAATAAGGTATTTCAGTAATGTTTTGATCCAGAATGATTTCTGATGATTGCAGTGTTTTTGGTGATTGTTTTTGTGGTCTCAGTGATTGGGAAGACCCTTAGGAAGTGTGTGATTATAATATTTTGGTTTGGTGCTATGTTTTGTTCAAGATTGAATCTGACTTGGGGCTACATGTTACACTTCTTGAAGTTGACTTGAAGGAGATTGCATTTGTGTCAAGACCAGATATATAAGATTGATCTGGCAATTTATTTTTGGTGAGTTAGTGGTATGGTGATCTGTTTTGATGCGATTAAGCACAGTTTCACGTGCTCACTTTGCTTTCAGGCCAATCACTAGCTGACATAGATAGAAACAAAGTATTTAGTAGAGAAAAGATAGTCAGAGATTCAATGCTTAATCAGAACTCATTCTTGCATATTCAGATGCTAATTAAAATTTCATTTCATTGTATTTTCTCATTATAATCAAATTATAAGTTAGTGAGACTTCCCTGAAGGTTGAAGCCTTCTAGGCAATTGTAATTGAGCAGTGAGCTCTTGGCAGTGAGCCTGAATGCAAGTGCATTCCCCATCTATGTAATATTTATGTACTCTTGGCCATAGTATATGAATATTGTGGGTTCCAGCCGCACCGTGGTTTTTCCCTTTCCGAGTGTCCACATAAAATTTTTGGTGTTGTGGATTTATGTATTCTTTGTTGGATGTTTATGTTCTTTTTTGTTATGCATTGCTAACTGGTGGATAAAGAATAAGTTTGAGGATTTTATTTCTGGTAGATCACCGATTCACCCCCCCCTCTCAGTGATCTCTGATTCTAACATTCTACTTTTGCAGTAGATAGGGACACTCAATCTCGTTTCTTACTAAACCAAGAGACCAATATATCCCCTAAAAGGAATGCACCACCACTAGTACTCTATCGATCATCAATACATCTAACCCAATCTGCATAAGTATATGATTTCAACATAAAATATCCTCCTTTTTTTGTACCAAAGTACATAATCAACAATACCTTTCAAATATCTGAAAATTCTTTTTACAACTTACTCATGTGTCACGTTTGTATTTGCCTAAAATATAGCTACCAAACAAATAGCCTACATGATATCTAGTTTGACGTAGTCAAATACAAAAAACAAACAATCATCGACCTATATTTCTTTTGTTCAACCTTCAAAGACTCATCATTTTTTCTTAACTTACATCCAACGATTAAAGGAGTTGTAACTAGTTTACAATCATCAAAACCAAACTTCTTCAACATTTCCTTCACATACTTGCTATGAGAGAAAAAAATTTCCATTTTCTAATTGAATAGCTTGTGACCCAAGAAAGAAAGATAACTCACCAATCATTGACATTTCAAATTCTTTCTCCATCTCCTTAGCAAATTATTTACATAGATTATCATCTCCTCTAAATATAATTTCATCAACATAAACTATAACAATTAACAACTTATCTCCATCAACCTTGAATTAAAGATTACTATCTATTGTACCTTTCCTAAAATTCTATTGAATCAAATACTTGTCCATTCTCGCATACCAGGTCCTCGGTGCCTATTTAAGACCATACCAATCTTTCTTCAGTCTGCACACCATATCTAGGTCTTTTTTCACTCTAAAACCATTTGATTGCTCAATGTAAACTTCTTCTTCTACGTCTCCATTAAAAAATGTTTATTTGACATCCATTTGATAAACTTTAAAATTCTTGTAAGCAAAAAATGCAAGAAACATATGAATAGCTTCAATCCTTGCTATTGAAGCAAAATTTTCTTCAAAGTCTATGCCTTCAACCTAAGAATATCATTTACATACCGGTCTTTCTTCATTCCTTGCCACCTATCCTTTCTCATTCAACTTATTTATGAATACCCACTTAGTTCCTTTTACATTTCTGTCCACCGGTCTAGGTACCAGCTCCTAAGTCTTGTTCTTCTAGATCTGATTTAATTCTTCTTCCATTACTTTTAACCAACTCTCATCTTTACTTGCTTCCTCATAATTCTTTGGCTCTGTCATAGATGGAAAACAATAATTGGTTTGTTCTTGAGCTTCTACAATCTTCCTTCTTGTCTAAACATCTTTTGTCTTGTCTCCATCTATCTGATTTTCAAAATGATATGTCTAAACATACTTAGAATTACATTTCTCTAAATTCTCCTCATCTTCTTCTTTTTCATTATTTGTTTCCTTCTCTTTTCTTTCTTCCAGGTCACCTGTCTTCTCTAGAATGGCTAGAATAATCTCAATATCAGTCTTAGTATTAAGTTCACTCAGATTCCATTCTTCGTATACCTTCACATTTGTACTTTCCACTATTTTGTTCAACCTTTTGTTAAACACCGATAACCCATGCTATTTGTAGCACATCCCAAAAAGATCCCTTCATCAACTTTGGAGTCAAACTTCCCAAGGTTGTCCGCATCTATTTTTAAATACTTCATAGTAGGCGATCTTCCATTCCATGACTCACAAGGTGTTTTGGTATTATTCACTCTAATCTGCACCCTTTTGAGAAGATACACAACACTATGCACTACTTATTTTGTGCTTATTTACAATATACATTAACCAAACTAACATATTTTAACAAAGTCTTAGCCAAATCAATAATATTTATATTGTTCCTTTCTACAACACCATTCTACTAAGGATTCCTTGGAGTAGAAAAGTGCCTTCTAATCCCATGAATTTCACAAAAGTTATCAAACTTCCATGAAGTGAATTGTCCTCCTTTTTCTGATCTTACACACTTAATCTTATCATCTACTTGATTTTCAACCATGGATTTGAAAACTTTAAATCTATCAAAGGCCTTAGATTATCCTTTAGAAATGTAACCCAAGTCATTCTAGAGAAATCATCAATAAGTAACATGAAATACCTTTCATCGTTCAAATCTGTTGTTTTTGTAGGTCCACACAAATCTATATGATTCAACTCCAGTGGTTTTGATGTAGAATATTAATTATTCTTGAATCTTCTGTTTGTTTGCTTGACCCAATAGACATTCTCTGCACATAGTGTCAGTAGGCTTCACAAGTCTAGGTAAATCTCTAACTACTTCAGATCTACAAATCCCTATCATATTATCAAAATTGACATGTCCCATTATTTTTTGCCACAACCAACATTCATTACTTTGCATTAGAAAATACTTATTCTCCATTCTACCCTTGATATAGTATGCATTTCCACCTATTCTAAATCATTCTACAACTCTTTTACCAGTCTTCTCTTTTCTGATCACACATCTAGTGCTACTAAACAACATGAACCAAGGGAAAAATCCACAAGAGGGTTAATGGTTAGATTAAATAAAAATAAAAATAAAACACATAGAAAAGACCATTATACTTGTTAGACAACTCAGATAAGTAGAGGACAACTGAGAGGGGGGGGGGTGGTGAATAAGTTGTCAATAGGCTACAAAACTTTAAGCATTCAAATTCTTATTACCAAAACACATAAACTCAATACCAGAATGCATAAACCAAATACTAGAATAACTGATATAGTAATTAAACATAACCATAAATTATAGATCAGTTACCATCCATCCAGAAAACATGACACCAAGATTTGTACATGGAAAACCTGGTAAAGGGAAAAACCATGGTGGAAAGCCTACCCACTGTCAGATAATACTTTTGAAGTAAGAATGTGATTAAAAAATGAGGGGCCTGCATATGCAGGAAGGCCAATAGCCTAGAGCACACTTCTCATCACAAAAGGAGCCTCGCTGATTACAAAATAAATCCAAACTATAATCTGGAAAGTAGAGTGGACTGCAAAGATAACATCTCTTATGCCTGAGTACAATTCTAGTTAAGCTCAGTATCAGAGGTCTTATACCTCTCTTACCAACCCAATTAAATCACCTATGATTGACCAAAAATCTTGCTTATGATTATAGCATTATTTGCACACAGATAATTGCATAACCATCCCATAACCATAATCCCATGATCTACAAAGAGTTCTTACATCATATTTATACCAACCCAAGACCTAAACAATTAGGTCGACCACCTAAAAGATAATACAATAAATTCATAACATAAACCCGCAATCTAATGATCAACCAATTTGGCCTAAGATTGAAACAACATAATCCAATCAATGAATCCATTCAGTAACGTATCAAGATCACCTATCAACACCTTACATAAGTTGGTCCATAACCTAGCAAAATAAGATATCATTAGGTCCTATGCAAAATGCAACACCACGGATCAACATGAACATGAACAAGATAACCAACAACATCTTGAAAGCCATCTTGAAGCCGCACCAACACCACTTATCACGTGCATCAAAAGATCTTCAACAAAGCTCTACCGGTAATACCCTTATCAGTGACCAAAAGACTTACAACCAAAACAATCGGTGTTGCCATCAATGATAAAACAACAATGCAACACACAATTAATTCCTCCAAATTGCCAACAATCTCCCCCTTTAACATTGGTGGCAACACTAAATGTGAAAAATATCCAAGTGCCAAGAAATGCCAAACAAGTCTCCCCCTATGGAAGACAACCAACAATCTCCCACAAAATGATATAGAAATGAAGATCTTAACCAAACTCCCCTAATGAATATATCTCTCCCTTATGTTTTTCACAAGAATAACTCTCCCCCATTGACATCAATGCCAAAGATCTGACATAAATATCAAAGAAAAATCACAAATCCTCTGATTCTTACATTTGACTACTCCCTCTGAGTATTAGCACCACCATATCAATCTGGAATGAGTAATAGCTTTGATAATGCATACCGGACTGATGCCAATCAACATCACTCAGGTCTCTACCAGAGGGGCAGAAACCCCCAATCTATCTCTGAAGTACTCAAATAATTCTTTAGGGAAAGGTTTAGTGAAGATGTTTGCAATCTTCTCTTTAGTGTTCATATAAACCAGTCCGACTTCATTTGCTTCCACCTTCTCCTTCAAAAAGTTATACATGATAGATATGTGCTTTGTCTTAGAATGAAATACCGGATTATTTGATATATCAATAGCAGTAGAGTTATCATAGTGAATTACTACTAGTTCATTACAATCCACCTTTATATCCGTCAACATTTGCTTCATCCATAGAATTTGTGTACAATTAGTAGCAACAACAACATACTCAACTTCAGTAGTAGATAAGGAGGTACATGACTACTTTTTGCTGATCCATGAAACAAGTTTCTTTCAAAGAAAGAAAGCTCCATCGGATGTGCTCTTCCGGTCATCAACATCTCCAACCCAATCTGCATCTGTATATACACATAATGTAAAGTCATCATTTTTAGGATACCACAAACCATATTCAGTTGTTCCCTGCAAATATCTGGAAATCCTTTTCACCGCACTCTCATGATTTTCTCTAGGATCACTCTGATATCTTGATACAATACAAACTACATTCATTATATCCAGTCTAGTCTAAGTCAGATATACAAACCTCCAATCATAGACTTGTACCTTGTAGGATTTACTAGTGCAGATGCATCTTTCTTTGTCAATTTATCACTTGTAACCATCAGAGTACCAATCGATTTAGAATTTTCCAACCCAAATTTCTTCTATAACTCTCTAGCATTCTTAGTTTGACAGATGAACATACCTTTATCAGTTTGAGTAATCTGCAAATCTAAGAAAAATTTCATCTCTCCAATCATAGACATCATAAATTCATTCTTCATATTGTTAAAGTATTCCATACACAACTTATCTTCACCTCCAAAAATAATATCATCAACAAAGACTTCAATAATCAATATGTCATCATCAGTGATCTTATAATATAAATTACAGTCAACATTACCTTTAGTGAAAGCAAGCTTCAAAAGATATTTATCCAGTCTTGCATACCAAGCTCTAGGGGCTTGTTTTAATCCATATAAAGATTTCTTTAACCCGCAAACCATGTTTTTGTCATCTGAAAGTGAAAATCCATCAAGTTGCTCAATATAAACTTCCTCTTCAAGATCTCCATTCATAAATGCACAATTAACATCCATCTAATAAACCTTGTAGTTCTTACGTGCAACATAAGCAAGAAATAATATCACAGCTTCCATCCTAGCTACCAGTGCAAAGGTTTCATCATAACCAATTCCTTCCTTTTGAGAATATCCCTTACAAACCAATCTAGCTTTATTCATCACAACTTGTCCATCTTCATTCAATTTATTCCTAAAAACCCATTTAGTTCCAATAACATTCTTATTTTTAGGCCAGGGAACTAAAGTCCATGTGTTATTCTTTTCTATCTGATCTAATTCTTTGTCCATATCTTTCATCCAACATTCATTTTGACAAGCTTCAATTACTGATGCCGGTTCAACTTGAGAAATTAAACATACCTCATCAATTTCCAACCTTCTTCTTGTCATCACTCCTTTGTTTTTGTCTCCAATGATCTGATCTTCTGAATGATTCAACCTTACATACTTAGGAGTCTTTTGATTTTCTGTTCCTCTGCCCTGATCTTCGGTTACTATTGAATTTTCTGATACTACCGGAGTAACTGGTTCAACATTCTATTCTGGTGTAGGTGCTTCCAGTTTAGTTATGATCATTTCCACTATCGGTTATCTCTCATAAGTTCTGATTTGACTTCTATTATGCTCATCCACCTTGACATTTGTGCTCTCCACAATTCTCTGCAATCTTTTGTTATAAAATCTATATGCTTTTATTTCATTAGAATAACCAAGACATATTCCTTCATCATATCTAGGATCAAACTTTCCAGTGGAATCATCTCTTTTGATATAGCATTTACTACGAAAGATTCTAAATTACTTAATTGTCGATGTATGACCAAACCATAACTCATAAGGTGTCTTACCAGTATCTCCTTTGATATGAACTCTGTTGAATGTGTATACCACCATGCTTACAACTTCTCTCCAGTAGACATGAGGCATATTAGCTTCCATTACCATAGTTCTAGCTGCATCCAAGATAGTTCTGGTCTTCCTTTCCACAAATCCATTCTACTGAGGTGTCTGGGGTGTAGCCAACTGTCCCCTTCTGCAATTCTTCTCACAACAACTGTTAAATTCACCAGATGTGAATTCTGATGGACTTGAAAAGAACTGAGAGGGGGGGGTGAATCAGTGACACCAAAACTATCACTACTTTAAACACTAACCGATAGATGAACTTAACCAAGTAGTTAAAAAAATACATGCTATCCAAAATGAAATAACAACATCCACATAAAGTATAACATCCGCCATAACACAAGTGTTTATACGGGGAAAACCCAAATAGGTAAAAACCATGGTGAGATGGAACTCACAAGTTAACTATCTGCAGTAATATATAACTGACCGGTTAAGGTCTTACAAAGAGCTCTGCTAAGAGAAAATCTTGTTAGAGAGCTCAAGCTTGATTAGAAGCTTATACCCTGTTAAGAGTACTACCCTGTTAAGAGTAACCTTGTTGGAGGATTTTAGAATCCAAACTAATGGATCACCATGTTAGAGGATTTGTACAATGAAGCTTGTTAGAGCTTACCTGGTTAGGGGATTTTATTCTATTGTAATGATTAGAAAACAACAAGAAAGATTTGATTCGTTCTGAGTAGCACAAACTTGCTTGATCAGATCATTCTAAGTACATTCAACACTTCTCTCCATCTAAACACTTATCGCTCTTTAGCAAAAGTATTCGCATAGATCACTTCTACTATATCTGTTCTCTCTTTCTCATCTCTCTCGAAATACTTCACTAAGATGTCTCTAAATATGCATTCAGACCTTATGTCGGCCATAGGAACACAATTTCCTAGGTGTAGTGTATCTAGACATTTAAACATAACTCATCACAAAAATGACTGCCAAACAAATGGTGCTGATAACGCATCACAAAATTAGATACTGATTAGAGAAGTCAATACCGGTTGGAATACAACTAGTGTATCGTTGTCCAAGAATCTTCCACTTGATCTTCCCCTTCAACTTCATCTTCACTTTGATGCCGACTTAGTGTTACCATAGGTTATCTCTTAGGCACATACCGGTTGACACAAAGTACCAGTTAGAGATAGACCTTAAACATACCGGTTTGTAGTAAAAACCAATTGAAGTTATACCGGTAGTCAATGTAATCATATATGTGTGTGAGAGTGTTTCATCAATAACAACAAGTGATGAATACATTACAATTATCATCAAGCCAACAATCTCCCCCTTTGGTATTGATGGCATCACTTAGAAAATTTTACAGTAATACAATACCACTAAGTGTGCATACACAACATATTTACATATTTACTCATATTCCCCTTTTAATGCAATACTCCCCCTTAATGTATGCATAAATACAAAATTTTCAAAAACACACATACACATTATTACTCCCCCTTTGACAATAATGCCAAAATGATAAAGTAAAATATATACATATATATAGAAAATCTGTATCAAAGTGTTCATCATATATTACAATTTTAAACAAGTTCATGCATTGGATATTCTCATGAAAATATTATTGAAATTCTACTGCATCTAGGATAGAGCATTCTTCCATGATTCCAGTATGTTGTCCGTATACTCAGAGGTAGACAACAGTTGAGAATAGAATTCTTCCATTGAATCTAGAGTACAGGTTTCAGGAGTAGCAAGAATAGCTTCTGCACTGGAGTAGGCTCTCTGAAGAATGCCAATCTGTGAGGTGAGCTGACTCTTGAGCTCTCTTAGAGATTGGAATCTCTTAGCTCTCTCATTATCATACCTGTTCAGTTTGTCATGCACTTCATCTATAGATAAAGGCATGAATAGAGTCTTGGATTGGGACATATGCCTTTCATAACCTTTTTATTTCCTGCTCAGTCTCAACTTGATTCTTAGAAATATCAAAATAAAAGAAAGTAATATTGGAGGTAGAGGCAAGATACTTTCCTCCAGATTCAATAGCTTTCTTTAACATACTACCATTATGAGATAAAGTTATTTTTTCTATTTTCAATGTGCTTAGCAATTTAACTCCATATGCCTTCTTGTGACTCTTTTCAGCAGATATTTGAGAACCATCTTCAAGTGATTTGATTTGATCAGATGCATCTGCAACTAACTGACCAAGTTTGCTGATAGGAGTAGGAAGATGTATGACAGAGGTTTCCAATAGTAATCCAGACAAGATTTCTACTGCATTTTGGATTGTCTTTGCCTCAATTCTTTGCTCTTTCAATCTCTTCTTGTGTGCACGAGATTGCATAACATTAGAAATCTTCATCATTTCAGATGCACTCAAGGTATTCATTTCAATAGTTCCTGAAATACTTAAAGAGTCTTCATCATCATCATCAAGTAGTTCTAGCTTTGCCAATTCAGGGGGTGTACTCTTAATGATGGCTCTTTCTGTGTTCTTCTCTGTTGCATCTTCTATTTGTTGAGTAATAACTTCCTTAGTAGACTCCTTTTGAGTAGTCTCAATGAACGGTGGAGATTGGGGTTTCTCCAGTTGTTCAGTTGCTGGTTCACTGACCTCTTTTAGTTGATTACCTGGTTGATCACCTGATGTAACCCATACTTCTATGATTTTAGGAGGATCCGTATCTGGTACAGTAATGTCTCCAGATAGGTCTATTGTGTCCTGAATGTATTCATCAACAAGAATAATGGAATCATCCTTTTTCTTAGTTGGATAGACAACGTCAACTTGAACAATTTCCTCTCCATCCATTTCTAGTCGAGGAACATCTTCTATGGTATCATCCTTACTGCTTGAGTGGATGACATCTTCCCGCTTTTTGATTATACAGGCTAGCTGATGTGTCTTAGACTCAACAACTGACCTTTTTCCATTTAGAAGCTTCAATTTTCTTACTTTAAAATCAAAATATGCTTTGTATTCCTTAGTTAAAGCACCAATTCAATTTGATGATAGATTGGGAAAATACTGTACAAATACTTCATCAAAAATCTTCTTTTCTAAGTGAATGGCTTGTTCCCATTTATCTAACGAAGTATTATACAAAGAGACTGAAATATCTTTCTCCAAATCATGTGTAAATCTACTGTAATGACCCAAGTAGGTTAGTACCTGTTGAAGTACTTGCTTCTGCTCATCTTTAGTAAAAGAATCATAATGTTCTTTGACATTGTGAAACCTGTTTCTTCCCAATGACTTAATTGTTCTTTCAAATGTTGTGTCAAGTTTGTAAGTGGCAATGTCTATAGGTGTAGTTGCCTTTGGCACTACCTTTACCTTCTTAGGTGTTCTTCCAGTTGCCTTTTCCTTCTTAGGTTCTTCTTTAGAATCTGTACCCTCAGACTTTGGTTGCAAAATCAGTTTCCTGTTCCTCTTCTTTGGTACACTCTCCTTCTTCTCATATATTCTAGGTGCTGGTTCCTTCTTGGTTAGGACACTCTGAGTCACCCTTGTAGTCTTCTTCATAGGAGATTTTTCATCACATTTCTTTTTCTTTCCTTTTGCTTTTGCTACAGGTGCAGTACTATTTTCAGTTGGTGCAGCTTGGACTGCTAGGTGCAGCTTGGACTACTAAGATGTCCAATTTTGCCTTTGTTTTGTCTTTGGGCGATGCTAATAGAGTATTAGCATAGCTAACCAGTAAGTCATGATTGACCTTGTAGTTCATATCTTCCATCTCTTCCTTCCTTGGTTCAATTGCTTGCATCAAGCAAAAGTTAGTGGTAACCGTGAATATTATGTCTTTTTCAAAGTGTTTTGCCAAATCTTCAGGTAACCTCATTCTCAAGCTCATCTTCTTCTGGAATTCATTAAAGTACCTGTTCATGGCAATTGAAAAGGTATTCTTCACAACCTTAATGCTATTCTTGATCTATGCATTGACCAGTTGTTCTTTGGACCATTCAATGTCACCTATACCAGGTAGAAAGTTCTGAAAGTAGAAAAATAACCCAGCTAACAGCTGACCATATTTGAACTTCTAAGTATTGTTCTTCTTAATGGATTTAAAATTTTGAAATAGCTAGAGTCTGATAGCTTCACAAATATCATAGTCTACATTATCAATTATCATTCTATGTGCTATATGAATTGCTACGGATGGAACACTGTTAAGTCTACTAGAGTAGAACACTCAGTAGCCTATCACCATTGCTGCAAGTTTCACCACAGGATCCCTAATATTGTTGATAGAAAAAGAATGCCTATCAGATGTAGAACTGGTTAACTTGAAGACAATATCTTTTGAAATTCTCCTCAACTTAGGAACTTCACCGGTTGAGCAATAACCTGTTACAACCCTAATAGCCTCCTTGGTTATTGTGTGAGTCCTCTCTAGATACATATTTTCACCATGGACTCAACTCAAAATTATTCTTATGTGTTCATCCTCAAAGTCTTCAAGAAAGTAGGCGACATTATGGAACCCTTTTTCAAAAACCCTAGTATATTTAGCTTCAATCTTTCCATCCTTATTACAGAGTGATTTCAGCTGAGTATAGATGTGAAGAGTTCCTAAATCTTCAATTTTGCAATCTATATAGCTGGACAAATCACCTTTGACCACAACACCACTCAGGACTTGCGACAATACATTATAAGTCATAATTTCATCTGCCTTTAGAGCTTCCTTAGGCTCAATAGTGATCATCAACCTCCCTATAGACTTAGAAGTAGATGCCATTCTAGATAAACAAGTTTTCGAGGCTATATACAAAGAAATACCTAGAATCTTGCACGTCGCTCCATTTCCTGGTTGGACTGTTCAAATGCACTCCCGTTCGCTTCTCTGCAGCTTCTGATTCAACTTGATTTTTCTTAATCACAAAGCAATTTGCCAATTCGCACCAAGACAATCTTTCTATGCTCTGCAATCGCTTCAATTTCTTTTTTTGAAAGAGTTAGGGTAAAAATGATAAGGTAAAACTTGTTTTTATCCGTTTTAGCAACCACAATAAATGCTCATACTTTTAGGTTACAAACCCTAATTTCACCGCTTAAGTGAAATACCAGTTAATAACACGTCAACAAAAATCACCAAAATTCAAAATTTAAAAAATTCTTTCCCGCTTATTTTACAAAAGGGGTTCGGAAATGTTTTACCGTTACGCTCCCCTTAGCTATATTAGACAGGCTTAAGTCATCGGTGCTGGATTCTCTTCACTAGGTGAAGGAATGATTTCCTCTATAGGAAATTCTTCACCTTTCTTCTTCCAAGTCCGGTTCATATCTTCTCTTGTTTCCTCAACATCAATTTTTTGTTTGCCTTTCTGATCCTTGAAAGAGTTGACCGGTTTACTATTCCTTGATCTGCAAAACTTTGTCAGGTGCCCCGGTTTATTGCAGTGGTAACAGACCATACCAGATGATCTCCAGGGTCCCGCATTTCCTCTTCCTATTCTTTTTTTGTAGTTCATAGCCACATGACCAAGGTTATTACAAAAGGTACAAACAACATTTGTTCCCTTTTCCATTTCGAATGGACTAAACTGGTTGCCATAGGATCTTTGCCAGTTCCTGTTTACCCGGTTATCAAAATTCCTTGTCCAGTCACCATATGGTCTATGATGCATGTGTGGTACAGGATTGTTTGATCCATATTTGCACTTAATATGTTTATGTCCATACATTCCACAAGTGTAGCAATGTCCTTCAAACTTTCTAGACACATACGTAGCACTAGTATTGTAACTTGCGTTCTTATTAGGTTTGTTCCTACAAACATTTGCAGTATGACCATGCTTATGGGAAACAAAGCAGACAGGTTTAAAATCCTTCTTACCGGTAGTCTTATTGACTTTAGAAGCAATTTTGTTCTTTGGATTGTTGCTCTTTGTGTCAGAGGATTCACCTTTTTCAGTTGTATGAAAACCAAGTCCAGAGATATCACCCTTCATTCTCTATGATTGAATTTGTTCTTCCAGCATGGTAGAACTTTTAATGAACTTCTCTAATTTCTCATTAGCTTTAGTAAGATTTTTGACAAGATCTTCATTATGCTTAGACAGGTTCTCTTGCAGAGACGATGCCAACTCAAGAGCTAGCTTTAAGTTCTCCTTTTCTTCTGTTTCAGCTATTAAGTCCTCATGTATAGTATCTTTTTCCTGTTTGTTCTTTATGATTTCTTGATCTCTTACCTTGATAAGATCTTCAGCAACTCTTCTGGCTTCCAGTTTCTGACTCATGCAGATAGTGAGACCTTCCAGCTCTCTTCTTTAATTTAGTTTCTCACCCTGCAACTTTTCAACTTCTTCTGATAAAGCATCAATATTAACTTCGTCTGAAGAACTATTGTTAGATATTTCTAAGAGCTTTTCAGATATCTCTCTCTTCTTGACTTGAGAAGCTTTCAGTTTGCCCCTAAGGGATTCAACTTCATTTCTACTAGCTTCCGTCCCCCATGGTAGTTTCAAGATTCCCTTCTAAGCGGTTAGGCTTCAAAGAAGTTAGGCTCCGATACCAATTGATGGACTTGAAAAGCACTGAGAGTGGGGGGGGGTGAATCAATGACACCAAAGCTATCACTACTTTAAACACTAACCGGTAGATGAACTTAACCAAATAGTTAAAAAAAATACATGCTATCCAAAATGAAATAACAACATCCACATAAAGTAGAACATCCACCATAACACAAGTATTTATACATGGAAAACCCAAATAGGTGAAAACCACGGTGAGATGGAACTCACAAGTTAACTATCTGTAGTAATAGATAACTGACCGGTTAAGGTCTTACAAAGAGCTCTGCTAGGAGCGAATCTTGTTAGAGATCCCAAGCTTGATTAGAAGCTTATACCCTGTTAAGAGTAGCCTTGCTAGAGGATTTTAGAATCCAAACTAATGGATCACCATGTTAGAGGATTTATACAATGAAGCTTGTTAGAGCTTACTCAGTTAGGGGATTTTATTCTGTTGTAATGATTAGAAAACAACAAGAAAGATTTGATCTATTTTGAGTAGCACAAACTTGCTTGATCAGATCATTCTAAGTACATTCAATGCTGCTCTCCATCTAAACACTTATCGCTCTTCAACAAAAGTATTTGCATAGATCACTTCTACTATATCTGTTCTCTCTTTCTCATCTCTCTCGAAATGCTTCACTAAGATGTCTCTAAATAGTCATTCAGACCTTATGTCGGCCATAGGAACACAATTTCCTAGGTGTAGTGTATCTAGACATTTAAACATAACTCATCACAAAAATGACCGCCAAACAAACGGTGTTGGTAATGCATCACAAAATCAGATACCGGTTAGAGCAGTCAATACCAGTTGGAATAAAACTAGTGAATCATTGTCCAAGAATATTCCACTTGATCTTCACCTTCAACTTCATCTTCACTTTGATGCCGACTTAGTGTTACCATAGGTTATCTCTTAGGCACATACCGGTTGACACAAAAAATTGGTTAGAGATAGACCTTAAACATACCGGTTGGTAGTAAAAACCAATTGAAGTTATACCGGTAGTCAATGTAATCATATATATGTTTGAGAGTGTTTCATCAATGACAACAAGTGATGAATACATTACAATTATCATCAAGACAACAAATTCTCCACCCTGATATAATCTTAAGCATTTAATCTTCAATCCTGTCTCTGTCTCAACTTCAACTTTAAAGATTTTAAACTTTTCAAATGCTTCAGACTTCTCCCTTAGAAAAGTAACCCACATCATTCTTGAATAGTCATCAATGATTAGCATGAAATATCTATCACTCTGAAAACTTTTGATTCTAGCAGGACCACACAAAATCAGTATGAATAAGATCAAGAACATCATTAGATTTGTCTTGTATACTCTTAAAAGGAGTTCTGATTTGATTTCCCATTTGACATTCCTTACATACCAGATTATAGGGATTTACAATCTTAGGTATATCTCTAACTGCCTTAGTAGAACTGATCTTCACAATGCAATCAAAATTCACATGACACAACCTCTTATGCCATAGCCATCTCTCATCAATTTATGTAATCAAACATGTCTTCTCACCAGAGTTCAAATGAAATATTTTACCTTTAGTCTGTGTACCGGTTGCAATCTCCAATCCAGATCTATTGATAATCTTGCATTTTCCATCCTTGAACTATAACTGAAGTCCCTTATCCACCAACTGTCCTACACTCAAAATATTATGCCTTAAACCTTCAACATAATAAAAATTATCAGTGTTATGCTTACCATCCAATGATATTGTTCCTCTTCTCATAATCATGCATGCTTTGTCATCTCCAAATCTAACCAAACCACCATCAAATTCTTGCAAAGATAAGAACTTCCTTTTATCTCCAGTCATATGATGTGAACATCCACTGTCAATTATCCATTCATCCTTGTCTTCAATTTTAGCCGCAAGGGCCTTCTCTTTAGGTACCGAATCATTTTCCTTGATAGCCAAAAATACCCATTCCTTTCCATTTCCAGATCAACTAGCTGAATCTTGTGCCGGTTCATCATCAGAATCAGTCACACCTTCCTCATCAGCAAAGTAGCATGATTTGTCTTTGTTTCTCCTGTATTTATGCTTGTTCTGATAATCATGGTTAGGCCTAAAAGATCTTCTAGCTCTTTCTTCAAATCTTGAATTCCTTTCAGGACATCTAGATGCAAAATGACCTATCTTATTACATGCAAAGCATTTACAAGGTGATTTTCCTTCATACTTACTTCCTATTGGTCTTTTAGGTACTCTTTTAGAAAATAAGGCTTCAATTTTCTCAAACTCTTCATCTTGTTTCTTCATATCCTCTAGTTCCTTCTCATATAAAGATTTCCAATCACTCTTGCCGGTAGATGATGTAGATGCATGAAAAGCAGGTTCATATTTTGCAGCTCCAGAAGGTCCAGATTCCTCAAGTTCAAAAGAAGATAACTTCCCAACCAAGGTAACCCTATTTACAGAGGTGTTTTCCATAGTTCTCAACTCATTAATTGTAGTAGCCTTCATCTTATTAGCTGGTGGCAAAGCTCTCAATACTTTAGAAACTATTTCATCTTCGCTTAGAGATCCACCACAACACTGGATTCCCATAACAATCTCATTAACTCTCTCAATAAAAGAAGCAATCCTTTCATCTTCTTCCATCTTTAGGTTCTCATCCCTCACTCGGTAACCATCAAGTTTAGCAATTTTAATAGGAGGGTCACCTTCATTCAGAGTCTCCAATTTTTCCCATATAACCTTTGTAGTTGATTTTTCAGTTAGTCCCATTATTTGCTGATTAGAAAGTGCACACAAAAGAGCCTCTCTAGCTCTACAATCATTCTCAAGCTCCTTATCCAAGCCTGTCGGAGGAGGATTGCTAGATGCTAGATTAAAAGGTGTTACTCCATTCTCAGTGATGACCCAAATTTGCTTTCCAAGACATCTCAGATGAGTCTCCATCCAAATCTTCCATACCCTGTAATTTGTTCCATCAAGCCTAGGAATTTCTCCCTGAAAAATAGCTGCAGATGTATTTGATGAGCTTGAACTGTTAGCTACCATAGGATCTTCCTCAAGTGGTTAAGCTTCTATAGAGAGGACCAAGCTCTGATACCAATTGTTAGATAGCTTAGATAACTAGAGGAAAATTGAGAGGGGGGTGGCATGAATAAGTTGTTAATAGATTACAGAACTTTAAGCATTCAAATTCCTATTATAAGAACACATAAAATCAATACTGGAATGCATAAACCAAATACCAAAATAACTGCTATAGAAATTAAACATAACCATAAATAACATGAACAGTTTCCATCCATGAAGAACACATGACACCAAGATTTGTATGTGGAAAACCCAGTAAAGGGAAAAAACATGGTGGGAAGCCTACCCACAGTCAGATAATACTTCTATAGTAAGCATATGATTGCAAAATGAGGGGCTTGCACATGCAAGAAGGCCAATAGCCTAGAGTGCACTTCTCATCACAAAAGGAGCCTCATTGACTACAAAATAAATCCAGACTACAATTCGAAAAGAAGAGTGAAGTGCAAAGATAACATCTCCTATGCATGAGTACAGTTCTGGTTAAGCTCAGTACTAAAGGTCTTAAACCTCTCTTACCAACCCAATTCGATCACCTATGATCGACCAAAACTATTGCATATGATTACAACATTATTCACACATAGATAATCACATAACCATCCCATAACCATAATCCCATGATCTACAAAGAGATCTTACATCATATTTATACCAACTCAGGACCTAAACAATTAGGTCGACCACCTAAAAGATAATACAATAAATTCATAACATAGACCCCCAATCTAATGATCAGTGAAGTCGACCTAAGACCGAAACACCATAATCCAATTAATGATTCCATCTGATAACGCATCGGGATCACCCATCAACATGTTACATAAGCCGGTCCATAACCTAGTTGAATAAGATAGCATTAGGTCCGGTCCAAAATGCAACACCACCAATCAACACAAACATGAACAAGATAACCAGCAACATCCTGAAAGCCATCTAAAAGCCACATCAACACCACTTATCATGTGCATCAAAAGATATTCAACAAAGCTATGCCATTAAAAACCTTACGGGTGACCAAAAGGCTTACTAGAACAAATGATAGTATCCGAGTCATCAAATCCCAAACCAACTAATCGTGATATGCATTTGAATAGCATGAATGACAGATCCAAATCGATTCCACAAACCAAAGCATATCAGATCATACCAGATCAATATCATAATCCAACCACTTTACCGAAACCAACCAAAAACTAGTAAACAATCAAAACAACTGTTATTGCCATCAATGACAAAACATCAATGCAACACATAATCAATTCCTCCAAATTGCCAACAAAACCTTCATGCAAAAAATCTCTTGTTCCTCGTATTAGACCTTTGGTGAAGTGAATAAGGTACCCCTTCCTCAATTGATCGGATTGGTCCTATGGAAAGATTGTGGATTACTCTCCAAGATTGCACAACAAAGATAAAAGGGATGGAGTGATGGATTCTTAAGTGATAGATATGGATGCCATGGATTCTAAGTGGATATTTGACAATAATGGTGATGCTCTTGATGAATTTCTAAAGATATGTTGACAACATGAGATTGCACAAATTGGAGATGTGAAATGGAGGGGAGGAGACCCCAATTTATAGATTTGAAGTGGGATGAATGGACAATCAAGATTGAAGATGGATCAAGGGTGGAGATTGAAGGAGAGGGAGCACATGGATTGAGAGGAAATGAGAGGAAAAGGTGTGGAAACCAAGAGATTTTCCATAAAGGCATTTATTGTCTCCACACTCGACAATGTACATGGGGAAGATATCCCAAGTACATTGAGAAGAGAAGAAGGAATTAAAAATTCCTTGGGGGATGAACAAGAGAATTAATTTTTTTCAAATAATAGAGTGCATGGGAAAAGGAAATGAAAAAAGTAATTTAAAATTCCTTGGGAAGATGAGAGGCATGGGGAGAATGTGAGATTTTGAATTTATTGAAATGACCCAATTAGGTATATTTAAGGTTGGAAGGTGAGGAGGGGACAAGTGGACTTAGCCATTTATGGCTATTGGTTGACTTGGTGGCTAATCATAGGGATTAGCCACTAGAAAATGATTAAGGGAGATGATTAGGTGTGATAATGAGAGATTAGAAGACAAGTGGGATTTGTAGGAGGATTTGACAAGAAGAGAGAGAGAATGAGTGGAGGAATTAAAAATTAGGAAATAATGTTAAGTAGGCTTCTAGAAGAATTAATTAGGCTAATGAAGAATTAGGGAAAGTGATTTGCAGGAGTGATATGACTAAGTTAATTATTGTCATTAATTAACTAAAAGGGGATTTTGGAAGAATTAATTAATTTTGATGACTTTAGAAGAATAGGGGATAATCAATTTATTTAATAAATCAATCATTAGACTAAAGTGACATGATAAATTAAATTAAATCTAATTAATTCTGAGAAGAATAATATTACTATAATTAAATTAATTACGTAGAAAGGATAAAATTAATTAAATCTTTAATTTAATTATTTTTGGACGTCTACATTTTGCTCCTCTTTTACGTAGTGACAAAACTAGTGATGGGTAAAAGATAAGAAAAAGATGCCCCAACGTGAAGACGCGAGTGGTGTATGCCCCCTTGAGAATTTAACCGAGAATTTTTAAAAATGTTCGAGAAAATTCTCAAAAAAAGAAGGATGACTGGTGAGGAAAGAAATGAAAAAGATGGGGAAGTGAATAAAATAGAAGAAAAGTGAGAAAGGTGAGAAAAGAAGGCTATGGGCCCAATATAAGCCACACGAGGCCCAAGGAAAGGTCATTGACACATACACCTTTAGAGATCACAGAGAGCATAGAGCCCTAGGAGAGAGATGGAGTGCATTATCACTCATGAGCACAACATGAAGAGAGTCCAATGATTCTAGAGACTAGAGGTGTATGGCCCATCAGTAGGTACCCTGACCCCACCTCATGTTTTAGTAGGTTAGAGAATTTATTATGGCCAATAAATAGGGTAAAAGGCTAGTGGGGAGAAAGCGTTGATCACTGTTTCAACGTCTCCATAGGTGAATGAGGCCTGTGCAGGCATTGAAAGGGCTAAGGAAGGGGGGTGACACCAGTGCTTATGACATAACACAAGCACAGGCGCTGATCAAGCTTGAAAGGGCCAGACAGGGGGTGGAGACTGTGATTCAACATCTTCGCTTGTGGTGCAAGGTATGCATCACAGTTTCAACACTTCTGCTGGGGATGAATAAAAATCTTTACTAGGGAAGCTAAAAGGGGGGAAATGAGGATCAGGAAAGGAGGTTTATACATTCAAGGGGCTCATAGGTTCCCCAGGGAAGGCATAGAATAGGATAAGATAAGCTAGGGTAAGGCATGATAGAATGAAATAGGATTATGAAGGTTAACAAAGTGAATTGGCTAGGTGCAAGCGAATGAAGGACCACTTACGTCACAAGAGAATTTTCCTCTAACTATGAGGCTATATAGGTGGCTCCAATTGGATGAGAGGGAGATCCTAAGTGCAGTGGGATTAGGTTTCATTGAGATATGGCCTAGGATCAGGGCACACACGACTATGATGACTGTGCTGGTAGAGCGATGGGACAACAGGACTTGCACTTTCCACCTTCCGACTGGGGAGGCTACCATCACACTGCTAGAGGTCTAGAGGATCTTGAAGATTCCCATTTGAGGCATCATCTTAGAGTACAGATTAGATGGCAAATAGTACTATATACAAAAGGTGTGTGAGTATGAAGCCCTACCCATGGAGGGGACAAGGATGCACCTAGGCCGAGCCATGCAGATTTGACACATCTCGCGACTTGTACTATTTATTTGTGGATTGATTAGTGGGTAGATGATGCCAGACCTAAGCGGTCAAAGGTTTTCGATTGGATGGGCCTGATGTGTTTACTATATGGTCAAGGATTGTGTGACATACTACTAACTCATTTGATTGCAAAACTTGACGATAGTCCAATAATTATTTGTATCGTCAGGTACTTGTGTGAAATTTTCATTTTTTTCATTTCTGCTCGACGTTCGTCAATCTTGCGACGCTCCTTGATTTTTATTGCTATTTTGACATTCTCTTTAACTTCTGGGTCGACGGGTATATGGTTAGCCTTTGTCGGGGTTTTGACCAATGTTTTTTGATAAATAAAATTGATTTTGACAATTTATCTATAATCAGTTCCCATTGTAGCTAATGCTTGTCAAAAAGCATTTATAACTAACGTCCGTGCAGGGAATTCTAGACCCTTAGAAGGGGATTTTGACTAAGGAAGAATTAATGGAATAGAAGATCTTGAGGATGTGGCAAGTAAAACACAAATGAAATTCTTAAGTTCTATCTAAGAAAGAGATTTATTTCTGATAGAGAATCGTTGCATGAATATACTAGAATTAATGGTAGTTGGGAGCTTGGTTGTATCTAAATATACAAATTTGAACCAAACGAAGGAAGTGTGTCAATTAATGATGGTGTCTATTAGTCTACATGGTAGATGGAATATATTGAATTCTTCTACATCCAGAGAAGTAAAAATTAACTCAAGAATTAGTGGAAGTTTTATGATACAGAGAAAGAGTCTCTCAAAAAGTAAATTTGGTAATACAATTAATGATGAGAGTAGAATTGTTAGAATAGAAATAAGAAGTGTTTTAGAGGGTGGAGCAGAGAGAGAAGAAGAGAATAGAGAGTAAAGAAATAGAAGAACACTAAATGCATGCATAACACAGTGTAGAGAGCAATGAATAGAGAATAGAGGAAAGTGAAGAGTTCAGAGCAAAGAGTTGATAACAAAGAATGTAGAAGAGGGAGAGGTGCAGAGTACAACCGAGAGTTATAAAATATTATTTGTAACAAGGTATCTTCATTATAACAAAAAAATGATCTTCATTTTAATTCATCTGAGTTGTTGCTCAAAATAGGGGTTGGTGATCCTTTGGGTTCTTGACCCTTATTAGGGAGTTTTGACCTTTGAGGGTCTTTTACCTTCTGTCAAATTAAATGTATGCACTTTTGTGGAAGAATCTTCAACTTGATCCATTGTAATGAAATTTGCATATACTTGGGAGCTTGGTAAAGAAAAATTATGTCAGATAATATTATTTCAGAACAAAATGAAGAGACAATTGCTAGATTGTGGGCTAGATTGAAAAGAAAAGGTGATGGGAAATGTTATTGTCCATGCAATAATTGCAAGGGTTTAAAGATGAGAAGAATTTTACTCACAACAACTGATAAACAATGTAGGCAACATTGTCACATTGAAGGGGGGCATGATTATCGTCCATTGATAAGGTGTTCATTATATGTCTTTATATTGATTGAATTTGTAAATGTTTATATCATTTTAACATTTTT
The DNA here is from genome assembly GCF_030272615.1 of Cryptomeria japonica. Classification (NCBI taxonomy): domain Eukaryota; kingdom Viridiplantae; phylum Streptophyta; class Pinopsida; order Cupressales; family Cupressaceae; genus Cryptomeria; species Cryptomeria japonica. The sequence goes on along the minus strand of NC_081407.1, from coordinate 567,544,722 downwards.
TATATGTACAAAAAATCACTTGATCATGATCATGGTTTATTTGTATCGATCATTATTATAAAGGTGGGGTGCCCTAGGGCACATGATATGGATTATCATGGCCTAGAGCATGTGGTTTTGCAAGTGGAGGAACATAGTGCTGTGAATAGCGAAGATGAAGTTAATGATCCTATGGAAGAAGAGGATCATGCGTCAGAAAACACAGTTGAAGATGATGGTACAAATACATTGATCCATGACACATTTAGTGGTGCAGCTCATCATGATGATCGAGAGGACTTTGATGATGTTCATGATTTACCTGTACCTAAGAAGGCATACGAGCCCCTTTATGAAGGCTCCGAAAGAACTCTTCTCTCTACTGTATTGTTGGTGTTGAACCTTAAAGTTATGAATGGTTAATCCACCATAGAAATCTCACAGATGTTAAGGTATCTCATATATGTCATCTTTTTTCATCTATTTTTGTTGTTAGTTCATCACTAGTAAATAAAGGATGAAATAAGTACGATTAATATTCTTTATATTAACAAATTATTTTTTTGTTGTAGATTGATAAGTGATTTTTTTTACCACCATCAAATATTTTACCTTGCTCACCGAGATTTATTTGCTATTATGAAAAATATTGGAATGGAGTATCAAGCAATAGATGCATGTCCCAATGATTATATTATATATCATAAACAACAAGAATTTGCAACAGAATGCCTGAAATGTCATATCAATAGATATCGATCAGATCAACTAACAAAAAAGGTGCCTCACAAGTTTCTTCATTATATTCCCATTATTCCACGTATGCAACGATTATTTAGGTGCAAAACCTTAGCGCAATTTATGGATTACCATGCACAAAATAGAAGTGGAGATGAAATTCTTTGAATGCCTATGAATGGTTCTACATTTAGGGACATGGAGGAAAAATGGCCACACTTTAAAAAAGAACCTCATAATCTTAGGTTTTCATTGGCAACGAACAATGTCAATCTATTTGGAGAGCTGAGATCTATTTACTCAGTGTGGCCTATTTTTGTTATCAACAATAACATTCCTCCATGGATGCCAATAAAGAGGGAGCACATAATGTTGGCAATGATTGTTCTAGATATTTGTTTACATTAATTTTATTTAACGTAGTAGCATCTCATTTGTCTTATTTGTTGCATAATGACATAATTTTTTATTTAATAGTCATGTACATTAATTTATATATATTGCAGTAAAATGGTTATAACAATTATGTAATGTTTATGTTCATTCAACTAGGTAAGTACCAAGTTAAAGGTATGAATGTGTATATCAAGCCTCTTATCAATGAGATACTAAAGTTATGGTATGGCATCACTATGTATGACATCTCAAGACCAATATGACAAAAACAATTTGAATTCCATGCAATGCTTGTATGGACAATTCTTGATGCTCTAGGGCTAACACATTTTTGTGGTATGTTATAATGTTTGAATTTACTTTAATGATATTTAATTTTATAAAGTAGATATTATGTATAGTTATAAAAATTGACACATTTAATCCAATTATATATGATCTTGCAAGTCTTAAAACAAAGGGAAAATTTGCATGTCCAATTTGTGGTCCAAAGATGAAATCTTGTCATTCAACAAGTTTAGGAAAGCATGTGTTTGATGAGTATAGGCACTTCCTCCACATATATCATAAGTATCGAACTACTAAAAAACATTTTTTCAATGGGAAAGAAGCAACTACATGAAAACCATGAAGAATGACACCCTACCTATGAAATTTGGAAAATAATAGAATTAATCGTCAAGGTTATACATCATGTTGTAATTGACAATGATTGTCTTTGTTAATTTGTTTAACTTATATGCTTCATGAAGGTCGTCAAGGCATTAGTGGTTGACTTCCACAAGGATTGATAAGTTATCCCAAACAATTTAGTAGGTTGTCCCTCTATGAGAAACTACCAATTTTGTATTTTTTTGATACAATGGATTGATAACTCAATGATGAACAGTAAGTACCAAACCGGTACTAAGAGAGGGGGGGGTGAATCAGTACAGGCAAAAACCTTTTCTTGAACGGGTTTGATTGCAGACTGTAAACTACTGGAAATCCCTAACATTGGTCCAAACCAGATTACTACCGGTTAAACACAGTACAACTGTGAAAGACATGAACCGGTCAATCTTTTTAAATTTCCATACAACCTACTCCCTCATTTCCACTGTCATGCATAAACAGATAATCTATCATCAAAGATACAATGATTTACCACTAAACAAGAAAGAACAAAACATCACATGAAAGAGGCATCACACATGACACATATATTTTTCACGTGGAAACCCCACTGGGAAAAACCATGGTAGGGATGAATACCCACAAGCCATTTTGAACTCTTTAGAAGTCTGCTTTGTTAGGAGCCTAGCCCGGTTAAAGACTGTTACAACAGGTTCTGTTAGGAACCTATCCTGTTAGGGATCACTCGGTTAAGGGATGGCTAGAATAACCGGTTAAGGGTTAAACCCTATTAGAGCTTACCTTTTTAGAGGATTTTATGAACTCAATGGCTTCGAGTCACCTTGTTAAAGGATTTACAACAAGCTGATTAAAGCTACCCTGTTAAGGGATTTTCCAACTATTGAAGTAGTTAGAGATCAATAAGTATCACAATGATCTGGTAATAGCACTCAATGCCAATGCAGATTCACTTTAGTTCCTTCCTTCTACACACACACTATGTAGGTATCAATCCTTTCAATTGGTCTGGCAAGAATCACGTATCTCTGCACATAGATACACACACAACATTTGCCAACAACTTCAACATGAAACACAACATCGACCTTATAGGAAACAGATAGGTCGGTAGCATAAACCCTAAACCCTAAACACTTAGGTTGAGAAATTTAATCAGTTCAATCCTGACCATTGAACACTTTGCATTTGAATACAATGGTCTTGAATAGATCTCAAGACATTCTCCATTGTTCATTTTTCACCGCTTCTTGGAGGCGATAACCCATCACGCGTTCTCCACCATTTGCAGAGACTTCACACTTTCTCGAGGTAGATAGGATCAATCTCCTTCATGCAAGATCCTTCACATGCATGAGGGTGACATGGAAACACAATCTGATCTCCATTACAATGCTAACTCATCACATAATTCCATCGGTTGAAACACACAGGCTCGAAACACTTCAACCGAAAACCTTGAAGCTGAGACTACCAACTGATAGTCATGCCATATGAACCCTTGATACAAAACATTCCATATACCAGTTCTCATTCTGACATACCGGTTTCGGTTCACAACATCATACCGGTCCACTTTGTCAGTTGCTTAACTTCAATAATCCTATTCACTCTTTATCATGTTACTGGTTCACTCTTCAACATATTACCGGTTCTCTTTCAGCATATTGGCATCAATGACAACACAATATAATCATCTCGACATATTCTGCAGATATGCCAACAATCTCCCCCTTTGGCATTGATGGTTTTCTTTCAGTATATTGACATCAATGACAACACAATATCATCATGTCAACATATTTTGCACATATGCCAATAATCTCCCCCTTTGGCATTGATGGCAATATACAAAGATATCTCTCTTTCTGCATCACATCTTCTCCTTAATACTATAGATATCTTTTCCACTTCACATCTTCTCCCCCTTTGACAACAATGCCAAAGTGGAGGCACAAGCTTCCTTGTTCCACTATGCTTCTACCCCTGAGGAGTTGCATCCTTCAACACATCAATCCTAAAAAGATATAGCAAAGTAAGATCTGACTGATGTGGAGCACAAACCTTTAGATTATCTCTTGAAGGGGCAACACCCCTAACTTACCTCTTAGATAGGTAAAAGTAGCCTTCGGCAGAGGCTTGGTGAATATGTCTGCTAATTTCTCCTTATTGGAAACATGTTCCAATACCACCTCTTTGTTTTGAACCTTTTTCCTTAAGAGATGATACTTGAGTTCAAAGTGCTTGGTTCTAGCATGTAAAACCAGATTCTTGGAAATGTTAATTGCACTTGTATTGTCACAAAATATACTTACCGGTTCAGATACAGGAACTTTGAATCCATTCAATACATGCTTCATCCAAATAGTCTGGGTGCAGTTCATAAAAGATGCAACATACTCTGCTTCTACTGTAGACTAAGAGATACAAATCTTCTTTTTACTCATCCATGAGACTAGTCTACCACCGAGAAAGAATGCACCACCGGTTGTGCTCTTCCGGTCATCTACATTACTAGCCCAATCAGCATCTATGAACACTTTCAGGTTGAAATCATTATTGTATGGATACCATAATCCATAGTCAATAGTTCTCTTCAGATATCTAAGAATCTGCTTGACTGCTACCAAGTGGGATTCTCTTGGGCTTTGCTGAAACCGCATGGTAATACCCACTGCATGTGCAATGTCTGGTCTGCTATGCACTACATAATGCAACTTACCAATCATTGATCGATATTCCTTCTCATTTACCAATGCTGAGTCATCTTCTTTTGATAGTTTACAACTGGTCACCATTGGTGTACCAACTGGTTTACTATCTTCCATGCCAAAGGTCTTCAACACCTCTTTGACATAATTGGACTGAGTAATAAAGATTCCATTTTTCATTTGCTGAATCTGCAGTCCGATGAAGAACTTAATCTCCCCTATGAGTGACATTTCAAACTCCTTTTTCATCTCATTTGTAAAGTCATGACTCATCTTGTCATCTCCACCAAAGATTATGTCATCAACAAATACTTCACAGATCAGAATTTGATCTCCTTCTGATTTCAAGTAGATATTACTATCTTCACTTGTTCTTTCAAATCCAATCTTCACAAGATGGGAATGCAAGAGTTCATACCATGCTCTTGGTGCCTGCTTTAGTCCATATAAGGCTTTATGTAGCCTACACACCATGTCACTATCTTTTGATAGGAAAAACCCATTTGGTTTCTCTATATACACCTCCTCTTCAGGCATTCCATTTAAAAATGTAGATTTTACATCCATTTGGTATACCTTGAATCCTTTAAAAGTTGCATATGCAAGAAGCATATGAACTCCTTCCAATCTTGCTACTGGAGCAAAGGTTTCTCCATAGTCTTCTCCTTCTTCTTAGGCATATCCTTTACATACTATTCTGAATTTATTCCTTACCATTGTGCCATCCTCATTTGGCTTATTTCTGAAGACCCATTTGGTTCCAATGATATTTTTATGCTTCGGTCTGGGTACCAAAGATCATGTACCATTATTCTCTATCTGGACAAGTTCCTCCTCCATTGCCTTGATCCACTCTTCATCTTTATGTGCCTCTTTGAATGATTTAGGCTCCAATTCAGGGATCATACATGAGCTTTCTCTGACCTTCCTTCTTGTAAGAATTCTTGCATCTTTGTCTCCTATGATCTGCTTTGGATCATGATTGAGTTTGACATACCTAGGTATGTTCTTAACAACTTCCTCTTGCTTTTCTTCAACATCTTCATTAGCATCAACATCTACTGGTGTAGGAGCACAATTACTGGTACTGGGCTGATTAGCAACTGGTTCCTAGAAGGTTACTACCGGTTCATCTCCTACATGCTCTCTGCCAGTTTCCTATAATTTCTCAGAGTTTTCATCAACTCTAACATTGATGCTTTCAACAATTCTCTGAGTCCTATTGTTGAAACATTTGAGAGCTTTGGTCTTAGTGGAATACCCTAGGAATATTCCCTCATCACATTTAGCATCAAATAGCTTGCTCTAATGTTCACTCCTCTTGATATAACATTTACTACCAAACACTCCGAAGTAGCTTACCACTGGTGTCTTTCTGGTCTAGTACTCATAAGGAGTCTTATCCTTTCCTTTCTTGATGAGTACCTGGTTCATTGTGTAGATTGTAGTGCTCACCGCTTCTCTCCAAAAGGTGTGAGCAACCTTTCCTTGGATTAGCATGGTTCTAGCCGCTTCAACCACCATTCGGTTGTTTCTCTCTGCTAAGCCATTTTGCTGTGGAGTTTGGGGGGTAGACAGTTGCCTCTCGATGCCATTCTCTTCACAATATTTGTTGAATTCACCGAAAGTGAATTCTCCTCCTTGATAAGTTCTAAGGAATTTGATTCTTCTACCACTTTCTTTTTCTACCAGTGCTCTGAAAGCTTTGAACTTTCCAAAGGCTTCAGACTTGTCCTTCAAGAATGTGACCCACATCATTCTTGAGAAATCATCTGTAAGAATCATAAAATGCCTATCTCCCTGCACACTCCTAGTTTTTATAGGACTACACAAATTAATATGCACAAGATCAAGTAAGTTGTCAGCAGTGAAAGATTTACCTTTGAAGGTTGAGGAAGACATTTTCCCCAGTTGACATTCTCTGCACAAAGGATTTTCCGATTTGCTTAGCATCGGCAGTCCTCTAACAGCCTTGATCTTACTGGCCTTTACTATGTTATCAAAGTTTACATGGGAGAGTCTCCTATGCCATATCCAGCTATCATCAAACTTAGCCATAAGACATGTACTTATATTTTCATTTAGCTGAAATAAGTTACCTTTGGTCTGCATACAGGTGGCCATGAGTTCACCATTCTTTCCTTTGATTTTGCACACTCCATTTTTGAATTCCAGAGTGAGTCCACTATCATTCAGCTGGGCAACATTCAATAGATTGTGTCTGAGACCTGCCACCCAATACACATTGTCAGCACTACTCTTTCCATTTAGAGAGATGGACCCTCTGCCTTTGACCAAACATGGTGCATTATTACCATAACAAACCACACCAACATCATACTCTTCTAGAGATATAAACTTTCTCCGGTCACTAGTCATATGGTGAGAGCAACCACTGTCAATAATCCACTCATTGGAATTATCAAAGTGGGAAACAAGAGCCTTCTTGTTTGACACATCCTCCTTGACTGCAACAAACACAATATCTTCATTTCCTTCATCTTCTAATTCCTCATCTGTGACACCTTCATCAACTACTACAAAATAGTTTCTCCAGTTTCCTCCTTTGAATTTCTTGAACCTTTCTGGTTTTTCCTTGCTATCACCATTAGGATAGTTTATAGCAATGTGTCCTATCCGGTTACAAGAGAATAATTTCAAAGGAAGCTTACCTCTGTATTTACCAGTTCCCTTAGGAAGTCTCTTGGCAAGAAGAGCTTCAAATTCTATCAGAATCTCCTCATCATCCATTTCTCTATTCTGTCTTGGTTCACCACTGGTGCTTGCTTCTTTTCCTTTTCTGGATGGTGCAACAGATTCTCTAAAAGCCGATTTAGACTTCTGAACATTGCCATCAAAACTATTTAGCTCATAGGCTGTTAACTTTGCAATGATGGAGTCTAGGGACACCTTAGTCTTGTCTATTGACCTCAACTCCTGAATAGCAGCAACCCTTGTTGCATAGACCGGTAATAAGGATCTCAAAACTTTGCTAACAATAGTGGAATCTTCCATTTTACCACCTGCCCTCTTGATATCTCCAATAAAAAATTTGATTCTTATTTCATATTGTTGAATGGTCTCTCCTTCAACCATCCGCATATCTTCAAAATTTCCTCTAAGGCTTTCTTCCTTAGCTTGTTTCACATGCTCATCACCTCCATAGATATTCTCAAGAGTATCCCATACTTCTTTGGGATTTTCTTTATCCTAGACATAAATAAGCTCAATGTCAGATAAACTACTGATTAGGGCTTCCATGACTTGCCCATTCTCCTGGATCTCTCTCTTTTGATCATCGGTGAGAGTACCGGTGGGAATGGCATAGTCATTTTCAACATAGCTCCAGTGCTGAGCACCCATGCTTCTGATGTATATCTTCATTCTGTCTTTCCATATTTTAAAATTGTCTCTGTTGAAGTTTGGACCTTCCCTCTTCATCATTACAATAGGATATTTCCCTCAAGTGGTTAAACTTATAACACAGAGGACCTAGATGGCACTCTGATACCAATTGATAACTCAATGATGAACAATAAGTACCAAACCAGTACTGAGAGGGGGGGGGGTGAATCAGTACAGGCAAAAAACTTTTCCTAAACCAGTTTGATTGCAGACTGTAAACTACTGGCAATCCCTAACACCGGTCTGAACCAGATTTCTACTGGTTAAACACAGTGCAACTGTGAAAGACATGAACCAGTCAATATTTTTAACTTTCCATACAACCTACTCCCTCATTTCCACTTTGTCCTTATGCATAAATAGATAATCTATCATCAGAGATACAATGATTTACCACTAAACAAGAAATAACAAAACATGACATGAAAGAGGCATCACACATGAAACACATATTTTTCATGTGGAAACCCAACTGTGAAAAACCACGGTGGGGGTGAATACCCACAAGATGTTTTGAACTCTTTAGAAGTCCACTTTGTTAGGAGCCTACTCCAGTTAAAGACTGTTACAACAGGTTATGTTAGGAACCGATCCTGTTAGGGGTCACCCGGTTAAGGGATGGCTAGAATACCCAGTTAAGGGTTAAACCCTGTTAGAGGTTACCTTTTTAGAGGATTTTATGAACTCAATGGCTTTGAGTCACCCTATTAAAGGATTTATAACAAGCTGATTAAAGCTACCCTGTTAAGGGATTTTCCTACTGTTGAAGTGGTTAGAGATCAACAGGTATCATAATGATCTGGTAATAGCACTCAATGCCAATGTAGATCCGCTTTAGTTCCTTCCTTCTACACACACACTATGCAGGTATGAATCCTCTCAATTCATCTGACAAGAATCACGTATCTCTGCACATAGATACACACACAACATTTGCCAACAACTTCAACATGAAACACAACATCGACCTTATAGGAAACAGATAGGTCGGTAGCATAAACCCTAAACCCTAAACACTTAGGTTGAGAAATTTAGTCAGTTCAATCCTAATCATTGAACACTTTGCATTTGAATACAACGGTCTTGAACAGATCTCAAGACATTCTCCATCATTCATTTTTCACCGCTTCTTGGAGGTGATAACCCATCACGCGTTCTCCACCATTTGCAGAGACTTTGCACATTCTTGAGGTAGATAGGATCAATCTCCTTCATGCAAGATCCTTCATGTGCACGAGGCTGACATGGCAATATGATTTGATCTCCATTACAATGCTAACTCATCACACAATGCCATCGGTTGAAACACACAGGCTCAAAACACTTCAATTGGAAACCCTGAAGCTGAGACAACCAACCGGTAGTCATGCCATATGAACCCTTGATACAAAACATTCCATATACCGGTTCTCATTCTGACATACCGGTTCCGGTTCACAACATCATACTGGTTCACTTTGTCAGTTGCTTAACTTCAATAATCCTGTTCACTCTTTATCATGTTACCGGTTCACTCTTCAGCATATTACTGGTTCTCTTTCAGCATATTGACATCAATGACAACACAATATCATCATGTCAACATATTCTGCACATATGCCAACAATCTCCCCCTTTGGCATTGATGGTTCTCTTTTAGCATATTGACATCAATGACAACACAATATCATCATGTCAACATATTCTGCACATATGCCAACATGCATATCAGAATGAATATAACATAAACATTATGGAAAATATTGGATGGAAGGCATGACAAAGAAAAAATTGTCAAAATTTGTAGTGACATTTAGGAAGCCAATCATGTAATGAAAAATGTCATTCAATTAAATAGTTATGGTGACCAAATTAATATAAGCGCCCTTCCTTGGTTATTAATAGAGGAGCAAAACAATTCTATAAAATAAGTCATACGAAAAATTTAATTTCCCACAAGATTTGAAGCGAACATAAACCATATCATAACAAAGAAAGGTGAATTTGGGCCAGGGATGAAAATGCATGATTAGCATACCTTCATTAAGGTAATTATTCTGATGTATATATATATATATATTTGTATATTGCATGTACTTTTTAGTGTATCATGTTTACTAGTTTTAGAAAAATAATGAAAAGATCATTTTAATTGTTGTAGTATGTTCTACCTCTATCTCTCCCAGACAACTTCGACAACAATGTCAAGAAAGTTATATATGATCTTGGAAAATACATGAGGTAAGTAGAGATATTTGTTCAATTTGTTGTATACATCCTATATTTGCCATTGTTTTACTTGTTATGTAATATATTGAATATTTTTGTTAAATCTCATTAATATATTTGCGCCTTGAATCACTTGTAGATGTCTATCATCTAAAGAAATCCATAAAGAAGATATAATTTTTTGGAAGAGAAAAATTCCTCATCTAATGTGTGAAATGTAGAAGTGTCTACCTTCGACATTTTTCAATGCACAAGAACACTAACTCATACCAAGTTGAGGAGATTGAATTGTGTGGACCTGTACACACAAGGTCAATGTGGATGGTTGAGAGGCACTTGAAATTTTTGAAGGCTTTGGTTAGACAAAGAGCACATCTTGAGGGTTCTATGGTGGAGGGATATAGGGTATACCAGACCATGGTGTACATTACTGAAAATATCTTCTTAAGTTTGCAAAAAAGTTCCATGTAGATCGCATTTGGGATCCCAACTCCATTAATAGATTCGAAGGGGAGTACCTGACGAGGAAAGGTAGATTGAGGAATGTGAGAGGTAATTATAGGATGGTTATGGAGATTAATTAGAATACATTTTATATTTGGTTTTTATGTATATTGTATTTATTTAATTATTAATCTTCAATATACATCAATTTAAATTAAGGTCCTATACTGTGGTAATTAACTAATTATACATCGTTTGTGAATTTCAATTTTTTTGATACAGTTGGTCAAGAGTGGGATGCACTACATTTGTACATCACAAACAATCTTGATTAGATGACGGTATGGATTGAACGATGTCAACAATCTAGTTGTGCATTAACATGGGAAGGTGTGTCTTCATTGGTTAAAGAAGCTCATCGTAGTGGAGATTCCAATGTTACACCAAGAGAAATTGATTTAGCATATGGTTTAAGAGATAAATAGGTATGTATAAATATATTAATCACCCATATTATTTAATTATTTTCATTTATATTATTTATGTATATATATGTTGAGTTTTTTTTCTTTGCATACATTCGATCAAGAATAAATATGTTTATTGTGAGGCCCTAGCCTGAGCCGCCATAGCATTTCAGTTATTTTCATGTTGGACCTACTATTGATACTACATTTTGATGCATTATGGATATAGATTTTATATGATCCAGTGATTTGGATAACATTGATATGATTATGTCATTTACTTGATTTGCAGTACTTTGTTTTGATGCTAGAAAATTATGGATGCATGCTCTATAAACGATTTAATTCCATGATGATTATGATGATTTCATCTAGTAGATTATTTTATGTGGTTGTGATTAGATAATTAGAAACTTGATTATTATAAATGAAATTGTATGTGATGTTTGAATTGTATCCTTTGTATATGATAATATTATGTGTGATTTTTAGAATTACTAATGTGTAAAATGAGATGTGCGGGAAAATTATTCCATGCTACCATGGAAACAATTAGGAGAATCAAGCCTAGGACTATGTGTGTTTGTGAATCCAAGGGTTGTCTATTTGGAGAGACAACACCTCATTTGTAAATGTGTTTTAATTTGTAAATGTTATGCTTGGATGTGTGTTTATTTTGGAAATTGTAATTTATAAATTCCCAAAAAAGGGACATTTGCCATGTGTATTTTAGTGATGTGTAATTCTTTTTATAGTGTCACTTGACACATGTGTTGTAGGATGAGTTGGCAATGACATTTCCCTTTGGAGAAAATTTGTTTTACCAATGCATATTTTTTCAATTATCCTAGTATGGTCCCAACAAAGTCTTGGATAGGGCGCCATTAGAAAGGTCAACTCAGGGTTGACCCATAGGTAAACTTTGGGTGAATTTCTAGGGGGTTAAACTAGCTCCTAGGGTCAAGTTAGGGGCATTTTTAGTGGGCCATATGATGTACCTATGGATGAAGGCCAAATTTAGCCATGTATCCACTCCCTAGGGCCTATTTAGCCACCCCAAAAATTGAGTTTCTCAAGTTGGCCGAATTTCAACCTTAGAGGAGCCTTCCTAGGTTAGACAACCCTCTTCATGAGTGACATTGCTCTTCCCCATTCCTTTTACCCTTTTTGAGGTGTCTTGGCTAGAGAGTTTGGAAGGTGTTGGGAAGACCAACTAATGAACATCCTTCACCCTTCCCAAGTGGGTTGGAAAGAGTGAGGAGTGTCTTCTTAGGGAATAGTTTGGGAGGGAGAAGTTTGATCACCCACTCTCCATTTTGGAGACTTAGATTCTTGAATAGTTTTTATAAGTTTTCTTGGAAGATTTTGGCTAAGTTTTGAGGGAAAAAGATAGTGGATTTGGGCAACTCTTCTACAAGATTCATCATCCCTTTTGGCAGATTTAAGGTTGGTTGTTTTTCTAGCTCATGTATGTTATTGTATTGTTGAAAATATTGCTTATTATAGTTTATTTTCATTGTTGATATCTTAGTGTGTCGGGAAGATGTTGAGTTATTCCCTATGTGTTCTTTCTTTTGTTATTATGGTTTTTATTTTGAGTTTTGTTCCTGGGAGTTTTCAAGGTCAAACTCACCCTTGGGAGGGTAGAGTGGCCTTGGGGTGAAGCTGTTTGATAACCTATGAGTGTAGAGGCTCTCTTTGGAAGAAATTGATTTACAAGGGGTTATGGGACCCTTGCTGCATAGTATCTTGTTTATGCAATGGGGGTCATAAGGGGAGTTTGTTGGCTTGTATGCCTTGGGGGACATAAGGAATTATAGGGACAAGTTTGGAACTTGTGGATATGTTTATTTTGTAGCCTTGCAATGGCATTATGTTCTCCTACTTGCAGAATTATCCTCCAGGTATATGGTCCACCTTCACCCCACCTGAAAAGTCACACAAGTGATATTGTTTACCCTTGGGATGGGAGTGTTAATGTTGTTCTGAGTTTTCTTTCTTGTATGCATTTTGAATGTGTGTTTTCCATCTAGGCTTGGTTCTCCTAGCTCGAGGGTGGCTTCTTGTAAGCCTAGGTTGGGAGGTGAGCCTCCATGGTCACAACCTCAAGCTTTTTATTGCAGGTTTGCTTGGGAAAGGATTGGAAGAAAAAGCTTGAAGTTGATACTATTTTTATTTGTAATAAGAAAATAAATGTATTGGGAAGCCCTCTTTTAGTAGAAATGAGAGGCTAGGTTTTGTATCTATCTATTTGTAAAAGAAATTCCATGAAGTATTAAATGTATTTATTTGACTAAGTTTTACCATGAAACAAGATGTATTTTTATTTGAAGTATATATTTTTGCAAAGTGAAAAAATACATTGATGAAGTTATCCCTTTAATGACATGTTTTTAGAAAAAGATTAAGCATGAAATTTATGGTTTGTTCTTATTGCTATTTGAAAAGGAAATGAAATTATCTAAATGCTAGTAGTGCAATAATTTTTACTAAGAGGGAATAAATATTCATTTCTGTTTATAGTTATTCAAAGAAAATTTAGAATGATATTATATTCCGTTTCTAAGTGTTATTAAAAAAAAAAGGAAATCCAGAGTTATATGTCAATAAAGTAGTCACTTTAGATAGAAATAATTTTTTTGCTTAAGTCTATAGTTCAGATACAAAGGAAAAATAAATAGACTATTAGAGTTGTATCACATCTTGTTGTTTATGGATTTTATGATTTTTAGAAAAGTTATTTGCAACTATAAATAAGAATACTACTGCCATATTTTCCATTCTGTAAAAGCATGTTTAGTAGAAAATATTATTAATCTAGTTATTGAATATGTTAAATCAAAGGAAAACTATAGGTTAATGGAAGGACATAAAAAAAAATTAATCTATTTTTGTTTATTGAAAATAACCCGCTCTAAATAATGTAAATACAGACTTAAACATGTAAATATATATATATATATATATATATATATATATATATATATATATATATATATATATATATATATATATATATATATATATATATATATATATATATATATATATATATATACAAGAGATAATGCCTACTGTTTTAATATAAAACTAAGTTGTTCTTTTTTATAAGAAAAAAATAAAATGAAAATAGACATCTATGCTACTGTAAAGGAAAAAAAAAATGCTCATGTATATATATATATATATTTATTTATTTGATACATTATATTCAAGAAATAAAATACTGTCATTTTTTTTAGATTTCTGGTTCTTACCAGAGTTATGTTTGCTCTCTAAGTTGAAAATGTACACACATATATATACTTTATAAATATAAACACACACACACACACACACACACACACACATATATTTTTAAACATCTTAAAGTTTTGTTTTAAACCAAAACAATATATATATAAAAAAATATATATGTTGGTAGACCCTTCCCTAGAGCCGAGCTCCCTGCTTGTTGTCCACTGGGCGGCTCGAGCCCCTCTGTGGGGCATGACCCATAGGGGCGACCTCGACCGCCATTGTGGGCTGTGTCCCACATGGTGCCCGCAGTGCCACTGTGGGTCGTGACCCATAGGGGTGGCCTCAGCCGTCACTGTGGGCCATGTCCCACATGGATGCCATGGTGCCACTGTGGGACGTGACCCCCAGTGGTGGCCTCGGCCACCACTGTGGGTGGCCACTCACAACGGCCACTGCCGCCATCCACTCCATGCCGCCGCTAGTCCAAACCCTGCAGCCCATCTTCTTCGGTCTCTTTGACTTGGTTCTCCCTCTTTCACCTGCACACACACATAAAAAAAGAATGGAGAACAAGTAGCCCTAACCCAATTTCGGGTTAGGGTTAGCTTGATAAGAATAAAAGATAAAAAGAGAGAAAAGCATTAGTATAAAAGAATAAATCAACCCTAGTTAGGGTTCAGATTAAAATATTAATATAAATGAAATGAGCGAGAAATTTCTTTTGAAATTTGAAAAGAAATTACCCGCATTTGTCTATAGTCAATATGTAGAAATACACAACTTCTAATATTATACTAGAGGAAAGTTAGTTCTTAATTTAGACTTTATTTAGGAGAATGTGTGTAAGCACACACACACACACACACACACACACACACACATATACATAGGCTAGATTACATATTTAATTAAATATGGTTGTTTGGGTTAAAATTCTTTTGAAGATTTTATTAAATGTATAATGTAAAATTTTAACCTAGGAGGTTATTGTTGGCTAGATATTTAATAGTTGAAATTTAAATATCTATGGGGATTTAAAATTCAACTTTAATATAAAATTAATTTATTAGTCTAATATTATATTTGAATTAGTTAACTCTATTTGTTTTAGTTTAAAAGTGTAATCGCGTGTGTTCAATTAATTATTTTTTTATATAAGTTAACATTATTTTTCTTTAGTCTTGAGTATTTTAAATACTATTGAGATAATTAATATCTCTCGATTAATGTTGGGGAAATTTTAATTAGGGGAGATTAATTAATTTAATTTAAATAATTAATTAAGTAGTGACGACCCTTTTTAGGCAATAATTAGTCTACTCTAAATGTTGATGCTTTATTGATGGAGTTGATTAAACCAAATTTAGGAAACCATTTTATTTAATCCCGAGTTAACCTTTAGTTAAGACAATACTTATTTATTACTTTTTAAATGTAGATTATTTAATGTATTTATGTTATTATTATTTTTTTTTAAATTGTTCTGTTTTTGCCCAAAAGTTTGGGCATGACATTTTGGTATCAGAGCAAGTTTTCCAACACTAGGAACCTTTCTCCATTACGTTTTGCTTTTAATATTATTTTCTTTAAGAATTGTTATTAATTTTATTTATTTACTTTATTTTATTTTATTAATCATTAAGGATTCCGCCAGTTTCGTGACAAGCCTGTAAGCGCGGTAGGGGTCCTAGACATGCTCTCATGGCACGCGAGGACGTTGTGTGGGATGAGCCAGATCCAGAAGGGGATTGGGAAGCTCCTCCCGAACAATCGATTGACCCCAACAGAGACATTTTGGCTGCACTCTAGAACCTGATAGGAATAGTTCAGGATAGACTCCCAGTAGTAGATCGTCAGGCAAAACACCAAAGTTCTAGGAGTCATAGATTTGCAGCTAGGGAGTGGAGTAGGAGTCCACCTCCTAACCGTATAGAGACCCAGGATGAGCATGAGCCTAAGTCAGTCCATCTACTTGAGACACCTCCAGTAGTGGCACCGATTATTTTTGAGAGAGCACCCCGTGATCCCAGGATCAGATCAGAGAGATTTTACGTCTTCAGCCACCATCCTTTGCAGGATCTATCAATGGGGTAGAGGCTAAGGCTTGGCTTTTGAGTCTAGACATGTGCTTCAGATTGCATCCCTATGAAAGCAATTTGAAGGCATGGATTGCCATTCACCTTTTGAGAGGGACGACTTCCACATGGTGGAGGCAAGAGCAGTACAAGAATGATTTAGCTGGGGACACTGTTACTTGGGAAATCTTTACAGAGATATTCAGAGATAGGTACCTATTAGAGAACTATAGGCAGCACAGGATTGACGAGTTCCATGACATTCAATAGAAGGGTCTCTCCGTGTCCTAGTATGAGAGCAAGTTCTTCAAGCTCTTACCTTACGTTGATTACCTAAAGGACGAGAAGTTACTTGTCAACCGGTTTATTAGAGGATGGAATGCCGGGATAGCAAGACCAGTTAGGATGGCAGCTCCAGGGAGCCTTCAGGTTGTCGTGGAGAAGGCCTTGATATCAGAGGAGATTCAGGGAAGATCGCAGGACACGCATGATTGACATCAGAACCGAAACCCTATACCGCAGTCTTTTGGGTTTCAGAAACCCCACTGGAAGGGTAACCACAACAATTCATCGGGGTCCTTTAAACCCCCTCCTCTGCAAAAACCATAATAGAATCAGAGGCAGAGGCCTCCATAGGGACAACAAGGCTTTAAACCCAAGCAATAGCATTCACTGGGTCCTAGGTGCGACCAGTGATCATAGGGTCCTTAGACACCTCCAGCACAGACTCAACAGTCCTCCAGGGGTGGTTTCAGTGGTTTGAGCAGGACAAGAGGATAGGGACACTCTAGGCCACAGGGTGTTCAGTTCTAGACATGTGGTGCTTGCTTCACTTGTGGGGCCATGGGGCACATGGCAAGAGAGTGTCCATAGGGTTAGATGGCAGGCAATCAGAGGATGACAGGTTTAGAGCCTATAGTTGGGGACATGGGTAAGTCCCATAGAGTCTTTGCAATGGTTGACAACCGCTAGGAAGAGCATCAAGCCATAGTCATAGAGGCCACATGTTTGATCGGGAGTAGCAGTGTTTCTATCTTGTTTGATTCAGGAGCTATTGATTCTTTTATATCTCCATTGGTAGTGGAGTGTTGCAGGCTAGTGGCATCTAGGCAAGGTGTTAGTTGGGAAGTGGAGTTGGCTTCAGGAGCTAGAGTGTCTATTGAGTCAGTGGTTAGGGGTTGTCAGCTTCATATTGGGAGTACAACCACCTTAGTAGACCTTTGAGTCACACCTTTTAGGATCTTATGACATTGTTCTTGGCATGGATTGGCTATACGCCCATAGAGCCGAGATGGATTATCACCAGAAAAAGATCAAGTGTGTGGATGATCAAGGTACCTCCATAGTTATTTCAAGGATTCAGAGGCTCGTATCACTTTGTATGATTTCCGCTATGTAGCTTAAGCAGAGCATACGAAAGGGATGTCAGTTATTTGCCATCACCATAAGTGATAGAGAGGAAGAGAATGAGAAGGAGCCTTCCCTAGATGATCATCCCATCCCTGAGAAATTTGCAAATGTGTTTCCTTCCAAGCTACTTGGTATGCCACCTAGAAGAGAGATTGATTTTCACATAGATCTTGTACTAGGAGCTGAGCCGGTTTTGAGAGCACCATATAGGATGACCACAAATGAGCTTAATGAGCTCAAGATGCTGCTTGAGGAACTCTTAGAGAAGGGTCACATTCATCATAGGGTCTCCCCTTGGGGCGCACCAGTCATCTTCATGAAGAAGAAGGATGGATCCCTTCGGTTATGTATGGATTACATGCAGTTGAACAAAGTGACCATCAAGAACCATTATCCCTTGCCCAGGATCGATGACTTATTTGATCAGCCTCAGGGTGCCAAAGTATTTTTTAAGATAGATATGAAGTCAGGATACCATCAGTTGAGGATTGTAGAGAGCGATATCCACAAGATCGCTTTTCACACAAGGTATGGCCACTATGAGTTCACTATGGTCCCATTCGGTCTTACAAATGCCCCAGCTATATTCACGAGTCTAATGAATGGGGTATTCCAAACTTTCCTTGACCAGTTTTTTGATTGTGTTCTCAATGACATATTGATATATTCTAGCACTTGAGACAGGTATTGAAGTGCTTGAGAGACAATCGGTTGTATGTCAGTCTGTCAAAGTGTGCATTCTTTCGATCAGAGGTCAGATATCTAGGACATGTTATATCCAGTGATAGGATCTCAGTTGACTTATCAAAGATAGAGCTATTATGGATTGGCCAGCGCCATCTAGTGTGATAGAAGTAAGGAGTTTCATGGGTCTAGCAGGGTACTGCAAATGCTTCGTTGAGGGGTTCTCTAGGGTTGCACATCCTATTATATCCCTTCAGCGAAAGGGAAATAAATTTGAGTGGACAGAAAGGTGTGAGAGGGCCTTTCAGGATCTAAAAAGGGCACTCACTAGTGCACCTATCCTTGTTGTGCTAGACCCCTCAGTTGATTTCATGGTATGCACAGATGCTTCCTTGGATGGATTAGGAGCAGTCCTTATGCAGGAGGGTCGAGTTATAGCATACGAGTCTAGGAAACTTAAGACTCAGGAGCTTAACTAACCTACACATGACCTTGAGCTTGTAGTAGTAGTGCATGCACTTGTGAGGTGGAGACACTTCCTTTTGGGTCATCATTTTGAGCTTCATTCAGATCATCAGAGCTTGCGGTACATATTCACTCAGCCTAATCTTAATGCTCGTCAGAGGAGATGGATGGAGTTTTTATGTGAGTATGATTTTGATGTTCACTACATCAAGGAGAAAGAGAACGTAGTTGTAGATGCCTTGAGTAGGAGACGTCATGAGATATGCACCATGTCTATGGACACAGGTTTGAGAGGTCATATATTGCAGCAGCTACCAGAGGATGAGTGGTATATTGAGGTATCTCAGGTAGTGCATTCTCAAGAGACCCTCGAAGGGAAATATGCAGACTATTCATTAGAGTCCTATGGACTACTACGCCATAGAGGGCACATCTGTGTACCTTCTTCCGGAGGATTGCGTGATTTCATTATGTTGGAGGCTCATAGAGCTCCTTATGCAGTGCATCTTGGAGTTAAGAAGATGCATGTAGATTTGAGACAACTATATCATTGGCCAAGTATGTGGAAATTCATTGTTGTACTAGTAGCCCGATGCCTTGAGTGCCAGAGAGTCAAGGTAGAGCACCACCATCCAGTTGGGTTTCTTCGGTCTTATGCAATACCAGAGTGGAAGTGGGATACTATATCGGTGGACTTTTTTATTGGTCTTCCTATGTCAGCACATCGTCATGATGCCATCATGGTGACAGTTGACAAGTTGACCAAGGTCGCCCACTTCTCACTAGTTCAGACTACCTTCATAGCACCAACAGTGGCATAGGTATTCTTGCAGGATATTGTCAGACTTCATGGCATTCCATGGAAGATTATCTCAGACAGAGACTCCCTCTTCAATTCTTCCTTTTGGAAGGCATTACAAGCAACAATGGGTACCAGACTCAACTTCAATATAACCTATCATCTAGAAACAGATGGACAGACAAAGAGGGTAAACCGGGTGTTAGAAGACATGCTCTGCATGTACGTCATGGATCATCAGACCATATGGGAAGAGTACCTTCCTTTGGTAGAGTTTTCCTATAACAATGGGCATCACACTTCTTTGGGAATGCCACCTTTTCAGGATTTGTACGACAGACCTTGCAGGACACCTTTGAGTTGGGACTGTATTGAGGATAGAGTAGCCATAGGTCCTAAGATGGTTCGTGATATGGAGCAACAGGTGATTTTGATTAGACAAAGCCTTAGAGAGGCACAAGATAGGTAGAAGAAGTATGCAGATGTGAAGAGGATAGACCGTAGCTTCATGGTTGGGGACAGTTTTCTTGAGAGTGCGACCGCATAAGAGTCCATTCCCTTAAGGAAAGGGTTCTAAGATTTCACCTTGCTTTGTCAGACCATTTGAGATTCTTGAGAGGATAGGACCAGTTGCATATCATCTAGCTTTGCCACCTAGCCTGTCACGCATCCACGATGTGTTTCGTGTATCAGTTCTGAGGAAGTGCATTTATGATGAGTCTCATATTTTGGATTGGGATGCCTTGCAGGTGGAGTCAGACGAGCAGCTATCTTTGGAGCCCATCCACATTTTGGCTCGATGGATGCCGTCTCTTTGAGGTTGAGAGCTAGACTAGGCTAGGGTCCAGTGGGATTGTTATGATGAGGTTACGACATCATGGGAGGATGTAGCGTAGATGTAATCTCAATACCCCCATCTTTTTGATGAAATCTAGGAGGAAGTTCATGCCTAGAGGGGGAGGGTGTGAGGCCCTACCCCGAGCCGTCATAGCATTTTAGTTATTTTCATGTTGGACCTACTATTGATACTACATTTTGATGCATTATGGACATAAATTTTATATGATCTAGTGATTTGGATAACATTGATATGATTATGTCATTTACTTGATTTGCAGTACTTTGTTTTGATGCTAGAAAATTATGGATGCATGCTCTATAAATGATTTAATTTCATGATGATTATGATGATTCCATTTAGTAGATTATTTTATGTGGATGTGATTAGATAATTGGAAACTTGATTATTATAAATGAAATTGTATGTGATGTCTGAATTGTATCCTTTGTATATGATAATATTATGTGTGATTTTTGGAATAACTAATGTGCAAAATCAAATGTGCAGGAAAATTATTCCATGTGACCATTGAAACTATTAGGAGAATCAAGCCTAGGCCTATGTGCATTTGTGAAGCCAAGGGTTGTCTATTTGGAGAGACAACACCTCATTTATAAATGTGTTTTAATTTGTAAATGTTATGCTTGGATGTGTGTTTATTTTGGAAATTGTTTAATTTATAATTCCCAAAAAAGGGACATTTGCCATGTGTATTTTAGTGATGTGTAATTCTTTTTATAGTGTCACTTGACACATGTGTTGTAGGATGAGTTGACAATGACATGTACCTTTGAAGGAAATTTGTTTTACCAATGCATATTTTTTCAATTATCCTAGTATGGTCCCAACAAAGTCTTGGATAGGGCGCCATTAGAAAGGTCAACTCAGGGTTGACCCATAGGTAAACTTTGGGTGAATTTCTAGGGGGTTAAACTAGCTCCTAGGGTCAAGTTAGGGGCATTTTTAGTGGGCCATATGATGTACCTATGGATGAAGGCCAAATTTAGCCATGTATCCACTCCCTAGGGCCTGTTTAGCCACCCCAAAAATTGAGTTTTTCCAAGTTGGCCAAATTTCAACCTTAGAGGAGCCTTCCTAGGTTAGACAACCCTCCTCATGAGTGGCATTGTTCTTCCCCATTCCTTTTACCCTTTTTGAGGTGCCTTGGCTAGAGAGTTTGGAAGGTGTTGGGAAGACCAACCAATGAACATCCTTCACCCTTCCCAAGTGGGTTGGAAAGAGTGAGGAGTGTCTTCTTAGAGAATAGTTTGGGAGGGAGAAGTTTGATCACCCACTCTCCATTTTGGAGACTTAGATTCTTGAGTAGTTTTTAGAAGTTTTTTTGGAAGATTTTGGCTAAGTCTTGGGGGGAAAAAGATAGTGGATTTGGGTAGCTCTTCTACAAGATTCATCATCCCTTTTGGCAGATTTAAAGTTGGTTGTCTTTCTAGCTCTTGTATGTTATTGTATTGTTGAAAAGATTGCTTGTTATAGTTTATTTTAATTGTTGACATCTTAGTGTGTTGGAAAGATGTTGAGTTCTTCCCTATGTGTTCTTTTCTTTTGTTATTGTGGTTTTTAATTTGAGTTTTGTTTTGGGAGTTTTCAAGGTCAAACTCACCCTTGGGAGGGTAGAGTGGCCTTGGGGTGAAGGGCTGTTTGACAGGCTATGAGTGTAGAGGATCTCTTTGGAAGAGAGTGATTTACAAGAGGTTATGGGACCCTTGCTGCATAGTATCTTGTTTATGCAATGGGGGTCATAAGGGCCGTTTGTTGGCTTGTATGTCTTGGGGGACATAAGGAATTGTAGGGACAAGTTTGGAACTTGTGGATGTGTTTATTTTGTAGCCCTGCAATGGCATTATGTTCTCCTACTTGCAAAATTCTCCTCTAGGTATATGGTCCACCTTCACCCCACTTGAAAAGTTACACAAGTGACATTGTTTACCCTTGGGATGAGAGTGTTAATGTTGGTATGAGTTTTCTTGCTTGTATGTGTTTTGAATGTGTGTTTCCCATCTAGCCTTGGTTCTCCTAGCTTAGGGGTGGCTTCTTGTAAGCCTAGGTTGGGAGGTGACCTTCCATGGTCACAACCTCAAGCTTTTTATTGTAGGTTTGCTTGGGAAAAGATTAGAAGAAAAATCTTGAAGTTGATACTATTTTTATTTGCAATAAAAAAATAAATGTATTGGGAAGCCCTCTTTTAGTAGAAATGAGAGGCTGGGTTTTGTATCTACCTATTTGTACAAGAAATTCAATGAAGTATTAAATGTATTTATTTGACTAAGTTTTACCATGAAACAAGATGTATTTTTATTTGAAGTATATATTTTTGCAAAGTGAAAAAATGTATTGATGAAGTTATCCCTTTAATGATATGTTTTTAGAAAAAGATTCAGCATGAAATTTATGGTTTGTTCTTACTACTATTTGAAAAGGAAATGAAATTATCTAAATGCTAGTAGTGCAGTAATTTTTACTAAGATGGAAGAAATATTCATTTCTGTTTATAGTTATTCAAATAAAATTTAGAATGATATTATATTATGTTTCTAAGTATATCTATTAGAGTGAATATTAGTATTGCATCACAAAGGAAAAATAAATAGACCATTAGAGTGAATATTAGTATTGTATCACATCATGTTGTTTATGGATTTTATGATTTTCAGAAAAGTTATTTATAGTTGTAAATAAGAATACTAGTGTCATATTTTCTATTCTGTAAAAGCATGTTTAGTAGAAAATATTATTAATCTAGTTATTGAATATGTTAAATCAAAGGAAAACTATAGCTTAATGGAAGGACATAAAAAAAAATTTAATCTATTTTGTTTATTGAAAATAACTTGCTCTAAATAATGTAAATGCAGACTTAAACATGTAAATATATATATATTCTCATATGTATATATATATATATATATATATATATATATATATTTACAAGAGATAATGCCTACTGTTTTAATATAAAACTAAGTTGTTGTTCTTTTTTATAAGAAAAAATAAAAATAAAAATAGACATCTATGCTGCTGTAAAGGAAAAAAAAATGCTTATTTACATATATATTTATTTGATACATTATATTCTGGAAATAAAACACTGTCATTTTTTTTAGATTTCTGGTTCTTACCTGAGTTATGTTTGCCCTCTTAGTTGAAAATCTCCACACACACACACACACAGACACACAGACACACAGACACATATATATAAACACACACACACACACACACACACACACACACACACACACACACACACACACACACACACACACACACACACACACACACACACACACACACACACACAAACAAATATATTTTTAAACATCTTAATATTTTGTTTTAAACTAAAAAAAAATAAAAAATATATATATATGTTGGCAGACCTTGCGTCGGAGCCGAGCTCCCTGCGTGTTGCCCACTGGGTGACTCGAGCCCCTCTGTGGGCTGCGACCCACAGGGGTGACCTGGGCTACTACTATGGGCCATGTCCCACATGGCGCCTAGGGCGCCATTGCGAGCCGCGACCCACAGGGGCGGTCTCGACCACCACTATGGGCCGTGTCCCACATGGGCACCGCGACGCCACTGTGGGCCACGACCCCCAGTGGTGGCCTTGTCCACCACTATGGGTGGCCACTCACAGCGGCAACCACCACCATCCACTCCATGCTGCCGCTATTCCAGACCCCCACGACCCATCTTCTTCGGTCTCTTTGACTTGGTTCTCCCTCTTTCACTTGCACACACACACACAAAAAAAAAGAATGAAGAACAAGCAACCCTAACCCAATTTTGGGTTAGGGTTAGCTTGATAAGAATAAAAGATAAAAAGAGAGAAAAGTGTTAGTATAAAAGAATAAATCAACCCTAGTTAGGGTTTAGATTAAAATATTAATATAAATGAAATGAGCGGGAAATTCCTTTTGAAATTTGAAAAGAAATTACCCCCATTTGTCTATAGTCAATATGTAGAAATACACAACTTCTAATATTTGACTAGAGGAAAGTTAGTTCTTAATTTAGACTTTATTTAGGAGAATGTGTGTACGTATACAAACACACACACACACACACACACACACACACACACACACACACACACATATACATAGGCTAGATTACATATTTAATTAAATATGGTTGTTTGGATTAAAATTCTTTTGAAGATTTTTTTAAATGTATAATGTAAAATTTTAACCTAGGAGGTCATTTTTGGTTAGATATTTAATAGTTGAAATTTAAATATCTATGGGGATTTAAAATTTGACTTTAATATAAAATGAATTTATTAGTCTAATATTATATTTGAATTAGTTAACTCTATTTGTTTTAGTTTAAAAGCGTAATTGCGTGTGTTCAATTAATTATTTTTTATAAGTTAGCATTATTTTTCTTTAGTCTTGAGTATTTTAAATACTATTGAGATAATTAATATCTCTCGATTAATGTTGGAGAAATTTTAATTAGGGGAGATTAATTAATTTAGTTTAATTAATTAATTAAGTAGTGAGGACCCTTTTTATGGAATAATTAGTCTACTCTAAATGTTGACGCTTTATTGATGGAGTTGATTAAACCAAATTTAGGAAACCTGAGTTAACCTTTAGTTAAGACAAGACTTATTTATTCCTTTTTAAATGTAGATTATTTAATGTATTTATGTTTATTTTATTTTATTTTAAATTGTTCCATTTTTGTCCAAAAGTTTGGGCATGACATTTATCATCTGACGATGCAATAATTTTTACATGTTTGAAATATTGTAGGTGAAACACCACAAGACTATGTGGTGCAATGGTCGTAAATTTAGAATCAAAAAGTTGAATGACATGAAGAGAACTTGTGATTCTAGGATAACTGCAGTCTTTCAGGTGACTAATGTTTCATCCGTAAGCGACATACATCCAGAAGTATCAAAAAATTGATATTATGGGATTTTGGATGATATAATTGAGTGTGACTTTAAGTCTTTGAAATTAGTTCCGTTCGTTGTCCAATGGTACATGTTACGATTGCATTAAAATGGTCCTAAGAGAATTGTTATTAAACATGATAATGGATTTAAAATGGTTAATACAAGGTCGTTCGAGCGAGCTAGAAATGAGCCCTATGTTCTTCGAAGCCAATGTGAGCAAGTATTTTACGCAAAGGTTCCAGGTAAATCGGGTTGGTCATTTGTTGTTAGACATGATCCAAGAGGAGGCTGATAAAGTATAATGTGGTGGAAGAAGAAGATACCGAAGAACTAGAAGATGATGTCGATGTCGATCAAGATCAACAGTTAGTTGATGACGTTCTTGAGGAAGATGTCGAAGAAGAGGAACTAGATCGTGATGATGTAAGATTTTATGTTCATGAAGATGATATTCGTGTGGATGATGACATTATTGAAACTGATATCAATGACAATGATGATGATATGACTAATCCTTACAATGTCGAATCTGGATCGGATGATACAAACAAAGAGTTGGATGAAGAAGAAGATCAATGACATTGAAATGTATGAGTTATGTGATTATATTATCTATTTGATATTGATTTCTTGATAGAATTATATTTGACTTATATGGTTACATAATTAATTCATGATGTTTTTTAATTTTTATGCCATATGTATCCTGATAATCCAACCATGTAACAACATCTATAATTTATTCATATAGAGATTTAAAGCAACAATTATCAATTGTAGACAATAACAACAAAGAACTGATTTTAAAATGAAAACATCCACAACACCATTTGCAAGTAAGGAAACTAATTTCTGTATATTACTTTTGAAAATAAGAGTCTTGTTCTTGGAACATGAGAACTGCTTGAAAATTGAACTTCTAAAATCTTGTAAAAGATTAAAAACATATATCAACTTGTCTTTTGTAAATGATTACATCAAGTACTTATAACACATCATAGGGTTACAACCTTTGAAAAAGTCTTTTGGAAACAAATTAAAACATTATTCTTTAAATGAAAGTAGTTATCATCTAGTTAGTCACAAATGCACTTTGGTTAAGTATGCCAAGTATTTCTCGCTGAAATGAGTATCACAGTCATGAACAGTGTCTCATGCCTCCACCTCCATCAACACCATGCCCTCCATGTAGTTTGCCACTTTGTCGGTGTCCTCAGCTTTGGCAGCTTTCATTGCATACTTGAGCACCCATTGGCATTCCCCAATCCATTTCACTTTATCCTTCTAATCTCCATCTTCATTAAGCAAAGGAGGCATGTCATTTGATCCATCACCAAGGAAATCAGAACCCTCAGATTTTTGAGCCTTCAAATATTTTTATGAATTTTTATCAACTGTTCAGAATTCAACACAGCCTCAGGATTTGCTTCATTTTTACCTTGAATCTCTTTAAGTCATTCATGCAGTTTCTCATCCAATCTCTCATTCTCCTCGATGAAAGTCTCATTATTAAATTACATATCCCAATATTTATCCATCCATACCATTAAATTTGTGAATCTCTTTTGTATGAGTATAGATAGAGTTTCATTCTTGACATTTCTCAATTGGGCTTGGAGCTGGAGATTCTCTTCTTTCAATTTGCCAGCTTTGGTTTGAGGCTGCGAGCTTTCACCTTGTGTCAATAGTTTTTGTCCCTCTTTTTGTTTCAACATTTCTCTCAAATGATCAATCTCTTTATTTGGTCTAATATTCTCAATTTTGGTAGACTCATTTTCTCTTAGCAACAATTGAATCTGTGCCTTATTCAATTTGGCAATATTCTCTCCCAGATCAGCTATAACTACAAGATTTGTTTGTCCAACCTTCAGAGTCATTATGTGCCAAAAGGACTTCTATGTATCAATCACCATGGGTCTTTTGTGTGGAGAATATAAGGACCAAATCAAGATAGAGTGCTCAACTGGGTTGTACGTAGACCCCATGTACACTTGGGTCACACCTTCTGGAGACAACTTATGTTTTGCATCAATATCATGGAGAAAACTATCAAATATCAAAGCTGAATTTAGATCCCATCTAGGAAAGATTAAGATGCCTTCATCTTAAAGTAATTTCCTCCCACTCTCATGAGTCATTTAATTCATTTCTTATTCTACTTCACTTCTCAAAGCAATCAATAATTGGTTTTCATTAGAGGTATTCACCTCTCCAACACTCTCCCTAATTGATTTACCTTTTATTTATACAAGAAATACTTAAATTTAGAAGACTTTAAAAAACTATCACCAGACACGAAATCCTTACAAGTCAATTGCCTTGGATCCTCTTCTATGGGCACTTCTTCATCTGGTTCACTAATCGGGGACACTTTCTCTTCAATCAACATCTTGGAGAGCTGCTCAAATGAAATCTCACCTCCTTCTGATGATCCCTCATTGCTGGAAGATGATACATCAATTGTCTGTATCTCTCTCACCCTTAGCTCCATTTCTCTGTTATGATTATCAATGGCCAATTGGCCTCCTCCTTATCCATGTTTCTTATCAAGTCATCCCTTATATATGGGATGTGCACATATTCACCAAGTTTTTGTTACCTTTTTGTTGAATGAATATATCCTTCAGGGTTAAATCCTCTCCTTGGTGCTCCCAACTTTAAGTTGAAATGGGCTAGTTTATGCCATGTGAGCTCTTGACCTTCTTTCCTAGTAACAATGAATTCTCCAACACATAAAGTTCTAGGCATAAAGGCTTGCTTTTCATGTGAACTCAAATGCATGTGATTTGAAACTCCCATCTGCCTAATGATTTCCAAATAGGCAACTTTGTTAGGCAATGTCTTGGGCAGTAGAAGTGGAGATTCCTCAAAGCCATAGACTCTAATCATTGTTACATTAGAAAAATAGTACTAGCCACCCCAATTATGTTGAATTGTCTTAGACCCCCCAAAGTCTGTAGGCCTCAAAATTATCTTAACTTCTTCTGAAAGTGCAAAATTGCATGGGTGATCATAGAACCTGTATAAACTTTTTACAAAGAACTCTTCAAAATTAATATAACTAGATATCACAAATCTACAATCCCATATCGAAGTCCATAATTGGACTGGAAAAGGCTGATTGTCATCATCAAATTTCTTTAGTCTCATCTTCTCAGGGCACAGACCAAGCTCTTGACTATAGAATAACACCATATGCATTAGCATAGAATAATGGGGGAAGTAGATTTTGGAAGAATCCTTCTTGATGGCAGTGAGCCCTATATCAAGTTGTCTTGCTACAAATGTAGCATAGTCAAATTCTCTGGCATTCAGGCTCTGAAAAGTTGCTACAATGACCATGGATTCAATCATCATGAAATCTAGGGTGTTCAACCCCAGGACCTGGCCAATTGAGTAATAAGTATACTTACAGTAATTTTTGAACAAATTCACATGAAAGGCAAGTCCTTCCTTTGCCTCCAATGGTGAATTAGGATGGAGCATATGAAGAGGCAACCTCCATCTTATATAGGTGGTGTCTAACCTTCAATATTCCTGTTGGCAATATAGCATTATAACAGACAATGAAAGATTATTGACATTTCAATAAGGATATTGAGAAGCTTGTTGATGATTATAGATATAACTGATTAAGGATGTTTACTGTCTTGATATTATTATTTTGTCATTGATGTCAAGAAATTAATTTTCTAATTCAGTATGATGTTGCCATATCTTGAGAAGTATGATTTGAATAATATAAAGATGTCGGTAAAAGACACAGGAAAGATTATGATGAATAGGAGGATGAATAAGGTATTAAATGGGAAACTATTACCAAGTCAGACAATGATGAGATCATGATGTTTATATTGTTTTAACATCATACATATGTTGTAAATTGTAAGGTTAATACTATACTATGTTACCAAGCAAAGAACCTAGTCGGTAAACCCTAAGGTTATCACTATCGATTAATGAAGGCGGAATGTCTACCGAGTGAATTTTAGTATTTACCGAGTTGTAACCAAGTTATAACAAAATGCATTAAAAGGTTACATGCATTATTTAATGAAGGAAGCTAATGAGTTGGAACTGATTAAATGATTGGTATGCCATAAATAAAGTTTCTTAATGAATCTATGGCAAAGGAAAGTTAGCATGAAGATCTACAACACAGATTGAACCGCAATACCCTAGCACAAGTTCCAAGAAATATATGCAAGTTCCTAGGTGGGGTAAAAAGTTTTCAGAGCGAAAGATGCATTGAACCTGGACAAGATTGAAGATCTGATGGCTATGATTGATCATGGGAAATGTGATCAAGGAGATTAAGCGGTTAGCTAATTGTTTATAAATAGGGAACTATTGATAAACAATGCATGCGGGCAAGTGTATGCACAGGGATGCTACATAGTGATTACTAAGCACAGAAGCTTGAAGACCTATTTGAATAGTAGAGTATAGAAGCCCAGCAAATGGACAAGATTAGTTCTATGTCTAGATTGTATTAAACAAATAAGAATCTACTTTAGCATTTTAGATGTGAAGTTGCAAATAGATTTTTACTATTGTTATTTTGTGAAAGTGATAGAAAATCTCTTAACCGAGTGGACTTAACAGTCTTATTTGTAAAACCCTCTAGCAAGGTGACATTCTGATTGAGTGTTTGAAATCCTTTAACAAGGTCACTTCTAACAAGGTGAAGATCCTAACAGATCTGAGGGAAATCCCTTAACCGAGTCACATCTAGCAATGTGTTTGTAATCTTTAACAGGATTTGCTTTTAACCGAGCATACTCTAGAAGAGTATATTTCTTAGTGGGTCCGAAATCCCACAGTGGTTTTTCCCTATTTGGGTTTCCACATTAAATCTGGTGTTATGAGGTTTATGATGTTTATATGCTTTTGAGTTTGCATGTTTAACAGTTTTGGTTATATTACTGAAGTATATGTTACTGAGGTTGAATCTGATGTTTTTATAGAAGATTAAGTTTGTATGATTCACCCCCCCCTCTCATCTTGTTGGCTATTGGATCTGTACTTACATTTAGTATCGGAACTATCAATTGGTATCAGAGCCTTGGACTCTAGAAGAAAAGTTTAAAGGCACTTCAGTTAAAGATCCAAAGATGTATAAGAGGGATGCACCGAAGGTGAACAAGTCAAGTTTCTCTACATGGCAGAAAAGGATGAAGCTACATCTATCAGGAGTTGGAGAATATGCTGTATACTAGTTGGAGAATGATTTTGTTACATCGAGCACCTATCCATTGACTATGGAAGAGATAAAGGCAAAGCAAGAAAATATCCAAGATATGATTGAAATAACATCTGCATTGACTGAGTCAGAGTTTAATGATCTAGAAGGCTGCAATGATGCAAAGGCAATGTGGGATAAGCTCATATCAGTATATGGAGGAGATGAACATGTTCAAAGAGCAAAAGTAGATAGTCTAAGAGGACAACTTGAATCTATGAGGATGAATAAAGGTGAGAACATAACTCAATACAGTACAAGACTAAAGGAGATTGTCAATGAAATCAAAGGAGCAGGTGGAACTATTGAAGAAAAGGATATAACAAGTAAGTTGTTAAGAACCCTTCTACCGGCTTATGCAATCCGAGTCTCTGCAATCAATGAATTGAGGTTTGTACCTAATATGCCAGTTTCTTTAGATGCTACTATTGGCAAGCTACATGCATTTGATTTAAGTAACTTTGATAATAGTGGATCTTCGGTAAATAAAGTTGAATCTGCATTTAGTTCTTTTCATCTTGATGAATCTAGTGATTTTAATGAAAGAAAGTATAAGTACTCTAAAGGAGATCATAGTGGAGCAAGTAAAAGATTTCGTAAGAATATGGAAGAAGTACACAAACTGTATGAGGAAATCAGAAAGCAAGAAGAGTTTGAAGCACTATTAGCCAAAAGGTTACCGAGAGGCAAAGGTAAGTACAAAGGAAAACTACCTTTGAAATGTTTCAATTGTGATAAAATAGGACATATGGCTTCTAACTATCCTGACAAATATTCTACTGAAAAGAGAGATTACCGAGATGATAGACAAAAAGATAATCATTACAGAGGACACCGAGACTTCAGAAGAAGAGATAGAAAGACATGCTTAATAGCCGATGAGGAATCCAATGATGATAAATCAGATGAAACTGATACATAGGAAGTAGTTTATGTGGCTATCAAATATGGATCAGATGAAGAAAGGTATGAAGAAAAAGCCCTAATATCTCACATAACACTAATGATTCTTGGATCATAGATAGTGGATGCTCACATCATATGACAGGAGATAAACACAAGTTTGTTATATTAGAAGATTATGATAGAGGCTATGTTAGATTTGGTAATGATGCACCATGTCCGGTGAAAGGTAAAGGATCCATAACACTTCTTGACAATGCAAGATGCAATGATGTTTATTAGGTTGAAGGTTTGAAATACAATTTGTTGAGTGTAGCACAGCTAAACAACATAGGTTACCGAATAGAATTTCAGAAAGGAATTGTCAAAGTTCATGACAAGAATGGAAAGTTAGCTGCTATCGGGACACAAACAAAAGGTAACACATTTCACCTTGACTCAACTCATAACAAGTGTTTGTATGCAAAGATAGATGATACTTGGTTATGGCATAAAAGGTTTTGTCATGTAAATTTTGATAATCTAATCAAAATAAGTAAGAAGCACCGAGTAAGAGGTCTACCGAGTCTTGAAAAACCTGAGAATGCTATGTGCCAAGGATGCCAGATGGGTAAGATGACAAGATCAAGTCTTACACTTCTAAGGGAATTTTAGATCTTGTGCACACTGATCTTTGTGGTCCTATGAAAGTTCAAAGTTATTATGGTGATAAATATTTCATATTATTTGTGGATGACTATTCAAGGATAATGTCAGTAATGTTTTTAAAAGAAAAATCAGAAGCTTTTCAAATGTTTAAATGGTACAAGGCAAGAGTTTAAAATGAAACAGGAAGACAACTAAAATGTCTTAGATCAGATAGAGGAGGAGAGTTCACATCTGATGAATTCAACTTATTCTACAATGATCATGGTATTAGAAGACAAGTCTCTGCACCGAGAACTCCACAGTAGAATGGAATAGCTGAGGGAAGAAATATATCTATTGTGGATTGTGCTAGAACACTGATGATTGAAAAGAAAGTGCCACAAACATTTTGGAGAGAAGCAATAAGCACAACATTTTACACCCTGAACCGAGTACAATTGAAGAAAGGTACTTTGAAGACACCATATGAAATCTGGTATGATAAGAAACCTAATGTAAGTTATTTTAAAATCTTTGGAAGTAGATGCTATGTTCACAAAGATGTTAGAAATGACAAGTTTGATCAGAAAAGTGAAGAAGGAACATTTCTAGGTTATTCCTCTAGAAGCAAAGCATTTAAATGTCTGATCAAATCATCTAACAAAATACTAGAAAGTGCAAAATGTGAAAATTGATGAATTTGCAGAAAGAAATGATGAAGGAAATTCCAAGGAACTAGAAGACTATGATGAATTTGTCTATGTTCAACCAAGAAGTCTTACCGAGAAGACTGTTGAAGAAAATGAAGAGAATATCCAGTTACCGAGTGATGAAGAAGATAATACAGAGCCTACCGAGCCTGTATTAGCCAAGTATGTCAGAAGACATCATGCACCAAGTCAGATTATAGGAAATAAGAATGATCCAGTGATGACAAGGAACAAATTGAGATAGAACACATGTTTGATATTTTAATTTGAACCGAGAATAGTGAAAGAGGCATTTAACAGTAAAGATTGGATAAATATTATGATAGAAGAGATTGATCAAATCAAGAATAATGACATATGGACACTAATCCCAAGATCGAAGGACAAAAATGTAATCGGTACAAAGTGGATTTTCAGAAACAAGCTAAATGAAAAAGGAGAGGTCATTCAAAACAAAGCAAGACTAGTTTGCAAAGGTTATGCTCAAGAAGAAGGAATTGATTATGGTGAAACTTTTGCACCTATTTCTAGACTTGAAGGAGTAAGAACATTGTTGGCATATGCTACTTTCAAAAACTTCAAGGTATATCAAATGGATGTCAAATCTGCATTTCTGAATGGAGTATTAGAAGAAGAAGTTTTTATTGAACAACCTAAAGGATTTTTTGAAGACAATAATAAAGATCAAGTATGTAAATTGAACAAAGCTGTATATGGTTTGAAACAAGCACCTAGAACTTGGTATGAAAGATTGCACTCTTATTTGATTAAGATTGGTTTTATAAGGACAAGTGAGAACAACAATATGTACATGAAGAATGATGAAAATGGAATACTGATCTCAGCCATATTTGTTGATGATATTATATTTTGTGGAAATGACTCTTTATGCAAGAACTTTGGAAATGAAATGAGCAAAGAATTTGAGATGTCATTAATCGGTGAGATAAAGTATTTTATAGGTTTACAGATATTGCAAATGAAAAATGAGATTTTTATTACTCAATCCAAGTACATAAAGGAAATCTTGAAGAAATTTGGAATTGAGGATTCAAAACCAGTAAGTACTCCTATGACTACCAACTATAAATTATCAAAGAATGATGAATCTGCATCTATTGATGAGACACTTTACCAATCCATGATTGGAAAACTACAATATGTTGTTCATAGCAGACCAGACATAGCACATGCAGTAGGTATAGTTGCAAGATTCTCTACAGATCTTAAGGAAACACACATGACTGCAATCAAAAGAATTTTTAGATACTTGAAAGGCACTGAAGATTATGGCTTAGTATATCAGAAAGTAAATGATTTTGATTTAAAAGTTTATACTAATGCTGATTGGGCAGGCAACATTGATGACAGAAAAAGCACAAGTGGAGGAGCTTTCTTTTTAGGAGAAAGACTAGTGAGTTGGCTTAGAAAGAAACAAGGATGTGTTTCACAGTCAACAACAGAAGCTGAATATGTTGCTGCAGCATTGAATTGTACCAACATTGCATGGATCAAACAACTATTGGAAGGTATAAATGAGAAAGTTACCGAGCTAGTAACTATATTCTGTGACAATACTAGTGCCATTAACATTTCAAAGAATTCTGTTATGCACTCTAAGGCAAAGCACATCTCTATCAAATATCATTATCTTAGAGAAGAAGCTCAAGAGAAGAAAGTGGTGTTGGAGTATGTTAGCACAAAGGAACAAA
The DNA here is from genome assembly GCF_030272615.1 of Cryptomeria japonica. NCBI lineage: Eukaryota > Viridiplantae > Streptophyta > Pinopsida > Cupressales > Cupressaceae > Cryptomeria > Cryptomeria japonica. Next base: position 567,510,103 of record NC_081407.1, on the reverse strand, counting down.
TAGCAGATATCTTCACCAAGCCACTACAAAGGGACACTTTTGAATATCTCAGAAGTAAGTTAGGGGTCCTACCCCTATCTTCTACTCACTGACCGAGTTTGGTGAAAGCATCAATCCGATGACTCTATTGAATATCTTTTAGGAGTTGATGCTGATTTACACACTTTAGGATGTTTGCTAAAGGTGTACAGGAAATATTACATGAACCAATACAAGGAACTAGAATTGAAGACAAAATGCTCTGACCGAGACTGAATTGACACATTATAGCAGGAATTCACTTCATACAGGATGAAATTATGTTTTAGTTCTTTACTTTTTGGCATTGTTGTCAAAGGGGGAGAAGACTAATAAAAGGGGGAGAAGACTGAAGTTTGGAAAGAAGACCGAGAAAAGAGGAGAAGTGTAATGTATGGGGGAGAGCATTTCAGCATTTCAGAATCACAGCAATCTGAATCTTTTAAGGTCAAATCAATTGGTTTTGCCATCAATGCCAAAGGGGGAGATTGTTGGCAATATAGCATTATAACAGACAATGAAAGATTGTTGACATTTCAATAAGGATATTGAGAAGGTTGTTGATAATTATGGATATAACTGATTAAGGATGTTTACTGTCTTGATATTATTATTTTGTCATTGATGTCAAGAAATTGATTTTCTAATTCAGTATGATGTTGCCATATCTTGAGAAGTATGATTTGAAGAATATAAAGATGTCGGTAAAAGACACAGGAAAGATTATGATGAATAAGAGGATGAATAAGGTATTCAATGGGCAACTATTACCGAGTTAGACAATGATGAGATCATGATGTTTAGATTGTTTTAACATCATACATATGTTGTAAATTGTAAGGTTAATACTATACTATGTTACCAAGCAAAGAACCTAGTCGGTAAACCCTAAGGAACCTAGTCAGTAAACCCTAAGGTTATCGCTATCGGTTAATGAAGGTGGAATGTCTACCGAGTGAATTTTAGTATTTACCGAGTTGTAACTGAGTTATAGCAGAATGCATTAAAAGGTTACATGTGTTATTTAATGAAGGAAGCCGATGAGCTGGAACTGATTAAATGATTGGTATGCCGTAAATAAAGTTTGTTAATGAATCTATGGAAAAGGAAAGTCGACATGAAGATATACAATGTAGATTGAATCATCATACCCTAGCACAAGTTCCAAGAAATATATACAAGTTCCTAGGTGGGGTAAAATGTTTTCAGATCGAAAGATGCATTGAACCTGGACAAGATTGAAGATCTGATGGCTATGATTGATCATGGGAAATGTGATCAAGGAGATTAAGCGGTTAGCTAATTGTTTATAAATAGGGAACTGTTGATAAACAATGCATGTGGACAAGTGTATGCATAGGGATGCTACATAGTGATTACCGAGCATAGAAGCTTGAAGACCTGTTTGAATAACAGAGTATAGAAGCCCAACAGATGGACAAGATTAGTTCTATGTCTAGATTGTATTGAACAAATAAGAATTTGCTTTAGCATTTTAGATGTGAAGTTGTAGATAGATTTTTACTACTGTTATTTTGTGAAAGTGACAGAAAATCTCTTAATTGAGTGGACTTAACAGTCTTATTTGTAAAACCCTCTAGCAAGGTGACATTCTGATTGAGTGTTTGAAATCCTTTAACAAGGTCACTTCTAACAAGGTGAAGATCCTAACAAATCTGAGGGAAATCCCTTAACCTGGTCACATCTAGCAATGTGTTTGTAATCTTTAATAGGATTTACTTTTAACCGAGCATACTCTAGAAGAGTATATTTCTTAGTGGGTCTGAAATCCCATAGTGGTTTTTCCCTATTTGGGTTTCCACGTTAAATTTGGTGTTATGAGGTTTATGATGTTTATATGCTTTTGAGTTTGCATGTTTAATAGTTTTGGTTATATTACTAAAGTATATGTTACCAAGGTTGAATCTAATGTTTTTATAGAAGATTAAGTTTGTATGATTCACCCCCCCCCCCCATCTCATCTTGTTGGCTATTGGATCTGTACTTACATTTAGTATCAGAACTATCAATTCCTTCAACAAATCCTTAGGAATAATTGGATGTTCGTAAATCCCAAGAAAATCAAAAACTTCAAAAATTGCATCTGTTGACACATAAAAATAGGGCTTCCCATCTCCATTACAAATTGTCCTCTTCTTGGGGTCATAGTTTTGTGCCAACAGTTTCAGTATATCCAAATTAACGTAAATATTGGGAACAACTAGTTTTCTTAAGCCTAATCTCCATGGGTTGCAAATCGGCTCAAGGCTGTCACACCTATGGTAATGGAACAAAAAAAACTCACAACCCCTGATAGTTGTATACACATCTCCCACATTGTTATAATTGTATTCTAGTTTCCATTGCGTAGACCTTCTTAGGTTTAGGGGTAGAACCAAGCAATTTGTCTAACAAGTCCTAGCTCAGTTTTCTCTCCTCTACCCGAGTTTCTATGTTCACCTCATCATTTTTCTACTTCTTCCCTTTACCCTTACTTATTTCCCCTCTCTGCCTCTTCTTGACACTACTAGAACTTTCCATTTTACAGACAATTTCACTAATTTCTTAAGCATAAAGGAATTTCTCGAGATACTTACTTGTTTGTTCGCAGTTATTGTTCTTCTCAACCCACTCCAATTTCGTCCCTAAATGTCTACAACTCTGGTGCAAAAAATTTCTTGAATGTATTCTCAGAGAATGTATTTTGTGCAACAATAAATGTTTCAACCTACTAATCAATGGAGTAGTCTTTTCAAAAAATTGAATTGTGCTTTTTACGTGTGACATTGGCTTAACTCTTTCCTGTTGATGCCTCTAAGTTTGGCACCATTCTAACAAATTTGTCATTTTAGATAAATTTCCTCTTATTTTCTTTTGTCGAGATAACTCACATAATCTAGATAGCCTTCTAGTCCTATCCCGATCGTGTATATGATTTTGATAAAACTTGTATCGAAATAACATATTCTGAAATACACATGTCAGAATAGTTTACTCTATCGACATTACAAATTATGCTTCTCTGCCTTTGGTAGTCATACCGATAGACATCTAAAGTGTTGTATTCGGTATAACTATACCGATGTAATATTATCAGAATATCTTGTTCGATCGGAATCACAAAGAATTGTCATTTCACTTTTATTGGTTATTCTGATAGGTGTTAAGACCTCATGTTCGATAATGCTATCTTGATGTTGATGTTTATCATTGAATTGTTAAATTGGGTAGGCTATCCCGATATATACATAAAGTGTTGCTCAATGAAGGTTATTTTATTGATCTTCCTTGGGTCTTATCAGGCATGCTTTACACAAGATCTAGGGCATAATGGAGATGAGATGTGGGGCTCTATGCTAGATGAAAGAAAACTTATGTAGCTTCAACCTTTCACCCTTTTAAATACAAAATCTTGGTGATGACTAACATGCAATGGGTACTAAGCATCATTATGAAATTTTAGGGTTACAAAAATTTCATGATCTCTTTTTTAATGACAAACATGGTTACGTTAGGTTTTATACTAAAATTAGAATTGTATTGATTAGGTACATTTGATGGTACCAAAAATGACATATTTGCTAAACTAATATTAATTCATATATGATAGACAACTTACTAGTGTTGACCTTGGGTTCCTCAATGTAACCCACTAAGATAGACAACTCTCATTGTGTTTGATTAGATATGGCTATAATTATTATGTTTCATGCATTTGGAAATAGAATGACCTTTTACATGATAGTGCTAAAAGTACTAAATTTATTTGTATCATGCAAGTTTGGGTGCATTGTCATTGAAAACTATGGTATGTGGGAATTTAATAAGCTTATCTTCAACTAATTTTTGAAATACTACTTTGATATCTCTAAACCCAAACCCTAACCATAATCATAAACCTAAACAAAATTTTAATCCTAATGATAATCTTAACCTTAATCCTAACCTTGACCCTAACCCTAGCCCTAGCCAAATCTAAATCTTCACCCTACTCCTAATTATAATTCCGATCCCAACCCTAATTGTAATTCCAACCCCACCCTTAATCCTTAAAATGTCGAATCTGGATTGGATGATACAAACAAAGAGTTGGATGAAGAAGAAGATCAATGACATTGAAATGTATGAGTTATGCGATTATATTATCTATTTGATATTGATTTATTGATAGAATTATATTTGACTTATATGGTTAATTAATTCATGATGTTTTTAATTTTTATGCCATGACATAGTTAATTTATGATCTATATTTTGTTTATGGAACATACCTAATGTTGGAGCTTAAAATCACTGGTTTTATAATAGAAAGCTAAAAAAACGAGTATATTTTGTTTATGGAACATACCTAATGTTGAAAGCCTGGTATATATTTATATTGATATTTAATAAAAGTTTTACAATGTATAAAAGAAGGGGGGGCTCTTATCAACTAGATTTTCTCTAACATTTTCAACAAAAATAACAAGTATTCTAGGCCTAAACAGCTTCCGAGGTTACCTATAGGTCTAAACAACTTCCAGGGTTACCTATACATCAAATTAGGCTTGCTTGCATAAGACAAAAAAGGAATCCATAACACATGCTAAAGCATGATTACATGTAGGGATTCTACATTACATCCATGAGACAAAATTGGAAGCAGTATTACAAAAAATATGCTATCTATCGTTCATTCTTCCATGGCTACTGGAGCAATAATATTATGAGGAAACTTATTATATTGGCCAATAATGAAACTCTACACTTGACTATGTGTCACAAGTACTATCATGTGGACCCATTCTTGAATATCCTAAAAATTGTACACCGAACCCATTGCAACCTGCTGATAGAATTTAATACTTTCCTTGAAAATAACTTGAGAGCAAAATCACACAATGATATGCAAATATCACGGTAAAAAAATCCATCCTTAACACATTTGTTCACATGAATTCATAAAAAGAAATTTAGGAGACAAAGCATAAGACAATGGAAAAATTTATTTCATTTCGAATTGAATTCTTACAATGATTCAATCGTACTCCCCCCTTTTGAAGTAGTCTCTACAAGCACTAATAAAACTAGCTTATAGTACCCGACTTGCTAAGGTGAAAAGAATTTTCTGTTCGCTCTCTTTTTCTTAGCACCTTGGTATTCCTTTTATATTATAAGGAATGCACAAGCTATAGATTGTTTGCATCTGGTAGATTCATTATGACTCATCATTTAGTCCATAACAAGAAAATAAACTTCTACAAAACCAACAAGAAAAGAGAATATGTCCAAAAACCATTCTACTAGAGTCTTAACTACTTCTGAGTCATGCCACCATTGCGTTGCAGATGCTCCCAAATGGAGGCATGAATTCCACCACTTCATCCTGCAAAAAATCCCAACGGCTTTGAAGCCGTGCCCTGCGGGATGAAAAATTGAGCACCCTCAGACCTAGAGAAGGAGCCCTTTGCGTTGAACTGGTAACAATGAGGGTGGAAAGAAGAGCTCATTCAAAAAGCATATGAACTGAGAAGGGGTTGCAACTTCCATGCACCAATAGGATCTAGGTTTTTGTGAACCTGATCCATCCATCCTCCTCAACTGCTCCTCTTCTTTGCTCTTCCACCCCCTCTAAGTGATTCGGTGGTGTAGGGGAAAAAATGGACAATCCTTGAAAGGATCCTCATGACTGAGAAGACTGTCCAAGATCCCCCTGATTCTCCATATCCTTTCCATGATCCCCCCGATTATCTAGCATCCTAATGGCACTTTCTCTAGCCAGTTTCGTAAAATGAGAACAACACAAAAGTGCAACTCTGCTGCTTCATCTCGGGCAAGGCTAGTAGACTTCTTCGGGAAATAAGACTCATTGTGTTTTCCTGTTAATGAACAAATTTGCTGATTTTATAGAAAAAAGAGGATTCTCAAAATAGTCCTACAACTACTCCATCATGAAAATTGTGACTTGTTCTTTTTTGCTTTCAAATTCCTCCTTATCTGCCATCTGTAAACTTCAAAACACTCATACAGGGTTTTACTCATTCTTTTCATCCTTATTCTGAATCAAACAATTATACCATGATCTTATCTATCCTGTCTTGCCAAATCACAATCTTCACCAATTATGATCTATACTCGACAAGACATTCACTTACCATTTATATGTTACTAATGGTGGCTGTATGCAAGTCGATAAGTCACACAATCAACTCTGGGTTACTTAAGATCTCAATTCCATATTTTGAGCACCAAGCTCAAAACTTCAAATATCAACCATCAATGCTACCGAGGTAGCGTAAAGAAAACTAGGGTTTAAGAGACTTCAAATAGTTTACCCAAAAACATTCAATGGGAAGAAGAAACACCTTATAATGTTAGTATAACCTGCATGACTTACCTTGATATATATTCTCTTCGTTGTAGGATGTGCTTTCGACAAAGTACTTTTATATTTGGTAGAACATATACAATACACCAAAATTTGTATTTTCAGCATATCAGATGTGATTATATGCCGATATGAAATCCCTTTTTTGGTACAAGTATCCCTTTCAGAGAAGTTCAGACTTATTGTGTTGTTGTTATTAGCTACTCTAAAATATTATTTTTTCATTGTATCATTTCATGAGTCTTGTCGATACTGAGTATTTCATATAAGGAGGAGTATAATGTATTTCTTCCTTGACTTTCTGAAATAAATTTATAGATTTTGTTTCCTTTTGTTACTACATGCTGGGCTCGAACCTCATGGGAGCCACATTTGTCCCCACATATAGCACTCATGTTCATGTATTAAGAAAACTCTATAATTGATGCATATTTAACTATTTTATCCTTCATGTCTTTCATTAACAAATTTGAACAACAATGATCAAATAAAGCATTCTTCTGAATCCAATATTTGTAGACAACTTAGAAAATTTTGAGCGGAATCTTAGAGAAGAAATTCTTTTTCTGGTTGAATACAAAAGCTTGGTGATGACAAGACCAGGGGAGTTAACTTATTAATTGAGAAAGACTAAACTTTGTCAGAAAAATAGGGTTCCAACACCTAAACCACAAGGTTTGTCACTCTAATACTAAAACCAAGTCAAATTAACCCCTAACACCTATTGGAAAAGTCAAAACATGCCTTTCTTTCAAATTCACAAGAACGTATAAACATCCTTTTTGAAACCACACATGCATGTTATGAAAGTGTATGATAATCCTATTTATAGAAGAAGTTCACATGATAAGATAACCAATGGCACTATATTGGAGGATAAACCCACCTATGGAATTAATTTAAGAGGTAAGGGATGCCTCTTAATGGAATTTATAGATTTCATTTCCTTTTGTTACTACATGTTGGGATTGACCCTCATGGGAGCCACATTTGTCCCCACATATAGCACTCATGTTCATGTATTAAGCAAACTTTGTAATTGATGCATATTTAACTATTTTATCCTTCATGTCTTTCACTAATGAACTTTGACAACAATGATCAAATAAACCATTCTTCTCAATCCAATGTTTGTAGACAACTTAGAAAATTCTAAGTGGAGTCTTAGAGAAGAATTTCTTTTTCTGGTTGAATACAAAAGCTTGGTGATGACAAGTCCAGGGGAGTTAACTTATTATTTGAGAAAGACTAAACTTTTCCAGAAAAATAGGGTTCCAACACCTAAACCACAAGGTTTGTCACTCTAATACTAAAACCAAGTCAAATTAACCCCTAACACCTATTGGAAAAGTCAAAACATGCCTTTCTTTCAAATTCACAAGAATGTATAAATGTCCTTTTTGAAACTACACATGCATGTATGAAAGTGTATGGTAATCCTACTTATAACGGAAGTTCACATGATAAGACAACCAATGGCACTATATTGGAGGATAAACCCACCTATGGAATTAGTTTAAGTGGTAAGGGATTCTTCTTAGTGGAATTCATAGATTTAATTTCCTTTTGTTACTAAATGTTGGGTTTGACCCTCATGGGAGCCACATTTGTCCCCATGTATAGCACTCATGTTCATGTATTAAGAAAACTCTGTAATTGATGTATATTTAACTATTTTATCCTTCATGTCTTTCATTAATGAACTTCAATAGCAATGATCAAATAAACCATTCTTCTCAAGTTGAATGGAACCTTTTTTACGAATGCATCTATGTTTTCCTATCCTCATGGATCAAGACTTGACTTCACCTAAACAATATTCTTTATGTCATAGCATTTCTCTGAAGTGCCTTTGGCATGCTTTAGATGTGTCAATATTAACTAGATTGAATATATTTTTAAAGTCTCTTAACACATTCCATGATAGGAAAATGACTCATTTGGATTAAGGAGTACTTTCCTAAACCATTCCTTCATATTCAACAATCCCTTATCACACCCACATCATAATTCATATCCATGTTAGTTGTAATGAGTGTTTTAAACCAACAATCAATGAATCATAGGATAGAAGTAAACTCGTTATACACAAGGATAAGCATTTCAATCACCAATTCTTAAACATCGATCATGATTAAACATCACATATCATAAGCCTTTTTAACAATCACTAGGACTGTACATAATATTCAATCATATCATAGGATTTAAATCATCAATAATTATAAAGAAAGAGAAAGCCAACTATATAAGCTCAGCAAGCCACCATACAAAAATTATATTTTGTAGAAAATAAAAAAAACTATATGTTGACATAGAATATATATTTTGTATATAAACTATATGTTGATATAGCATATATATAAACTATGTATTTCGAATTTCAACTGCGTGCGTAGGAGCATGCCATAGCATACTACACCGAGACCCTAATTGGATAGTTGCACTAAGAACCATTGCATCCAACCCCTCATTATAGAGTTGAGAGACTTCACTAGATGAGTGCTACAAGGCCATTGAGTTGAGGAGGAAGACTAGGAACCATTTGGCAGGAGGAAATCCAAAGCGAGAGGTGAGGCCCCTCAGAAAGGGAAAATCAACCAAGGGACAATGACTGTAAGTGATTTTTCCCTACATTTAAAAATTACGTTCAAAACATTCCACAAATAAGTTTTTAAAACCAATTGTTAAACCTTCCAAATCCAAACCATAATTAATCGACTACACCTAGGGCTTTAGTCATAATAACAGAGCTACAAAAATCATTCAAAAAGTTTAAGCTACATAAAAAAAACTATACTGCTTTTCTTGATCTTGAAGCACAACAAAATTTCATCCTCACACAATGAAGATATCCTATCCTTCTACCTTTTCAATGTACTTGTAATCTTGACAAAGTTTTAAATTTTTAAGCTCATATTTGTTACAATACTGTTATTAATTAGCTTTCTATTATAGGAGAAGTAAATTTTATGGTATAACATATGCTCTTTTTTTGGATTGATAATTGATATTTATATTATTTAATAAGAAAATGAGTACATTTGAACCAGAGAAAAGTGGTTTCATAAAACCACCAGTCAACCCTACTACCCAAAAAACACTTTTACAAAATCGCCTATTCAGACCAGATGCAGAAACCCTCATGGCATACAAAAAAAACCCATATCCACACACCCAACAATACAAAATTAGTGTCCATGACACCAAATAGAATTTACAAAGTTGGGGACTAAGTCCCAGACACAAAAGACATGAAACAACATTTTATCAAAGTAGGAGCCAGACCAAAAAAAATACAATCCAGACTAGGCACAACAATTAACCCATAAGTGGCTTGTATGCTAGATCATTGTTGACGTCAGAGAGGGACTTCATTTCTTGTTTCATCCTCTACCTTGGTCATAGCTCCTGACCCACCTCTGCTCTCATCACCTCATGCAAAGCCCACAAAATATCCTCCCTCCTCATCAAATTAGCAAAGGTTTTGAATACTTCCCACCCACGCTGAGCCAGGTCCCTGCAACGAGCCTTCAAGCCATCCTCCTGCCATCGGATAAAAGGTAATGGCACACCCGATACATCCTATCCTATATAGGTCCTAGTGCCCACACCCATAATTTCTCATTCATAGATATCGTCCAAATTCAATAGGTAGTCTGAATCAATCAAAGTTCTCAGAGCCCTCTTCCTCAAATTGCAACCCCCAAGCAACAATCAAATAGTACACTTCAATGTTATTCTGATATTGGTGACTCAAATGGATGAAATATTCCCCAAGCAACATTTTAATTGCTTCATACAAATTCTAGTCATTGAAAAGGAAAATACCTTTCATCCTCCTATATGTTATCTTACCCAAAAATGACACCAATTTCTTGTCAGTCAAGAATTTGAAATTCGCTTCCATTCTACACTGACCAAAACCACCTTGCACTAGTAGCTTTAAGAAAGAAAACAAAAGTGATGACCACAAACGAACCCAAGGCTTTAAATGCATTAACATCGACCGTCAGAATTAAAGGCTTTAAATGCATTAACACACAAAACATCATTCCTTGCATCTACCAGACTATGTGCACTATCCTTCCACATGGGCTGACATTGAATACACATTCATATATTAGAAATAATAATAATAGTATAATAGAAATAATAATAGTATACTAGAAATAATAATAGTATATTAGAAATAATGGATTAACATTTTGTGGATTAGACTGAGTAGTAGTTTGGGGCAACAATTAGAGACAAACCAACTTACACCTTCGACCCAAAGAGGATTTATATAGTCATTACAAACTCTCACCAACCTTTTTAACCAACTTTCTAATTAGTTGGTTGTTTGGGAAACAAAATGCTACTTTTTGCACCAAAATTGCAAAGTTGCTCATTTTTAGCTTTTGAGCAATTTTGACAACTTTTGCAATTTTCAACCAAATGATCTTCTATCAACCTAGGACTCCTCAAATATGCTAAATATGACATAAAACTATGAATTAAATCAATTTCATCACTTTTGGCCACCTTTAGAAGTGTTGACCAGTGTTGACCTATTTAGAACCTAGTTGGCCTAGACATGACAAAAAATGACACAATGGCCTTACAAATTTGATCCAATACATGGAATGATCTTATTTACTCATGGAATGGCATCAAAGAGATCTTGGTGCTCCTATACCATACACCCCACTAAGAAGATTCTCTTGTCACAAGAGAAAGTGCTGAGTATTTGTTTGCATTGACTCATTCGATGGAGTGCGGGTACCACCAAATAGGTATTTGTCAAATCTGTCTTCCTGAAGCGAGGGAAATTTATGAAGGGAAGAGGAAAGAGAGACATGTAGCAGGTCTAAAAGAGGGAGATCAACTAGAGGTCAAAATATTAGAATAAAATTTCATAAATGCATGGAATTTTTTTTTTCTGAAGGGGGTCTTGTTCTTATGATGATGAGAGCATAGGTGACATCAAGGTGCCCTTGAGGTACAAACATCTACGGAAACAAGGGTTCCCAAGGAAATTCCTCCAATAAACACTAATTTTTGTGTCAACGAGAGGATATATCACATAGCACCATCATCATTACATGGTTTGGGCCTATTTTGTATGGACGACATAAAGGTTTGCTACAACAAAGTTATTGAATTGATGGAGTATGTCAGACCCTGTTACAATTACACAGATTGGATGTAGCTGGTTCCATATACATAAAGTATGCATAGGTATGCACTATCAGCAAATTATATTCAGTTAAAAGATAAGGATCAAAATAAAGGAGTGGCTATGTACATTGATAGGAAGGCCAAAAGCATTGGAGAATATTGCAGGGTTTATAAATAGTACACGACTTGGGTCAACAAATAAGCAGCTCAATTGCATATTCGAGGCACGCGAGGGAAATCGTGTATTCGTATGTGCGATAAAATCAATAACTACAGGGGAAGAGTTGCTAATCAATTATAATTTGAATCACATAGATACAAACACAATTACTATGGGGGTGGTACACACTATATACCATTTTACCCAACCTCCAATTAATGACTCCACTATACCATTTTATTATTATGTTTTTTTTCGTAAGTCTATTGGTTTCATTTTGATAATATTTTTTTATATTTAATTTTTGTCACAGCGGGACATTGTTCATAGTGGGGAGGCTTTGGCCTAGAGAATAGATCGTGATGCATCTTTAGGCACTTCTACTCGATAGATTTACCTCATTTTAATTGTACAAATTAGATATGAGCAAAATGTTTTATTATTATGTTTTTTTTGTAAGTTTATTGGGTTAATTTCGATAATATTTTTAATATTCTTGTTGCAGTTGGATGATCGGGGAAAGGCACCATCAGTAGAGGATAGTATCCATAGGGAGGTGCAGCCACTATTATGGGATGATGACATTGCATATTCCACAAATCCTCTGGATACGATAAGGAAGACCCAAAAAAAATGCAATGAAGAAATACTTCAGTTGTTATTCACAGTGCCTCAAACAGATGAGATAAGAGAAAGGGTTAAAATATTGACTAAGAGAGCACGTAACTTGCAAGTAAGCTATCATGAAATATTTAATTATAACACAAGTTAATTCATGGTTTTATATTTTGTACTCTTTTATTTCAAGAATTAAAATATGAGTTGTTTTTACAAGATTTTTTGTATCCTCATGATGATGCTGGCCATGATTAGGGTACTGCAGGTACTACCCCGGGAGTATGGGTTGGTTTAAGTGTCGATCCTAATCTTCTTGTGCATACATCACATCATCTAACCCCATCACTCGTGCCTATATTTTCAACTGAAATGTCGACAACACATAGCATGCATGCATCATGTATTGTACCCTCTAGTAGTGAACAAATGCCAGAACATGCGTTAGGATATGTGGCTGGGGATGCATAGACCACTAGTACTTGGTGATGTTTTAGCAACATTTCTTGGATCTTCCCATATTACTAGTATGAGAACATTGGTAGTCACATTTTTGGTGACTGAGGATTTCATTCCCATAAAGATAGAGAAGGTCCTAGGTACTTTAAAATGTTTTAATTATTATTATATATAATCCAATGGAAATTTACTTATTGATCACTCTTTTTAGACTAGTGATCCCATGATATTTTTGTAAGAAATGATGTTTTTAATAAAAATCTAAATGATATTACATTGGAGATCTTTAGACCCACCATACATACACGATGGAATGCCCAAAATCAAGATTTAAAAGATGATCTCATTAACCATTTAGTTATGTTGTTTGGTAATAACACATTCAATCGAACCAAGGTCCTTAAGGTCACATTTAGAGAAGAAAAAAAGTACAAGCATCCCCCCATGATTCTAGAGAGGGAGTGGAAGGACCTGGTGTCAGATGGAAAGGAGAAGGCTAAAAAGAAAAAATGAAAGACACCACTGGGCCAAGGAAGGTATGTGATACTATCAACAATGTAATTATATACTAATTACTGTTTCTTTTTACATAATCTAACGTATTTAAAAATTTTCATAGACTGCCCGACACATCAAAGGTAACAAAGGCAAGACTAGAAAAACACAGGCAACACAAATTTGACTCTTGTGGTTATATGAAATTTTCTGCATGACTTGTAAGTATCAATAAATGAGATATTACATCCAAATAATAAATTGCAAACAATTTTGGTTTTATCACACTATAGAAGCAAAATTCATGATCTTATGCATAAATGCAAGGCTCTGAATTCAATAGAGGACCTAAAGATTTTCTTTTAGCAAGGCTATGGAGCTATGGCTGAACACCTAAGAGTCTTGAATGGGCAAACAAAAGCTTCCACTACATCCAACACGTAGGTAAATAAACTCAATGAAGTTTATTAAAATTGAATAGTTGTGAAATCTATTCAATATTAATTTCCACCACAAAGTAATTATGTGCCTATTTGTTTTAAACAGGTAAGCAATGAAAATAGTGCACATGACATTGGAATGCAACTTGGTGAGGGTGGAGCACAACCTACAGATGAAGGTCATGGTGTGCATCCCGATACTGGATGTATTCATGTGCTATACAAAACGTAGTATGGATTAATACAATTAAACATCTTTAATTGCAATTGGTGTATTAATTAATGTAATCTTTTTTGTTTCAACTTTAGAGCTTGTAGAACATGATCAACATGTTGAGCATGAACACGCTAGACAAGATTAGGAACATGATATGGCCCCATCAAGTAAAGAGGACCACTCTAATATTTTGGATTAAGGCAAAGATAGGTTTTGAAGGGCCCCTAAAACCCTTTACATAGAAGATTATAAATGGCTTAGAATCAAAGTATTAGAAGATCCAAAACAAAACAAGCTGCACAAGATAGGACAATACATAGAGCAGCCAAGAAACAAGCAAACGCCTAAACGGGTAGACAAAAGACCAACAAAGAACCAGAACACAAAAAACAAAACCATAGAAATACAAAAAGGTCAACACAATTACATGAGGATCTTAAGGGTCTTAACAACCTCAGCCTCCATCAGCCTCATCTTGTCAGCAACTATCCTCATCTCTTTGTAATCCACGCTCTGAGTCGCAACTTTTTTCTTCATATTGCCCCAGGTCCACTTATAAGGGCCTTGATTAGCTTGAATCTTCTCATTATCATCACCAATATTGATCAAAACTTCCTCCTATTTCACCTTATCAAAATTATTCACCATGGAATTCATGGCTTTTGTAGTCTATTTGATAATCTTGTGACTGTTGGCCATAATTGTCATGAGAGTAGCTTGAATTTTCTTATAGTTTTCTTCCACTTGGGTGAGCCTATCCTCAAATATTTTTTGCATCTGATCAATATCCTCAACAAATTTGTTGATGCATTCCACCACTAATTTCTTTTCCTCTTCTGTCCATTGCCTGCTATCTTTCTAATTTTCCTAAGCATTGACCACAAGAATAGCTTCCATCTTGCTACCCAAAGCCCTTTGGTTGAGTTATGTACATTTTTAGAGATGTCATAGTAGTTTTGGATGAGCCTTAGAATTTTGTATAAATGTATTTTGTAATTAATTGTAAAATCTTTTGTAAGTCGACATGGCGGATTGTAACATGACTCATATATGTATGAGATCATTGTAGATCATTAAGTGATATATGTCAAGGTATGATGCAAAAGTTAGAAGGTAGCATATCCATTATGCGAATTATTGGATAAGGGTTTATGTATGTAGCAGAGCTTAAACCGGTACTGAATCTAGCATAGCAGATGCTAATCTAAAGCAGTAAAAGACATTGGATTAGTATAATCCATTTTTGTAAGTCAGTGTGACTTCTTTTGTAATTGAGCAGTGAGCTCTAGGTACTTGGCCTTCTTGCATGTGCAGGCCGCTGTTGTAGCAGTAATATTATCTTATTGGCCAGTAAGTGAATATTGTGGGTCACAAGTCCCACCGAGGTTTTTCCCACATCGGGTTTCCTCATTAAAATATTGTGTTATGGTTTGTTTTTCATGTTGTGGTTGTTATTCTTATTTGCTGCACTATTTCTGGTTTACTGGTACACAGTTCTAATATGCTTTTCATGTTATAAGTTAAGAAAATATTATCACCGGTCAGATACTAATTCACCCCCCCCTCTCAGTATCTTTGGGAATCCTAACAATTGGTATCAGAGCTTGGTCCTCTATTTTCAAAAGCCTAATAGCTTGAGGAAGATCTTGTCACCGGTAGAGATGGAAAACTTGAGAAAGCAATTAGAAACAACTCTTTCAGACTATGATGCAGAAAAGGTGAAGAATATCAAACTTGAGGATGATCTGAAGACTGCTCAAGATATCATTCAAGCACTTCAAGAGAATTACACTATAGAAAGGAATAAAAGAAGAGAACTTTGTGAGAAGATGTAGAAAGAGGAATATGAAAAGGAAATTCTTAATGATTTGGTAAACAAGCTAAGACAAGAAATTAGTACAACAAAGAATGAGATGCAAGATATGACTATGAGATTCTGTAAAGAAATTGAAGACAAAAATAAGAATGAAGAAGACTTGGTTAGAAGACTAAATGATGCTAGAAATGAAAACACAAGACTTAGTCATGAAAATGATATGTTGAAGACAAATCTGATGCATACACAAAATGACAGAACTAAACTCATAAGACAGAAAGGAATCTTGGAGAATTAACTGACTGCTGCAAATCAACACAAGGAGAAATTCAAGAAAAGTTCAGAAGAACTTGGTAACATGCTAAAGAATCAAAAACCTAATGGTGATACAAATGGCCTTGGTTTTGAAACTGGTGAAAGCTCTGGTACTGCAAACACTCATGATCATAGCAAACTGGTAAGACAACCTAATGCTTACAAATTCAATGGGAAATGCTTCAACTATACCAAGTATGGTCATAGAGAAAATCGGTGTAGATCTAGAAATTATCAGAACACTAATACACCCACCGGTCAATGTTCTAAATGCAACAAAGTTGGTCATAACTCTGAAAATTGCAGAATGAATGTAAGATGTTATGTTTGTGGAAGATTTGGACACTTATTTAATTAATGCAGAACACATACCAGCATAGGATATGGGAAATCTATACAGAAAATAACAATGTGACTTGCTATGCTTGTAACAAGATTGGACATATTGCAAAATTTTGTAGAAGTAAGTCCCCACCGACAAATAACAAAGGTCCTAGTTTGAAAGGTAAAGAAAAGGTTGAAGAGGTAAAACAAGAATTCTCAAAACAATGGATCAGAAAGTTAGATCAGAATGTTGAAGGGAATACCCCTCCACTAGTAGAACATAGTATCACTCCACTGACAGGAGACTCTTCATCTAATTGAAGGAAAATTCTTTGGGGGTTTAGCAACAAAATGAAAAACATGCTATTATTCCCTTGGTTGATGGTGAGAAGTTGAAATTACTTCTATACCGACAGATGAGTTAAGTTGTGACTTAATCGGTGAGCATTAAATGTGGTAGTTGGAGAAAATAACATTATAAAGCAAGTGTTTTGGCTCCTTTTTCATTCACCGAGCATTCAAATCTTTGAGAGCACGAAAATTCCTGAGTGAAGGAATTCTTAGCAAAGAAGTGAAGCAATTCATCAAAGCATTCATCCTAAAGGCAGATTGAGGTATTTATAATCATGGAATCTTCATCCACTCCTGAATTTATTGCAAACCCTACTATTGTTAAAGTAATTAAGCACCCTAGACCCGTTTTCAAACTGGTTCCTGAACTTGTGAAGAAAGATGATAGCATAGGTGCATTTTCTCAAATTCCTAAGGGAGTAGTATATGCTGAAGAGCCTGGGATGTATATACATTGTCATATAGAGGAATTAGGTGATGATGAGATCAAAAATATGTATAGGACTATGATTTGTGATGAATCTGGAAATATCAAGCCAGAACATAAGATAGTGGAAACCCTAGGTTTTACTGAAATCCTTAGTGTCCTGGATTTTCCCAAGGATATTATAAGGATTGTACTAAGTAGAGTTCATGGTGAATTCTTTTGGTTGGATACAATTCATAAAATCACAAAGGAAGCCGTCAAGGCAGTAACAGGGTTACCTTCCACTGGTAGCAGACCTAACAAAACAAAGAGAGTCTCAAATGACACAGTGATGGATTTAACCAGTGCAACATTCGACAAAAGGTCTCTAAGGGTAAACAATGTAAAGGACATAACTGTGAGATTTATTAGTATGATCTTAGGTTATAAAGCTACACATGCAAATAGGTTGAACTCAGTTTCTAGCCTATGTATTAAGAGTGCTTATGACATGGTTAATGATAATGCAAGAATATATATATGTGAATGGCTCAAAGATGAATTGATAGACAATTTGGGGAAGATTAAAGGAGATAAGAAAGGAACATTCAGATTTAGAAATTTGCTTGTTTGTCTAATGCTATACGTAACTAAACAAGTACCCGATATTGGTGCAAGAGATTTTGGTTTTGACATTCCGGTAGGAAAACAACTATTGGATCTATTGAACAACATGTGAGAAAACTAGGAGAAAAACTTAAATGAATACTTTCAAGCATTAAAGGCTCTAATGAAAACTAGAATAAGACTGTCACAAGCTATTGTGGACAAGTATCATAAAGAAATCTGTTTTGTAATAAAAAAGGATGAAATCTGGATGGAGGCAGTTGTCCCTAGAACTCTCTGGGTAATTGAAATGGGCTATGAGATAGATGACAATATTATTGAAACTTATGCAAAAGCCCTCCTTGAAGCACACAAGGAACCTACTGAGAAAGTATTTCAAATTGTTAAAACAATAGAGAGTGGAATTCAGTCTAGAAAAAGGGTTAATAAAGTTGAAGCAACAGAAAGAAAAGGAACTTGGCAGGATAAAGCAATTAAAGAAGATGTTTTGAAACAAACTGGTATAAGTGAAAGCGAGTTGGAAACACTTCAACCTAAAACTCATCTTTCACCGGTTGGAACTTCTTCTGAGAGTGATATGCCAGTAGTATTTAAAATGGTAGAAAGGAAAAGAAAACCCTCAACGGTACCCTCACCTACACCCAGGAGAACCAAACAAAAACAACAGGCAGTTAGGCCTTCGGTAAAGAAAATGACTCCAAAGAAAAAGAAGGCAAAACAAAGTATTACTCCATTGGATAAACTCTTGAGTGAAATCACAGAGGATGGTAAGTTGAAGAACATCAGCAAAATATACAACACACTACCTACAGATGACAAGGAAAGCATAGAGAACAGTGTAATTTTACACTTAGATATTTATAAGAAATTTTTGGTGCAAGTTGTTGATGAAATACCAAATGATCTATATAGGAGATTAGAAGCTAGAAGGTTAGCCATCATTGAGCTAGACAAGAAAATCAAGATTGAAAAATTACTTGCAGTACATCCAGTCAACTCACTTGATGAAATAGATAAACTAATCAGTGAAGCAAACTAGACAGTATTCTCCACTGCTCACCGACATGTAGCACTGATGGCATGTAGAGTAAATGAAGTCTCTGAGGAAATAGCAGATGCATGGGATATATTCTTTGTGGAAAAAGAAAAATAGGAAGAATTACTCAGACCAAAGACTATTAAAGTATATCAAAAGGACAGGGATAAGGGGAAAGGTAAGGTAGGTGGTCCTCCAAGCCTGAAAATAACTGATAATGTACCCCCACCTCCTTTAGATACTCCATCGGTAGATACAACTGAAAAACCATCAGAAGAACCAGCTAAGGAAAGTACAGAGGTACAAACTGAGACTACATCTGAGAAACCTTCTAAGACACAAATAGAGAAACCAAAACAGGTACAGGTTGAGACAGAAATAGTGCCACCAATCGAAACTGAAAAGCCTAAACCTTTGTTTGTAGAAATGCAAACACAGACTAACCTACCAGAGGTCAAATCAAGTAAGGTGATTACTACAACCGGTAGCATGGCTATTGTGAAGGTAGTTGTACAGACATCTGATACTTCTATGGCAGAATTCAGACCTACAAATGTAACAAAGGTCTTATTGGATTCAATAAAGAAGATCACAATGCATAAGCCTATAAGGCTATTGATGATACAATTCCCATTCTTAAACTGATAGCACCAAAGTGTATTGTAGACAATAAGGATTATTTAGGTCAACTAGACACATTGTCTAAGTTCAACACCAACAACATATTAACTATTGATCAAATAAATAAGGATACATTTAAAGAGAGAATGATTAAAGAAAAAGAGAAATTCTTTGAGGAAATTGTGAAGAAGAACAAAGAGAAAATGGATACCCTATTACTGGAACTTGGAGAGATAATTTTTGACTTCAAGAAACTGTACAGAGACGCTTGTAAAATAAACATTCTAACAGAGGATCTAGACAGGGAAATCAACAAATCACAAGATAAGATTAACAATATTGCTGACAATTTGATAGGTACATTGGATTCATTTTTGGAGATAGAGAAGAATATTGCAGAGCAAGAAGAGAAAATCAAGCAGTTAGAGAAGGATATAGAAAGAATAAAGGATAAAGCAAAGGACTTAAAATGTAGACTTGGTCCAAAACTAGATTACCTCATTTCTTTGAGAAAAGAAATATCTGAGGCTCTGGTTCCCGGACTGAAGACACCGGAAGAGAAAATGCACATACTCACTGATACAGTGCAGAGAACTCAAGAGGAGCTAAAAGACAACAAATTATTCAGCAATGGTTTAAATTTGGTTTTGACAGATATTTTTCAGATTGTAACCCACCGGTTACAAGAATCCAGGCAGGACTACACTGACAACGAATGACAACCTTTGTCATTGATGTCAAAGGGGGAGTAGTGTGATGAGAAAAATGGTCAGAAGGAAGTAGAGATTATCTGCTCAGGGGGAGCACACAGTTTTGGACATACAATTTTTGGCAAAGATTTTTTGGACTTCAATTTTTGAATACATTCTTGAATTTTTCTCATGAGTGTTGCCATCAATGCCAAAGGGAGAGATTGTTGGCAAATGCACACTCCAATGAGATATTGTAGGTGATTGAAGGTATTGTCATTGATGGCAACCTTGCAATCATGTGACACCGGCAGGCAGACACCGACACTGACATCGACAGACTCTACACCGGCATACAAAACACCGACACTGAAAAGGAAGATTACCAACACCTTGGCCGATAGAAATTTTGTATTAATGTATTTTGTAATTAATTGTAAAATATTTTGTAAGCCGACATGGTGGATTGTAACATGAATCATATATGTATGAGATCATTATAGATCATTAAGTGATATATGTCAAGGTATGGTGCAAAAGTTAGAAGGTAGCAGATCCATTATGCGAATTATTGGATAAGGGTTTATGTATGTAGCAGAGCTTAAACCGGTACTGAATCTGGCATAGCAGATGTTAATCTAAAGTAGTACAAGACATTGGATTAGTATAATCCATTTTTGTAATTCAATGTGACTTCTTTTGTAATTGAGCAGTGAGCTCTAGGCACTTGGCCTTCTTGCATGTGCAGGCCCCTGTTGTAGCAGTAATATTCTCTTATTGGCCAGTAAGTGAATATTGTGGGTCACAAATCCCACCGAGGTTTTTCCCACACTGGGTTTCCTTGTTAAAATATTGTGTTATGGTGTGTTTTTCATGTTGTGGTTGTTATTCTTATTTGCTGCACTATTTCTAGTTTACCAATACACAGTTCTAATATGCTTTTCATGTTATAAGTTAATAAAATATTATCATTGGTCAGATACTGATTCATCCCCCCCTCCAAGTATCTTTGGGAATCCTTACATTAAGCTCATGAAAGAGCCACTTAAACATGATGAAAGTATCAATGGCATGGTCCCTAGCCATTCCCAGAACATTGTCATAGTCATCCCTCTTATCACTCAGCTTCACACTCTTCACATGAAGGTCAACCTTGGTGGTATTCTATGGAAGAAGTGAAGGGGACGACGAAGGGGCTTCTCAAGGTTCTAGCTATCAACCTTTATGAAAGACCTATTACCTCTCGTAGGTCCCTCATAATTAGCCTTATTACTACTAGACACATGAGAATCCTTGCTAGCTTAAGTGGACAAGGAAGAAACAACCAATTGCTTCCGCACATTCTTACCCTTACCCAAAGAAAATTTAGCCTTCGGGGAAATCTCAGATTTAGATTTTTTATGAGGGGGAGGAGAATCCACCTTAGAGTCTGAGTTGGACTCCTCACCTCCTTACTCCCCACCACTCGTGTCATCCTTAGAAGAAGTAGGGATATAATAAGATGGGGCAGGGAGGGAACAAAAATGGGAGTCAATAAGCACCAAAAGCCCTTCATGGAGGATAGGGAACTTGAAAGGTTTCTTTCTATGGTCCCTAAAATTATCCCTCAAGGTAGACATCAGATAAAAAGGAAGGGATACATTGACACCATGACAAAGTGATTTTGAAGCACAAAATGATGATCATAAACCCTAGTGAACTGACCATCAAGAGTGAAATATTCCATAATTACCTTGAGCAGTTTCGCCCAGAATTCCTTGATGACAGAGATGTCGTAGTAGCTCACCGTTTTCTTCATCATCTTGGTCCTCTCCTCTTTATTTTTAGGGAAGTTTTGCACCACCATCTCCATATTGTTTCTATCCCTATAATATTTCATGCCATTAGTCGAGAGGCTAGTGACCTATGCAATCAAACTCTGATCAGTTAGCACCTTGTGCCCATGCATAGTGATACTGCCATCTTTCCAATGCTTCTTGGAATAGGCCGTCACATCCTTATTGCTACCCTGTAACATCTCAATATATAGAGTGACACCCCCTTTCTCCAGGAGCCTCCATATTTTCTTTTCCTTCTTTAGTTTCACAAAGCTTGGAGGTTCAATTCTCTTCCTAGCCCCACCCATTCTTCTCTTCACTCTATGACTAAAGAAACTCATGGCTTTTAGACTGAGAAAGAAAGCCCAAATGAAGCCAAGATTGATACACAAAGCATGCAAATTAATTCTACAATAATGACAATGACCACTATAAACACATGCCATATGCAGGAAGGGGCCAATATTTCTAGATACATATCTAGTTATGATGAAAAAAGTACTCATAAATTAGTTGCCTCAACTTCTGTCATGAAGAGAAAGCATATAGAGTTTAGTGTCTGATTTGTCCTCATTAGTCTAGTTGATTTGGCAAGTAATTCTCACTCCCTTATTAGCTAAGTAGTTGGCCACATAGTTGGACTCCCTAAAAACATGGGATATGAAGCATTGATCAAAAGAGTTAAAAATTGACCTAGCCTTATTAATCAAGACTTCGACATTCTGAGAGAGCTTCGATATACCTTTAAGATAGTTAATAATAATTTTGGAATCACCCTCCACCCACACAAGCTTGTAGTTATGTTTTCTAGCTAAATTGAGTCCTTGGTATGCTCCTATGGCTTCATCAAGGTGATTAGTCTGAATTCCCAAGGGGAGTGCCACCACTGAAACAAGATTGCCATTATGATCTTGCAACACTCCCCCACAAGGACCACTCTAATGTTCTTTTAACATATATATTTAATTGCAATTGGTGTTTTAATTAATGTAACCTTTCATGTTTCAACTCCAGAGGATTTAGAGGGTGTTTAACATGTTGAGCATGAGGCTATAAGACAAGATCATGAACATGATGTCGGCTCAATAAGTAAAGAGAACCACTCTAATGTTCTTTTAAAAACACACACACACACACACAGAAAGATAAAATTACAATTGTTATATTAATTAATGTAGCCTTTCATGTTTCAACTCCAGAGGATATAGAGGGTGTTCAACATGTTGAGCATGAGGCTATAAGACAAGATCATGAACATCATGTGACCCCATCAGGTAAAGAGCACCACTCTAATGTTCTTTTATTTAATGAAATACTTGTAACAATAATAATAAAACATATCAATTTAACATTTCTTTGTTATTGCAATAGACTTCCCCTTGCAGCGGCCTCCACGTCGTGAGTACACAACTAGGGATACAATAAGATCATGAGTAGAGGGTAGAACAATTGAAGGAGGACAAATGATTTAGAAAACAATAATCTACTTTATTTAGCTGCAAAAAAGAAACCAAAAAAGAGAGAGATTGTAATCATATTGTGACAACCATATTTTTGATAATATATTAATAAATGTTAAAAATGATATTTTTGACAACCATATTTTTTATAATATGTAAAAACTGAAAGAATGAAATTTATATGTTAATGAATGAATCTGAATATCTTAATTAATGAATGTTATATGTTAATGAATGAATGTTTTATGTTATTAATGGATGAATGTTATATGTTATTAATGGATGAATGAATGATTAATGTTATATGATCGGGTATGGGATAGTCTATGAAGGTATATTTAACATGATTCCATTGAGAGATGGCAGGTGTGGATGTTTGTAAGGAGATTTGATAATGAAAACTAATAAAATTTGTCATTTTCCTTCATGTTTTAGATCTCTGTGACAACAATACTCGAAGGATATAATGTTATTTGGTTTCAAATAGTCTTATATATTATAGGGAATTTTGATAAATGTCTTTCCATTCATTAGATTCCAATTTCAAAAGGAGGAAGTATAAGGAAATGAAGTTTTGGTGACAGGATGACCAATTGTCACATGGTTCTGCAACTTTATGTATTAGTGATATCAATGTTCATTATTCATGTTATCTTGATGTGCATATAAATGCTCTCATACTTTTGACTCTCAGCTTTTCATTCTTAATTGATGAGCACTAAGTTGTTTCTTTCATTACATTGTCCTATTACTGCAAATTAATGATGTTTCCTGTAGCTTCCATCATGTGGCAATGTACTATTACACTATCGACATAACAAAAACCTGATAAAACAACAATATAGGTCATTTTGATGATATACTGTCAATTATCCTCTATCAAAATTGGTACCCTGAAACACAATCCTATCAGAATTGAACACAAAGGATAAACCGACAGTATAGAATTATTCCAAAAAATGCACCTCGGAACACTACCAGCATAGCTATTGGTGCAGGAGCACCTAGTTGGGTAAAACTCCCATTTTTGGGTTTTTCATGCTTTTATGTTTGTAAAGTCTTGTTGTAGGTTTTTTTTTGTTGTTTTAGGTTATTTTGAGTCATTTGTAGTGGTTTTGATCTCATTTTGGGCTTGAGAGATCAAATCTTGCATTTTAGGCCTTGAGTTGACAATTTTTGGCAAAAATGCAGAAAAGTGCCAAAAAGGTCTCCTAATGGTTTCAAGAGTATTGAAACATGTTTTTTTAGTGTTTTTAAGCATGTCTAAATGGTTTAGGCAAGTTTCTAAGGCTAGGATGTCAAAAATGCCTTTGTGAGCAAGAAAAGTTGTCATTTTGCTCAAGAAAGTTGTCAAAAAGGTCATTTTCTTGAAAAATGTAATTTAAAAAGTCTCTTGTTCATACATGGACATGGAAAAAAACTTGAGAAACTATATAAGGCCTCTCTTTTCCTTGGGAAAGGTTGGTGATTGTATTTTTAAGAGTAGCTCAATAGAAAACAAGTGTTTTTTGGCTTTTATGATTGTTTTTCTTCATTTTTGAGGGGCAGTCCATACTGTAGCTATAAAATCCATACTGTACCTTCTTGGAAGTTGTAATATGGATGTAACCAAGATTCCCATGTAATTATTTCATCATTTTCTCTTTGCAAAGTGTTTTTACAAAAATAATTGGAAACTAGGTACCTGCTACCCTGCCAAGGGTTTGGGGTTGCAAAATGTGTCAGCTTGGTTGATCCAGGTCTGGGATCTCTCCAATGGATTCTTCCAAGTTGATCCATGTGTATATAATTTAAATATATTTCTTTTTGTTCCAGAGAGATGTTGCGAATATGCAAATGAATGATTACTAGGCAAGTGTTTGTCATTTGGCTAGTAACTTGAACAAAACTCATAGTTTGCACTCAAAAGTGATTTGAGTGAGTAGATTGATGTGAAAAGAGATTGGAGATAGGGCCAAGGGAATTGAGTATCTTCCTAGATGGCTTATTTAAATTTTTCTTACTTCAATCTTTTTTTTTTTTTTTGTAACCAAACAGCGAGTTCACTGTTTTCATGAATTTGTAATTGGCAAAATGCCCATGGAATGCTTGTTGAGAATAATCCAAGCCTTGCATCTTGAAGGAAATGTAATAGGTGAATGGATACATGTTTTAAGACCTCATTTATGGTGTTTTACCATCTCCAAGTTCTTCATTTTTGTAGGTTCTAAAGAGGACAAGTTGTTGACTGGTAAAAGGCAGTAAAAAGCACAGTGGCAGGGTAAAATCACTGTTTTCCTTCTTGTGTGCCAATTGTTTGGCAAAATGGCCAGTGGTAGTGACTTGGACAAGGAATTACAAGGTGTGGAAAACCCTCTTGAATATTATTAGGCCTTGGTTCATCTAGGAGAATGCAAATCAAACAAAGCAAGTACCAAACCCTCACTAAACCCTCCTTTTGGGCCTTAAAATGTGGATAGTCCTCAAACACACCCCATGGAACTCAAAACCACAAAATTCTTTGGGTATTCACTCCTAAAACAACATTCCAAACAATTTTCATACTATAAATGCCCATCATTGGGCTAGGCAAGGAAAAAGGAGCCAATTAGGCCTCCACAGGCTAGTAGCCCTGCTGCATAACACACAAATTTTGGCAGTTTTTGGAAAAAACTAGAACCCGGTGGGAAAATGAAACTTGGAGGCTTATAAAACATACTAAAACATTCCAAGCAATCCACCAAGTGCAATTTGGAACTCCTAGGACAGTGAGCAACCATTTTGGGGTAGGTGAGCCTCATGAAGGAATTTGAGCAAGTTAAAGGTCTTAACCCTCAAACAAGTTTTGAGCACCCAAAGGAGAGTAGAACTTTGCTACCCTAGTACTTCTTTGTGTAAAACCCCTAGCTCACTCTAAAAACCTAAGGAAGGATGCCCCAAGAGCCAAGCACAAGCATTTGGAGTTGGGAGGCACAAGCTTTTGAGTAGTTCTGGAGCATGGGAGTAAGCCATCGCCAGTAAGGGAGCTTGCTAGGTAAGAAAACCTTGAGTACTTGGCATCATGACAATCAAACAGGTTAAGAAAACATACACAATAGAACCTATAAGTCTTTGGTAATAGATTGATCCTTTTGAGCAAGAGAGCCTTGTGAGCACTTTCCTACCAAGCTCCCTATCATAGTGGTATCAGAGCCAACAAAAGATTCAGGGGAAAGACACATTAGGCAAACATGGTGACCAATGTAGAATTGGCTAAGAAGGTAGTGGACCAAGAAGAGGAAAATAGGGCGCTCAGAGAAAGACTAGACCAACTAGCAATGAAACTAGCTGAAGTAGCAGTCAAAACTGAAGAAGTCCAGGATAAGGTTGGAGATCAGGGTAAAATGATGGCAATAGAGGATGAAGTCCCCATGCCCAACCCTGTCATTGAGCAAGAACCATTCTTGAAAGCCTTGAGAGCTATGAGTAGTAAGACCTTAGAAGGAGTGGCTCTTTTTAGTGGGAAGATGGATCTAGATTCTCTAATAGAGTGGATCAAAGGGTTAGAAAACCATTTTGAGTGTGATGGAGTGACTGAAGCACAAAAGGTCAAGGTGGCAAAATCAAGGCTAAGAGGGGCAGCCTTAACATGGTGGAAATTCATCCAAGAGGAAAGGGTGAAAGTAGGCAAGCAACCACTAGCCACCTGGAAGGCAATGGTAGCCAAAATCAAAGAGACCTACCTTCCTGAAGACTATGAGATACAACTTCACAAGAAAAGACAAAACTTGAGACAGAAAGACCTAGATGTCAGAAGCTGCACTGAAGAGTTTCAGAAATTATGCATGAGATCCAGAGTAGTGGAGGATGAAAGTATCAAAGTGGCAAGGTACTTGAATGGGTTAAGATGGAACATCCAGGAGGAGATGAGCCTGTTATGCCCACAAACCATACACAAGTGCTATCAATTGGCACTTAAGGTGGAAGAGAAAGGTAGGAGAAAGCAAGAACAAAACAATAGAGGCCGAGGTAGGGGAAGAGATAGTAGAGGCCATAGAGTTAGTTTTGGGTGAAGAAGCATAGATCAATGATCCCAGGGAGAATCTAAACTTCTAGAGCAAAGTGGGGATTCTCAGAGCAAACCCAACTATAGGGGTAGGGGATCAAGCAACCCGAGTAGAGGTAGATCTAATGGACCAGGGAGAGGGTCCTACTTCTCAACCATGAAATGCTACAACTGCCAAAAGTTAGGCCACTCTGCTTATAGATGCCCAGAGAAGCCGAGTCCATCCTAAGGAGGTGAAAAGAGAGTAAACTATGTTCAAGAAGATAGATGTAGTTCTAGAACTTCAGCTTTGAATCACCCAGCTTCAAAAGATGGTGAGATTTTGATTGTCAAGAGAGTGTTAATGGAGAAGCCACAGAGTGCATAGGACTCACAAAGAAGAGCATTGTTCAGGATTAAGTGTAAAATAATGGGAAAGGTGTGTAAGGTGATCATAGATTCAGGATCCACAGATAACATCATATCAGAAGAAGCAGTAAGCAAATTGAAACTACCTAGGATACAACACAAGGAGCCATACAAAGTCACCTGGTTGAATAAGGGACAACATGTGTTGGTAAATGAGCAAGCTTGGGTAGATTTCCACATTGGGGGATATGTAGATAGGATCCTATGTGACATCCTTCCTATGGATGCTTGCCACCTGCTATTGGGTAGATTGAAAAGCACAACATGATGGGGAAATAAACTCCTATTCATTTTAGAAAGATGGAGTATCATATCAGATCCAATCCCTCATTGAAGAAGGAGAGAGCAGCAACAAAGTGCCTAACATCTTGTTAGTGAATGTGAAAGAGTTCATACAAACACTAGAAGAGGGTGAAGGAGTAGGATTTGCACTCATAGTGAAGCCTAAGGAGGAAAAGGTAGAAAAGAAAGTGGAGATGCCATGTGAGGTGCAAGAAATCCAAGATAACTTCAAACAAACAATCAGTGATGGTACACTTGTAGCTTTACCACCTCCCAGAGCCATTAGCCACCAAATTGACTTCATACCTGGAGCCTCTTTGCCCAATAAGGCAACCTACAAAATGACCCCTGAGCAAAACAAAGAGGTAGCAAGACAAATACAAGAACTCTTAGACCAAGGGCTGATTAGGAAAAGCATTAGTCCTTGTGCAGTACCTACAGTGTTGGCACCTAAGAAGGGTGGTACATGGAGACTTTGTACAGATTCCAGGGCCATCAATAAGATCACCATCAGATACAGATTTCCCATACCCAGGATAGAGGATTTGATGGATTGTTTGGGGGGAGTATAGTATTTCAGTAAGATAGACTTAAAGAGTGGTTACCATCAGATAAGAATCAAAGAGGGGGATGAGTGGAAGACAACTTTCAAAACAAATTAGGGTCTCTATGAGTGGCTAGTCATGCCTTTTGGACTCTCTAATGCTCCCAGCACATTCATGAGGCTCATGAATGAAGTTTTACATGATTTCATTGGAAAATTTGTTGTAGTGTATTTAGATGACATTCTTATTTTCAGCAAGACTAAGGAAGAGCACTTACAACATTTAGCTATCGTTTTGAAACAATTATCTGATGAACAGCTAACCATAAATCTAGAAAAATGTAATTTCATGAAGCAAGAATTAGTCTATCTTGGTTTTGTTGTATCGGAAGGCAATCTAAAAATGGATCACTCAAAAGTTGCAGTAATAACTAGTTGGCCAACTCCTAAGACAACCAGTGATGTCAGAAGCTTCCATGGCTTGGCTCAGTTTTACAGAAAATTTATCAGGGGATTCAGTGAGATTTGTGCTCCAATGTTGGACACCATCAAAGGGGGTGTCAAGGTAAAGATTCAATGGACAAGTGCAGCCAATAAGGGGTTTGAATTACTGAAAACTAAAGTAGCTACTCAGCCAGTGTTTATTTTACCTAGTTTTGATAAGCTTTTTACTATTGAATGTGATGCTAGCAATATTGCAATAGGAGCTATTTTAAGTCAAGAAAATAGACCAATTGCATTCTTTAGTGAAAAGTTAAATGATGCAAAAAAAAGTACTCTTCCTATGATTTAGAACTCTATGCATTAGTACAGGCACTTAGGAAATGGAGATACTATCTTCTTCCTAAGGAGTTTGTTGTTTACATGGATAATTAGGTACTCAGTTTCTTGAACTCACAGGATAAACTGAATCATAGGCATGTTAAATGGGTAGAATATTTACAAGCTTACACTTTTACTCTTAAGCATAAGAAGGGCCAGTTGAATAAAGTAGTAGATGCTTTGAGTAGAAGATTGTTAACTATTCATGAGATTCAAGTTCAGAGCATTGGTATTGACAGTTTCAAAGATATGTATCCTACTGATTCTGATTTTGTTGAAGCTTATAAAGTTTGTCAAGCTTTTGAGAATAACTTCCATAGTACATATACTGATTTCACTTTGTAGGATGGTTTGTTATTCAGGGGTGGATAGTTGTGTGTTCCACAGGGTTCCATGAGAGAGAACCTCATTCAAGAGAAGCACAATGGGTGCTTAAGTGGACATTTCGGTCTTAACAAGACTTTAGAACTAGTTCAAAGGTTCTATTATTGGCCTAAGATGCAGAGAGACATTAGGAGGTATGTTGAGCAGTGCTTGGCATGCCAGAAAGAAAAAGGTAACTCCTCTAATGCTGGTTTATATCAGCCTCTTCCCATTCCACATAGGCCTTGGGATTGCATTAGCATGGATTTTGAAGTAGGATTACCTAGAACTCAAGCAAGATTTGATAGCATCTTTGTGGTAGTTGATAGATTCAGTAAGATGGCTCACTTCATTCCTTGCAAAACAACACATGATGCAAGTCATATTGCTTATTTATTTTTCAAGGAAGTTGTTAGGATTCATGGTTTGCCTACTAGCATTGTATCTGATAGAGATGTTAAGTTTCTTGGTCATTTCTGGAAAACATTGTGGAAGAGATTGGGTACTAATCTCTCTTTTGGTTCATCTTATCATCCAAAAATGGATGGCCAAATTGAAGTTGTGAATAGGTCTCTTGGAAACATGCTTAGTTGTTTGACAAAGGAATATGGGTAGAGTTGGGATTAGCTCATTCATCAAGCAGAATATGCCTACAATGATAGTGTTAACTGGTCTACAGGTAAAAGTCCATTTGAAGTTGTTTATGGTATGCATCCAAGGGGTATATTGGAGTTAAGGGATATCACTAACTTGCAGCATAAGAGTGGGACAATAGATGACATGGATCATTCCATGAAGGAGGTTCATGAGCAAGTGAGACAAGCTCTCCAAGACACCTCTCAAAAAGTCAAGGCAAGAGTGGATGCTACAAAGAGAGATGTTTAGTTTGCCATAGGTGTTTATGTAATGGTTCATTTGAATAAGGCAAGGCTACAAAAGGGAGTTCCAAGAAAGCTTCAGATGAGAAGAATAGGCCCTTGCAAGATCTTGGCTAAGTATGGATCTAATGCTTATAAAGTTGATTTGCCTACTAATGTTTCTTTGTCCCCCATTTTTAATGTTGCAGATCTGATTGCTTTCAAAGGGAAACCACCTAAGGAGGTTCAAAGAGTTTCACATGTTTCTCAATCCCTTTCTGATCTATCTCTCCCTTCTCTTTCTTTTCCCCATGTTGAATAGGTTCTAGACTCTAGAGTTCTAAACAAGACAAGGAATCACACCTACATGGAGCATCTCATCAAGTGGAAGGATCAACCTATCTTAGAGGCCACTTGGATACCTAAAGCTGAATTTCTGAAAGTTGGCATTTCTTCTTCTTTTCTACCCCAAGGAGTCACATGACTTCTTTGTTTTTGGGGGAGTATGGTGCAGGAGAACCTAGTTGGGTAAAACTCCCATTTTTGGGTTTTTCATGCTTTTATGTTTGTAAAGTCTTGTTATAGGTTGTTTTTGTTGTTTTAGGTTGTTTTGAGTCATTTGTAGTGGTTTTGATCTCATTTTGGGCTTGAGAGATCAAATCTTGCATTTTAGGCCTTGAGTTGACAATTTTTGGCAAAAATGTAGAAAAGTGCCAAAAAGGTCTCCTAATAGTTTCAAGAGCATTAAAACATGTTTTTTTTAGTGTTTTTAAGCATTTATAAATGTTTTAGGCAAGTTTCTAAGGCTAGGATGTCAAAAATGCCTTTGTGAGCAAGAAAAGTTGTCATTTTGCTCAAGAAAGTTGTCAAAAAGGTCATTTTCTTGAAAAATGTAATTTAAAAAGTCTCTTGTCTGTAAATGGGCATGGAAAAAAACTTGAGAAACTATATAAGGCCTCTCCTTTCCTTGGAAAAGGTTGGTGATTGTATTTGCAAGAGTAACTCAATAGAAAACAAGTGTTTTTTGGCTTTTATGATTGTTTTTCTTCGTTTTTGAGGGGCAGTCCGTACTGTAGCTATACAATCCATACTGTACCTTCTTGGAAGTTGTAATATGGATGTAACCAATATTCCATTGTAATTATTTCATCATTTTCTCTTTGCAAAGTGTTTTTACAAAAATAATTGGAAACTAGGTACCTGCTGCCCTGCCAAGGGTTTGGGGTTGCAAAATGTGTCAACTTGGTTGATCTAGGTATGGGATCCCTTGAATGGATTATTCCAAGTTGATACATGTGTATATAATGTACATATCTTTCTTTTAGTTCTAGAGAGATAATGGGAATATGCAAATGAGTGATTACTAGGCAAGTGTTTGTCATTTGGCTAGTAACTTGAACAAAACTCATAGTTTGCACTCAAAAGTGATTTGAGTGAGCAGATGGATGTGAAAAGAGCCTAGAGATTGGACCAAGGGAATTGAGTATCTTCCTAGATGGCTTATTTAACTTGTTCTTACTTCAATCTTTTTTTTTTTTTTTTGTAACCAAACAGTGCGTTCACTGTTTTCATGAATTTGTAATTGGCAAAATGCCCATGGAATGCTTGTTGAGAATAATCCAAGCCTTGCATCTTGAAGGAAATGTAATAGGTGAATGGATACATGTTTGAAGACCTCATTTATGGTGGTTTACCATCTCCAAGTTCTTCATTTTTGTAGGTTCTAAAGAGGACAAGTTGTTGACTGGTAAAAGGCAGTAAAAAGCACAGTGGCAGGGTAAAATCACTGTTTTCTTTCTTGTGTGCCAATTGTTTGGCAAAATGGCCGGTGCTAGTGACTTGGACAAGGAATTCAAAGGTGTGGAAGACCCTCTTGAATATTCTTAGTCCTTGGTTCATATAGGAGAATGCAAATCAAACAAAGCAAGTACCAAACCCTCACTAAACCCTCCTTTTGGGCCTTAAAATGTGGACAGTCCTCAAACACACCCCATGGAACTCAAAACCACAAAATTATTTTAGTATTCACTCCTAAAACAAAATTACAAAAAATTTTCATTGTGTAAATGCACATCATTGGGCTAGGCAAGGAAAAAGGAGCCAATTAGGCCTCCACGGGCTAGTAGCCTTGCTACATAACACACAAATTTTGGCAGTTTTTGAAAAAACTAGAACCCGGTGGGAAAATGAAACTTGGAGGCTTATAAACCATACTAAAACATTCCAAGAAATTGACCAAGTGCAATTTGGGACTCCTAGGATAGTGAGTAGCCATTTTGGGGTAGGTGAGCCTCATGAAGGAATTTGAGCAAGTTAAAGGTCTTAACCCTCAAACAATTTTTGAGCACCCAAAGGAGAGTAGAACTTTGCTGCCCTAGTACTTCTTTGTTGAAAACCCCTAGCTCACTCTGAAAAACTAAGGAAGGAAGCCCCAAGAGCCAAGCACAAGCATTTGGAGTTGGGAGGCACAAGCTTTTGAGTAGTTCTGGAGCATGGGAGTAAGCCATCGCCAGTAAGGGAGCTTGCTAGGTAAGAAAGTCTTGAGTACTTGGCATCATGACAATCAGACAGGTTGAGAAAACATACACAATAGAAGCTATAAGGCTTTGGTTGCACTTTGATCCTTTTGAGCAAGAGAGCCTTGTGAGCACTTTCCTACCAAGCTCCCTATCGGCTACACCGATTAAGACTCATCGACCAGATTTACAGTATCAAAATAGTATGAAAACTTTAAGTAGACCTTAGAAACTATTCCGATCACCTGGCCATTGGTTAAGCTATCCCAATAAATCTTGGCAAGGCAAAAATTTACCATCAGTAAATTATCCCGATGCTTCCACTGAGTCCAAAATAATTTTTGATTGAATTATTTTAAAAATTAAAACTGTTGTGTTTCATCACAATTTTGATGAAAATAGATATCGACATATCTTAAACCAATAAACAAACTTCCTCAAAGATGAGCTTTTCAACATACCTATACTGATCATTTATTGTCATCAAACCTTTGACGCATAGAGCTCGATGAACCACAAACATTTATAACGAGGTTGTTGTACATGTGATGTTGATTTCATTGAAATGAGAACAAAAGTTTGCTCCACCTCGTCAGAAAATAGACGATAGTTTAGTGTATTTTTGATGATTTTAAATGGGTGTTTTGTAATGTTCTATGGTTTTCTCCATTGATAGATGGACGAAAATTCGTGACGAACACCGTAAACATTTCCCTTGCCTCCAACTGACAATTTTTGGTCGTTGTTTCAACGAGAAAAGAAAATGTCATTACAATGACAAAATTAAAACCAAGGTTTCTTCGGTAAATTGACAATATTTTGTTGCTATGCCACCAAACATTCATAAAAAATTAGAGTAAAATATAGTAGTGTACTATTGGGGTGCAGTGATTCTAGGGAATCCATACGATGATATGCATTTATGCTTATACCGGGACTACCAAAATCTAGGTACAAGGGTTACACTACTCCACATCTGGGTATAGGAGCACATTGCAATAGCTTGGCTGATAGGTCGATAAGACATGTGATAATGGTTCCCATATGTTGACAGATACAGAGGCTTGTTAGATTATCACCACTCGAGAGCCATGTGGTTTTGGAGATGGACTTTTGATTAGATGATATTCTTCTGGTAGCGCCTCTACATGGACTATGAGAGGTGGAGAGAGGATTGGCATCTAGCATGGGTACAAATAGAGTGTTGTATTTTTGGTAGATCAATCTATGTCATCGAGCACTATGCACCACAATGGGTCATGCGTCAGTTTGGACACATGTAGGAGATAGTTGGATATGAGAGGTTATACCCGCGTATCATGAGGGATGCTGGGATATGGGGGTAGGCACCTGGACCATTAGAGGCCCAAATCAAATGGGAGACAATGGATACCATTGTTTGGGATGAGCGGTACCATGAAGGTGAAGATCCCAAATGTTAAATGATGTATAGCTATTGGTGGGATGCTCACAGGCCAGTTTGACTGAGTATTACCAAAGTTCTGGAGGCCAATGAGCTGTGATCGTCAGTTAATGAGGTCATAGGGGGAGACAAGGATGGAATAACAGGTAGGGTGGAAGTAGGAGGAGGAGGTTAGAGATGAGGAGGGGGAGGGGGAGGGAGAGGGTGCAAAGCCAATGGACATTTCAGATGTAAAGGTCTAGGATGAGAAGGGTGCACAGACCATGGGTGGATAGGGACAGGAAGGATGGGTCTCCTAGGTGGAGTACAACAAAGTTCTTCAAGAGAGGGATGGGGTTAGGTAGAGGGAGACAAAACTAGAGGTCAAGCTATAGGCCTTGAAGGATGGTCGGGGGAGGACATGGAGCTTGGAGGAGGAGCTAGCGGTGGAGCGGGCCAGGGTAGCTAGACTACAGTCTGAGGTGGATAGGCATAGGAGGGAGGTAGAGTAACTAATAGAGAGCCTATAGGAGGCTCAAGAAGAGGTGGAAGCTCTGAGGGAGGAGAGGGAGGAGACAGAGCATCTTTTGGAGGAGGCCAGGAGTGGGGGAGCCATCGACCAATTGAGGGTAGAGTTGGAGCGGATGGACATGGAGATAGATGCTCTTTGCACCTAAATGAGTAGGTAAAAGGTAGACATAGTTAGACTACGAGGAGAGTGGGGTGTGGCCCAACAACTTTTGGAGCCTATTGGGTTTGCACAGGTTTATGCCGATCTGACCAACCAACATCAACGAGAAGAGAGCCTGAGTCAAGAGACAACATATTATAATGGACTATACCATGGGACAATGCCAACAGACTAGAGGGAAACATTGTACATTGAGAGTGTGTGATCTCATAGGACACATAGCCAACATAGGACACAAAACCAACATATAAGAGGATCAGTGGCTATGAGGCCACCTAGGGGAAGGGGTGTAGGACCATCTAGAGGTGTAGCTGGTGGTGTAGATGACAATGGGGATAGGGAGAGTGTGGGATAGCCTTTATGTATGCAACATTTTGATTATTTTGACCCTTCAGGGAGGATGTATATTGTACCATGATTGACACATTCATTGATTTTTGATATATATGAGGTGATTTTTGGCAGCGTATATGCATGTATGGACTTTATTATGAACTTTGATGGACTTTGATAATTATTTTGTGATATGATGGATGATGTGTTGGTTCTCAAATCAACAGATTGTAAAAGTTCTAATGTTATGTCGAACCTCCCAATTGATTTGGGCAGCTAATAGAGTGAACCTTTCAAGGTTGCTAACTCTATCACTTTAGGCTCTGTAGAACCTAGATGGGTGTACCTACTCACCAAGTGATCTTCTTACTTGGTGCTTTTTATAGAAGATATGTATATTGTACTTTCTACCTCTATTGTTTATCTCAAAGTGGCATATATCTTTGGGATAAATTATCTTACTATTCTGATTATTTGATTTTTCTCACTTCCTTGATCATCTTCTCTACCTGATTAATTCTTACTTCAATCTGATTTCTACTATCTTTACTTCTTACTCCTATTCTCTACTTTTATCTCCTACTAACATGGAAATGAAACTGAAAAATTGTGAGAAAATGATTTAATTAATATTGAATTGAAATGTGTGTGCAATAGACCAGTGCCTTATTTATTTTGGGCAATAGAGGCATTCACTTGTAAACCCTATGTATAACTTTGAAAGATAATTTTTTAAATCCTCACTAGGTGGATCTGTCAACTACCCAATCTCCAATGCTATATGATTGTATAATATTCTCACAGTTAGTCCAATTGAATTTTAACTTTCCCTATGAAAGACCAATTAGACAAGACAAAACAAGCAAGACAATTATTAGATGTATCTTGATGCTCCAACTATGTAACAACATACAATTTCTTCACATGGTGATTTAGAGTAGTAATTATCAACCACAAATAATTATAACAGAGAATTGATTTATAAATGAAAGAAACCACAACATAATTTGCAAATAAGGAAACTGATTTCTTTGTATTGCTTTGAAAGAAAGTCTTTCTCTTAAAACATCGAAACTGCTTGAAACTTAAGATTTCAAAAAAGTTGCTAAACTTCAGAATACTTTGCAAATGATTATATATAGAGTACTTTATAACATATCAAAGGGTTACACCCTTTGAAAAAGGTCTTTTGGAAGTAAACTAAACACTTAAAGAAACTAATCATCTAGCTAAACATAAATGCACACTAGTTAAATGTGCCAAATATTTCTCGTTGTATCAAGTATCACAATCATGGATTATGTCTCAAGCCTCCACCTCCATCAACACCATTCTTTCTATGTATTCTACCACCCTATCAACATCTTCATTCTTGGCAGCTTCAATGCATCCTTGAGAATCTGTTGGCATTCTAGAATCCAATTCACCTTCTCCTGCTGATTTCCATCTTCATCAAGTAGGGGTGGGATGTCATTCAATCCATCACTAAGGAAATCATCACCCTCAAATCTCAGTGCTTCTAGATACTCTTTATAGATTTTCATCAGTTCTTCACAATTCTGCACGACTTCAGGACTTGCTTCATCTTTGCCCTAGATCTCTTTGAATCGCTCGTGCAATCATTCATCCAATATTTCATTCTCCTCAATAACAGTCCGATTCTTGGTGTATACATCCTAGTATTTTTCCATCCATGTCATCAAGTTAGTAAACCTTTTTTGGATAATCACTGACATGGTTTCACTTTTGGCTTCTCTTAATTTACCAACCTTGGTTTGAGGCTATGAGCTCTCACCTTGCATTAACAATCTTTGCAGCTCCTTCTATTTCAATATCTCCTTTAGATAATCAATTTCTTTATTCATCCTGATATTTTCAAGTTTACCAGACTTGTTCTCTCTCAACAATAATTGAATCTGAACTTTATTCAATTTGGCAATGCTCACCCCTAAATCAGCTGTAACCGTAGGGTCTTCCTCAGCAACCTTCAAGGTCATGATATGTTTGAAGGCCTTTTGTGTATCAATCACTATGGGTTTTTTGTTTGGAGGATACAATGACCAAATCAACATAGACTTCTTGTCAGGGTTGTACAATGACCCCATGTATACTTGGGTCACACCTTCTAGAGATAACTTATGTTTTGCATCAATATTATGAAGAAAACTATCAAACACTAAAGATGAATTCATATCCCACCTAGGAAAGATCAGGACACCTGCATCTTCAAGTAGTTTTCTCCCTATTTTAGGAGTCATTTGGCCCATTTCATGTTCTATTTCATTTTCTAGAGTAGCTGACACTTGTTTTTCATTTAAGGTATCCACCTCTCCAACACTTTCTCTAATTACTTTTCCTTTTACTTTATACAAAAAGGACATGAATTTAGGAGACTCTATATAATTATCATCAGATATAAAATCCTTCCAGGCCAATTGTCTTGGATCTTCTTCTATTGGAACTTCTTCATCAGGA
The DNA here is from genome assembly GCF_030272615.1 of Cryptomeria japonica. Taxonomy (NCBI): domain Eukaryota; kingdom Viridiplantae; phylum Streptophyta; class Pinopsida; order Cupressales; family Cupressaceae; genus Cryptomeria; species Cryptomeria japonica. Next base: position 567,471,990 of record NC_081407.1, on the reverse strand, counting down.
TCCCTAATAGGTGACACTTGCCCTTCAATCAACATTTTGGAGAAATGCTCAAATAAAACCTCATCCCCTTCTGATCAATCTTCATCATTTGAGGATGACACATTGATAGTCTGCCTCTCCCTTACCTTTTTGTCCATCTCCCTATTATGGTTATCAATGGCCAATTCGGCCTCCTTTTCATCCATATTTCTTATCAAGTCATCCCTCATATATGGGATATGCTCATTGATAGACTTATAAAGCATTGAGATTTGGGGGGGGGGGTGAATCAGTGACAAAAAAAGCAATACTACTTTAAACACTGACCAGTAGATATACTTAACAAGTTTACTCAACACTATGCATGCAATCCAAAATGATATTAAAGCATCCACAATAAGTAAAATATCCACCATAACACAAGTGTTTATACGTGGAAAACCCAAATGGGAAAAACCATGGTGAGATGGGACTCACAAGCTAACTATCTGCAGTAATAGGTAACTGACCGGTTAAGGTCTACAAAAGTGTTCTACTAGGAGCGAATCCTGTTAAAGATCCCAAAGCTCTATTAGGAGCTATACCCTATTAAGTGTAGTACCCTATTAGGAGTAACCTCGGTAGAGGATTTATAAATCCAAACTAATGGATCACCTTGTTAAAGGATTTGTACAATGAAGCTTGTTAGAGCTTACCCAATTAGGGGATTTGACTATTGTAGTGATTAGAAAATAACAGGTGGTGTGATCTATAAGTAGCACAACTTGCTTGAATAGATCCTCTTCTGCACATTCAAAACTACATCACCAACATATTCTGCAATGCCTTAATACTTCTATCTCACATCAAATCATCTCATATCATATCATCAAAATAGTTCATCATAATGTCATTATATAAACATTTAGATTTCACGTCGGCTTAGAAATTATATCACAATTTCCTAGGTACAGTGTATCGAGACAATCAACCATAATTCATCACAAATTACTGCCAAAATGTGTCGGTTAGGGTAACTCATCACGACCAGTGATAACTCATCACATAATTAATGAATACTAGTTGGAACACTGATACTGGTTAGAGTTAACCTTTATCAATATGTAAACTGATTGTCCTCCATTGCTTCTTTGATGGTCTCCGCTGAATCTTCAAGTTGGTGTCAAGTCATTCCTGCATATACCAATTGTCTTCATGTACCGGTTGACACTCTCTAAACCATCATAAATAAAACTTCCAATACCAGTTGCAATACAAGTAACTTCAGAAGTAATACTGGTAGACAATGTGAACATATGTGTGTGTACATGTTGCACCAATGACAACATATGAAGTCATTCATTACAATCATCATCAACCCAACAATCTCCCCCTTTGGCATTGATGGCAACACTTAATTTTTTTTACAAGTTTACAACTAAGTGTGCTTACAAAAATTTATACAAACATATTTCTACTCCCCTTTAATAATACATACAAAATTTTCACAACACATACATATTTCTACTCCCCCTTTGACAACAATGCCAAATTGAAAAGTATATATATATATAGCAAAATTTGCATCAAATGTTTACATATACAAAAAATTAAAAGTCTGTATTAAGGAGTGTTCACTTCAATTTGCAAGAAAATGTCACTAAAAGTAATCTTCATTTGAGAAAAATCATTTTCCCATGTTTCTAGTAAAGTTTCAGTGATCTCAACGGTTGTCATAATCCGTGCAGAAAATTCTTCCATTGCATCAATTGTACTCATCTCGGGAGTTGCCAAAACCGCTTCTGCATCCTTGTATACTCGTTGTAAGATGTCCACTTTAGGTCTCAACTAGTTCTTTAGCTCTTTTAGGGATCGTTGTCTCTTGTCTTGTTCATAATCATAGACATCTAATCGACTTTGCAAATCATCCACAGATTTTCCAAATGCTAAGATTGAGTCCTATAAAGGTATGTAGGCATTACATATCTTTTCTAGTTCCAGTTATGTCTCTGTTTGCTTCTTAACTATATCAACATAGAAAAAGGAAACATTAGATGTGTAGGTTAGAATTCTGCCTCCTGACTCAATAGCTTTTCTCAAAAGTTTTTTGTTCAGGGATAAAGTAATCTTCCCTGTAATATCTTTCATTATTTGTTCTCCTCTTTTCTTCCTGTAGTTTTTCTTAGCCATAGTCTGAGCTGCTTTCTCAAGGGACTTGAGTTGGTCAAAAGAATTAGCAACCAACTAGCCAAGCTTTTCAATAGGAGTTGACAAATTCCCTATAGCAGTCTCCGGTAGAAGACTTGACAAAATCTCCACAGTAGTTTGGATGGTTTTTGCTTCCCTCCTCTATTCCTTAAGCCTCTTCTTTTTTCCTCTGGATTGTATCACATTTGCAATCTCCAATAATTCTGATGCACTCATATTGTCAACATCTATAGGCCCCTTGATTCCAAATGAGTCACCATCATCATCATCATCATTCTGCTGCTTGACTAATGCTTTTTCAGATTCAACAGATTTCTCCTTCTCAGTTTTCTTTTCCTCTTGTTCTTTCTCCTTTTCCTGTTTAAAGGATTTCTTTGCAACTTTTTCTGTAGGTTTCTCCTGGGTAGCCTATGAAACTAGTGGGAGTTGTGATTGCATTGGTTGATCTTTTATCAGTGGGGGTGGATTATCCACACTTGGTTGAGTTGCCGGTATATCCACTGCATTAACCTGTGAATCAGTATTTACCAGTGGCTGCATATCTGGTACAATAATGTTGCCAGATAGATCAATGGTATCTTGTATGTCATCAACAAAGATCACCGGTTGAGAAGTAGTATCACCCTGTTTCTTATCAATCTCTGGTGAAACAATTCTTTCTACAACCGACCTTGGTTTCTCTCCAGTCTCTGTTTGATCATCATAATGAGTCTTTGAATTCTCATGCATCTATTGAACATTTTTGGCTATCGGATGAGTTTCTACTTCAATAGATTGCACCTTTTCATTCATTAACATCAATCTTCTTGTCTTAAAATGAAATTGTCCTTTATAATTATCAAGCAATGCTGCTAATTCATCTTTAGACAAATCAGGAAAATATTGAATAAAAGTACTATTAATAATTTCTTGATCTTTCTTCACAGCCTTTTCCCACTTATTCATAAGAATACAATATAAAGAATCAAAAATATCCTTCTTAAGATCCTCAGGTAATCGATTGTATTGACATAAGTAGCTGATTACCTATTGAAAAATTTGTTCCTTCTGATCATCATTAAATGAATCAAAACATTCTTTAACATTTTCAAATCTATTCCTTCCTAATGTCTTTACCGTTCTCTTAAAACCAATCATAGGCTTATAAGACAAAGATTTAATGTGAATACTTTTATGAGAGGTGGTTTCAACTGGTTTGGAATTCTTTCCAGTTGCCTTTACCTTCTTTGGTTCTTCTTCAGTGTCAATATCATCAAATTCTGCTTGAACAATTAGTTGCTGACCTCTTTTCTTTATTGCAGTTCGCTTCTTTATGTATACCTTAGGTGCTGGTTCCTTTTTAACTTGGAAAATTCATGTCACTCTAGTACTTGTTGACACTAGAGGTTCTTGCTTAGCCTTCTTCTTCTTCCCTTTACCACTATTGGTTGGAGCACTACTGGTTTCAACTTTTACAGTTTGCTCCTCAACAATATCCAATCTTTTCTTCTTCTTGTCCACTGGAGATGCCAACAGGTTATTCGCATAACCAATAAATAAGTCATAATTGACTTCATAGCTCATGTCTTCCATTTCATCTTCTCTTGGTTCAATAACTTCCATTAGACAGAGATCAGCGACGACTATGAAAATGATGTTCTTAGCAAAGCTTTTCACTACATCTTCAGGTAGCCTTACCCTCATACTCATTTTCTTCTAAATTTCATTGAAATACTTGTTTATTGTAGTAGAGAAAGTGTTCTTAACAAGCTTAATGTTATTCTTGATCTGAGCAGTTACCGGTAGGTATTTAGACCATTCAATATCACCAATTCTCGGTAGGAAATTCTGAAAGTAAAAAAATAAGCCAATCAATAACTAACGAAATTTGAACTTTTGATTGTTGTCCTTCTTGATTGACTAAAGATTAAACATTAATTGACTCCTTATGGCCTCATAGAGGTCATAATCTACATTCTCAGCAATCATTTTATAGGCTGTATAAACTACTGCAGATGGCACATTGTTCATTCTATTGGAATAGAATATCTTGTAGCCTATAACCATAGTATCCAGTTTAACCACTGGGTCCTTAATGTTATTAACAAAAATGCATGCCCATCAGAGGTAGATGAGGTTAAAGTGGTTACAGTCTCTTTAGAAATTTTCCTTAGCTTGGGAGCTTCATTGGTTGACCAAAAACCAGACACAACTTGGATAGCTTCCTTAGTTATTGTGTGTGTCCTTTCCAGAGACATGTTTTCACCATGAATACGACTTAGAATGATTTTGATGTGTTCCTCTTCAAAATCCTCAAGAAAATAAGCTGCATTATGAAAACCCTTCTCATAAACTCTAATATACTTGGGTTGAATCGTTCCGCTCTTATCGCAAAGGGGTTTTAACTGAGAATAAATTGATAGTGATCCTAAATCTTTGATTTTACAATCAATATAGCTAGACAAATCACCTTTTACAATGACATTGTCAGGAACTTGAGATAAAGCATTATAACACTATTTGTTTTGATTCTACAACCTCCATAGGTTTTGATGTGATCGTTAGTCTCTCTACTTGCTTAGATGACGAAGCCATTCAGATAAAATTGATTCAAAAAGGGATTTACAAAGAATAACTTAATTCTCACACATTACCTCAGTTACCGATTGATTACACAAATGCACACCAGTTCCACCTTCACTAATCTTTGAATTAGCTTCAATCATGCAAATCACAACACAAATTCAACTCAGGATAGCTAGCAAAACTCTCTTCACTCTGCAAGTGCTCAAGAATTCTCTTTTGAATGCATTTAGGGTAAAGATAACATAGTAAAACTTGCTTTTATCCTTTTTACCTACTGCATTAAATGCTTGACCACTAGGGTTACAAACCCTAATACACTTCTTAATGATGCATACAATATTAATAGGTGTAAAACCGGTTGATAAACTTTCAAAAAACCGATTGACAAAAGATATCAAGATTTCACATATAATAACTCAAAAATGCAAGCTCTCTTACCACTCATCTTTCAAGGGGTCCGGAAGTAGATTTACCGCTATGCTTCCCTTAGCCCTGTTGAAAGACTCAATTCATTGATGTAGGATTCTCCACACTGGGTGAAAGATTAGGTTCTTCTACAGGTATATCATCACTCTTCTTTTTCCAGATTCAGTTCATCTCTTCTCTGGTTTCCTCAACATTTACCTTCTGCTTACCTTTCTGATCTTCAAAATGATTAACTGGTTTGTTCTTTCTCATTCTATAGAACTTCACCATGTGTCTCTGTTTGTGACAATGATAGCAGGCCATTCCAGATGATCTCCAGGGTCATGCATTGCCTCTTCTAGTTCTCCTTCTGCAATTCATAGCCACATGATCATAATTGTTATAGATGGTACAAATGACATTAGTTACCTTTTCCATCTCAAATGGACTAAACCGGTTGACATAGGGTCTCTACCAGTTCATGTTACCCTGGTTGTCATAGGTTCTCCTCCAATTACCATTAGGTCTTGGATTCATGTGAGGTACTAGAATATTTTCTCTATATCTGCATTCAACTGATCTATGTCCATACATTTTGCATATAAAACAATGACCCTCAAATCTCTTAGATACATACCTATTATTTGCATTGTAGCCTGTATTCCCATTGGGTCTATTTCTACACACATTTGTAGTATGTCCAGGTTTATGATAGACAAAGCAAACAGGTTTAAAAACTTTCTTACCGGTAGGCTTGTTAGCCTTAGGAGCAATTTTCTCCTTGTGAATGTTGCTCTTTGTACCAGAAGACTCTCCTTTATCAGATGTGTTAAAGCCTAGTCTAGATGTATCACCTTTCATTTTTTGTGATTGAATATTCTCATCTAACATGGTGGAACTTTTATTGAAATTTTATAGCTTTCCATTAGCCTCAGTGATCTCTCTGGTAAGATCTTCATTGTGTTTTGTAAGAGTCTCTCTTAGGGATGACGTCATTTCAAGATCTAGCTGCAAAGCCTCTTTTTCTTCTTTTTTAGCATACCAATGTTCATGCAAGGTTGAATTCTCTTGTTTGATCTTAGCAATCTCATGATCTCTTTCTTTGACAAGGTCTTCAACTGCCCTCCTAGCTTCCAGCTCTTGACTCATGTGGATAGTTAGGGCTTCTAACTCTCTTCTCAAATTTAGCTTTTCACCGTTCAGTTTTTCAACTTCTTCAGTTAATGCATCAATGTTAGCTTCATTTGAAGAACTATTATCAAATATTTCAAATGGTTGTTTAGTCAGCTCTCTCCTTTTGACTTGTGAAGCTTTAAATATGACCCTTAGGGTTTCAAGCTCATCCTTGGTAGCTTCAAGCACTCTAGCCATCTCAAAGTAGCTCATATACCCCATGGTGGCTTTACAGTTTCCTTCCAAGAGATCAAGCCTTAAAGAAGTTAGGCTTTGATACCAATTGATAGACTTATAAAGAACTGAGAGGGGGGGGGGGTGAATCAGTGATAGAAAAATCAATACTACTTTAAACACTGACCGATAGGTATACTTAACAAGTTTACTCAACACTATGCATGCAATCCAAAATGATATTAAAGCATCCACAATAAGTAAAACATCCACCATAACACAAGTGTCTATACATGGAAAAACCAAATGGGAAAAACCATGGTGAGATGGCACTCACAAGTTAACTATCCGCAGTAATAGGTAACTGACCGATTAAGGTCTACAAAAGTGCTCTGCTAGGAGTGAATCATGTTAAAGATCCCAAAGCTCTATTAGGAGCTATAACCTGTTAAAGGTAGTACCCTGTTAGGAGTAACCTCGTTAGAGGATTTCTGAATCCAAACTAATGGATCAACTTGTTAAAGGATTTGTACAATGAAGCTTGTTAGAGCTTACCCGGTTAGGGGATTTGACTGCTGTAGTGATTAGAAAACAATAGGTGGTGTGATCTATAAGTAGCACAACTTGCTTGAATAGATCCTCTTCTGCACACTCAAAATTGCATAACCAACATATTCTACAATGCCTTAATAATTCTATCTCTCATCATATCATATCATCAAAATAGTTGATCATAATGTCATTATATAGACATTTAGATTTCATGTCGGCTTAGAAATTATATCACAAGTTCCTAGGTGAAGTGTATCTGGACAATCAAACATAACTCATCACAAATTACCACTAAAATTTGTTGGTTAGGGTAACTCATCACGACCGGTGATAACTCATCACACAATCAATGAATACCGATTGGAACACCGATACCAGTTAGAGTTAACCTCTATCAATATGTAAACCGATTGTCCTCCATTGCTTGTTTGGTGGTCTCCACTGAATCTTCAAGTTGGTGTCAAGTCATTCTTGCATATACCGATTATCTTCATGTACCAGTTGACACTCTCTAAACCATCATAAATAAAAACTCCAATACCAATTGCAATAGAAGTAACTTCAGAAGTAATACCAGTAGACAATGTGAACATATGTGTGTGTACATGTTGCATCAATGA